>NC_133973.1:98565282-98883237 GCF_047716275.1 Strix uralensis | reverse complement strand
TTGCTATTGAGTTAATTGGAAGAAGAATTAGGTCCTTTATATTTCAAGGTATCATATGTAACCACATGTTATTTATAAAATCACAATTATTATCTATCTGCATTAAAACCGACTGTTTTCTTGATAAATCACTAAGCAATATTTTGTTTTGGAGTGTCAATCTTGTTTACATTCTGCAATGAAGCAAACAAGTAATAAGATAGACAAAACCTTCAGTCTCCATTTGTCTCCATGAAAGAACCTAGCAATGAAGGAGAGCATATCTGAAAGAGGTTTGGGAATTATCACAGGTAGACACCACAGAAGGAATGAGTAAAGGAAAATAAAAATATATATGTTGTCCACCTTTTTTAACAATCTTGCTTTCCACATGTTCACATAACTTTCAGCTTGATAAAATCACTCTTCTCTGATGGAATACATGTTATAATAGAGTCCAGTAGCTCTTTTAGCTAGGGAAACCTTGATTCTGTTACTATCTTTATGCAGGTAGGATTGTGGGTGGCAAATAATGAAGTCTTTACTACTCCTTGTAGTCTTACACAACAACATTGAAAGGATAGGTGTATTTTGATTCTCAAGAGACAGCCCATAAGTTAAGAAAGCAGGTGGAGTAGGAGTTTCAGGGAACTTGTTTGCCATGGTACACAGTTATGAAACACTATTGAATTTGCCGCTTTCTAGAAAGGAAAAACAAAGCTAGAATCTTGACTGTAAGGACCATCCACTTTTGAAGCACTCTCTATATGTGTGATTGGATGTCCCTAAGATGACCGTTGAAGCAGTTTTTTTCACTGAGCTCGAACTTGACTTGGAGAGTATTGTGCTTTCCCATCTGAGGCACCAGATATGTTGTCTGTGACCTAGCTCAACTCAGAAGGTGTAGAATGTCCTCTCTTCACAGTAAAGGGAACAGTTGTACTCATAGGTGTCATTTGCAAGGGAGTTTGGGTGTTCAGAGCATGTAGTAAATGTTAATGTTGCAACACAACCTTTGAGTATCTATCTCCATTAACTGTGTCTACAGAGGTGGAAAAGATGAACATAGGGATGACCTTGACAGGCCTGAGAGGTGAGCCTGTGCAAACCTCATAAAGTTCAACAAGGCCAAGTACAAGGTCCTGCACATGGGTCGGGGAAATCCCAAGCACAAATACAGGCTGGGCGATGAGTGGATTGAGAACAGACCTGTAGAGAAGGACTTGGGGGTATTAGTAGATGGAAAACTAACTATGAGCCAGCAATGTGCGCTTGCAGCCCAGAAAACCAATCATATTGTGGGCTGCATCAAGAGAAGTGTGGCCAGCAGGTCGAGGGAGGTGATTCTCTACTCTGCTCTCATGCTTTCATGAGACCCGACCTGGAGTCCTGTGTCCAGCTCTGCGGTTCCCAATGAAAGAAGGACATGCACTTGTTGGAGCGGGTCCAGAGGAGGGCCACGAAGATGATCAGGGGACTAGAGCACCTCCCTAATGAGGACAGGATGAGAGAGGTGGAGTTGGTTAGCCTGAAGAAGAGAAGACTCTGGGGAGACCTTACAGTGGTCTTCCAGTACTTAAAGGGGACCTACAGGAGAGATGGGAAGGGACTCTTTATTAGGGAGTGTAGCGATAGGATGAGGGGTAACAGTTTTAAACTGAAAGAAGGTAGATTTAGATTAGATATAAAGAAGAAATTCTTTACTGTGAGGGTGGTGAGGCACTGGAACAGTTTTCCCAGAGAAGTTGTGGCTGCCCCCTCCCTGGAAGTGTTCAAGGCCAGGTTGGACAGGGCTTTGAGCAACCTGGTCTAGTGGAAGGTGTCCCTGCCCATGGCAGGGGGTTTGGAACTAGATGATCTTTATTAAGATCCCTTCCAACCTAAACCATTCTATGATTCTATGATAAGAAGGTTGATTAGATCTACGCATTGGAAGAAGCCAACGTCAGGACAAAACCCTCTTGGCTCTCCAACTTTTGTTGCAGCTTTAAGGAGGGACAGTTTCCCTCCCCCCTTGCAAGTCAGTTGTTTTTCTGTAATCTAAACTAAAAGTCCTGGCTGTGGACAGGAGCTCAGATGTTGATGATTCTTTTGACATTCCCTTCAAATGGAGGATTTTTATAGGAGCCCAATCAATTGAAGCCCAAGTGAATCAACTGTGAAAACTGCTTCATATTTTGTAATCTTTCAAATGAATGCTCTGACAAATATCAGGGTTTAAAAGAAAGGAGTCAGAAATGATCTTGCATTTGTTTAGAACTGTACACAATGTGTTAGTGAAAGCAATCAATACCTAATTACTAGTCTATCTCCAAGACCACAGTGCTCTCTACTCTAATGTTTTCCACAGAGATAAACCACTCTCTGCATGACCTGATGAATTTGTTTTGACAGATCTGCTTCAAAAATGACAGTGAACGTCATGGTCCAAGAATAACCTCCATCCTCCAAAGAAAACAAGTTACAGAAAATGTAAAGTTGTAAAGTTGTGGTTGAATGCTAAGCATAACTAATTACTCTGTGGTAAGAATGTTCATTCAAAACCAGCTGCTACTCAGTGCCCATATTTGCTTTTTACTCTCTCCAAGGCACTCTGAGCGCTCCACTGAAATCTATGTAACCAAGTACAGTATTTTGTTCTATGCACTAAATAAACATGCAATTATAGACTCCTTCATATTTTATGTATCATTTAGGCACACTGTACACAGTCCCTTTCATGGTCTGGTTTCTGACCAGTGCTTTTACAACTCAGATGCAGAGCAGTATGTACCCTTCTCTGGGAACCTGGTTTATTGCATGGAAAAGGGAAGGAGAGTGTTTGTTTCTTCTTGTGCATGCACGTTAAAAGAGCTTAAATAAGATGATTGGTCAGGAACATTGATTTCTGACAGATGCAATGATCAGACTCTGTTTTCAGACAGTAAAACCTTTGAGGGTTCTGTCCTGAATTGATCATCCAGAACACAGAGGTTTTTTGTGTACCACTTACTCAACAACACTATCATACAGTGACAGACAAGGAGCTGCAACTATGGACCAGAGACTCACTGTGTGAGACACAGTACAAATATCAACTAGACCAAAAATAAAAATTGCGTTTCATGACAAGTCTTGGACCCTTACATAGGCCTTTTCTTGTCCCTTCTTAAAAATATTATTATTAATTTTTAAACAATTTTAATGTATTTTGAGAATACATACTACAGGGTAAATGAGGGTACACAAAAGAACAATTATAATGTATGTAACTGTATTTTAAAAATATTTAATTTCTTATTCTCTGTCACAGGATGACATTTACATCAAGATGAATTTGGTATATATTTCCGTTCCTTTGTACTGTTGCATGTTATTAAATATTTAGGCAGTGAACACACAGTGGCCTCACAGTTCTATAGGTTTTATTCATGTCATCTGAAAAAAGTTTTCACAGTGAACTATAATTTGTTTGGTTCATCTTTTAGCTTTGAGTAGTGATTTCAAAGTAACATTTACACTAACATGTTGTTAATACTACTGCCAAACTGGTCATAAGCAGTGAAGGGTTTCCAAGGCCTTTGCAGAATTAAGTTCTCCCTGAGTAAAGATAATGATGGGATGCAGATTAATTCCATCTAGCTTTTGTAAATATATCTAGACTCACAAGTCAGTAGTCTTGATGAATTTACTGCCCTTAATGAGTCCAGGGACAGTCATCTCTAAAGCCAGATTTGAATTTGAGTTTCCATTTTAGGAGCCCAATCACAGTAGTAGGTACTGCAAGTCTCTGTAACTAACTTAAGCATGCCAGCAAAATACATTTTTAGGTTAATGTGTGACAAGGAATCAAGGTATAAGTATACGTTAACTTGTGCAAAAACAGCTTTCATGTAGGTGGGTAAACAGCAGTCAGTCTTTCATAGTTTTCAGACCAGCTCATATGTCTGTTTTCCAAGAAGCAGCCTTAACAAAAGAAATAATTTTAACGAGATACCTAAGCAGATAGTAAAACTCTCCTGAAGTTCATACTTGCCTTTATTCCAGGCATTATTTTCTCACTACAAGACTTCACATGAAAAGCAAAACAAAATGAAGCATCATAACTGGACTTCCCAAGATCAATCATTTTTACCATATTGAGAAGATTGAACATGAAAGGCTGCACGTGACAGAATTTACCCAGCAAAGTCTACTGTAACAACTCTTCCACAGTCTCCAGTTGCCAAAGGGAAGAAAAAATTTCAGATGTCCTCAGCTGATTTGAGTGTTTATGTAAAGCTATGCAGATAGTGATCTGATCAGTTGCAGGGGCAAATAGATGATTCAGAACCTAATTGTTATTAGTAATATTTTAAATATGAGTCTTTCAACTCTTCTACTTTCCTGACTTAAATTATCATAGTCTGTGAACTCTCTACCTTGAAGACAAAAATTTCATGAAGTTTTTGAAGTTATAGTACTTATAAAAGAACACTGATGTCTAAATGTGTAAGCAACTAAACTCCCATCCACTTTTAAACACTGTCAGTATTTTATAAAAAAAAATTGTTATGTAAGTAAATAGTTGCAGTTGGCTCTATATGTTCTAAGCCAGTAGCTGAACTACTGAGTAGATAAACATGCAGCTCTAAGAGCACTGAACGGCTAGATGTCACAGGAAAAACTGTCTGTGTAGGGTAAAGGATATGTAGATACCTGGAATGAATGGACATATAGTTTGTGAGTATATTGAGTTAGAAACAAAAACAAGAGAGAGGAAAAGCAACTAATTAAATGCCCAGATACACAAGACATAAATGGGAGGTAGTAAGACAATATCAGGGACCGGAATTCTCAATAATAATAACAAGAAAAACAATAATAAGAATAACAACAACAACAATAATTAATAATAATTATGATTATAATGATGATAATAATAATAATAATTCATAATAATAATAATTCATAATAATAATCATAAAAAAATTAGGACCAGGGTCTTGGCATGGATCCTGGATGTAGTTATGGTCTGATCTAGAGTTCAAGGGACCCGGGGATATGCATGCACCTGTGGATCAAGAGAGTTACTCGAGTTTCTGTGAATGCTGTTGGTGTTTATGTGGGTACCGTTAAAGATGATGTCTACTCCTGTTGATTTTTTTTGGCCCACTCAGTATATAGTGTGCATGTGTGTGTATCTGTATGTGTGCTTGTATCTGCAGCTGTAGAATATATGATCAGCCTTGCTACTGACTGGACCTATAAAAAGGAAGAACAAGAAACACTGAGGAGGAGAAATCCCCTGGGTATTAAAGTCTGCTGGATTTCGCTTCCCTCAACAGATACGTATAAGAAGTACATGATGATAGTAAGAAAGTGACCTTTTCTACAACATGCTTATACCTCTCCAAACGTTGAACTTGAAGTGGACATTAGTCCTTGCTACTGTGCTGCCCTTCTGGAATAGCCTCAGACCAAGGAGAGGGTCTGTATTGTCCTCGGAGTCACTACTCTCTCAGAGTAATTAATTTCTCTTCATTTTTACCAGTTTTCCCTACATATATTTGCTACAAGAAAAAAATATGAAGGAATCTAAGGGATAAGGTATCCCAGGTGTTCTTACTGGCAAGACTGAATTTACCTATTCAGCTATGATATTGGGTATCAGCCATAAATATATGCATTCAATCTTCTTTCTTCCCTCTCTTTCACACACCCCCACCAAAAAAAGACAAAAGAAAAAACCCTCCAACATGTTTTAGTCAAAGACAGTCTGTTTGTTCTTGAACTAACTTCTCCCCTTCATAGAGTAACTCAATAGATTGTAAACAGGTGATTTATTTTGACAAGAATTGCAGCTCATGTTTACATGGATCATGGAAGAGATCCAGTGTTAAAGCCCTTCAGCATCATTCCAGACTTTGATCTTTTCTCCCTTATTTACATGCACTCATTAATAATTATACTGCATTTTGTTTTATATGAAAAGAAGAACACTGTCTCGTAGGCTCCCTTACTTATTTGTAGCCCTCCTGAAGGGATGTATCATGTAAAGTGTAAAGCACTCTGAACTCCCTTTGGAGTGGCTTACAGACACTAAGTATCTTGCAAGATACATTTATAAATGAGAAATCTTTACACAGAAGAAAAAATGGTATTTAAGTGTTCTGTTTTTCATCTCTAATGTACTTTTTTTTTTCAACTGCACTTTGCCCTGGTACTCAATTTATTTTGTACTTTATTTACTTGACTTAATCTTAACAGTGATTATGAAAACTGTCTCCTCCTTGTATATTATCATCAGATCTTATATTCTTATATTTTCTATATTTTCTTTAGTTCAGTGTTAGCAGATCAAATGAGAGGCTTTTCCTCTTTCAGATGCCTACAGTATTTACCTTTTTATTTTAACGCAGTATTTTACCAAGGCTGTTATGAAATCTTTCTATCTTTTGTTTGCTGGAAACAGAATGTTATATAATTGAATAGAAATCTCCTGTCATCTACCCTTAAATGTAAAGTTTCTGCTATTGTTCAGTTTCCATTGAACACCTTTTATTTGTCATCAAGTCTTTACATTATCAGCTTTAGAATGATTTTGTCTGCAGAAGTCAAATGAGCAAAACAAGCCAGTTTGTTTATGCTTGAATTAATTTTTTTGCTAACTCCAACTTGTAAAACTGAGTTGTATCTAATTCTAAATAATTGATAATGATTTTTAACAGCCTTTTTAACAGGCAAAGCTATTTATGTGCATCTTCACTGTAGTTATGAGTTGACCCCAGACAAAAGCCAATGTAGAATATCCCTTTGTCCAATTTGGGTCAACTGTGCAAGCTGTGTCCCTCCAAACTTATTCCTCACCCCCAGCCTACTCACTTTGGTGGGAAGAGTGGTATTAAGAGAAAGCCTTGATGCTGTGCAAGAATATTTGAACAATAATCAAAACACTGGTGTGATACCAACACTCTTTCGGCCACAAAAAGGCCATAGGACCATACTGGCTGCTATGAAGAAAATTAACTCCATGTCAGCCAGACCCAGTACAGCAGTCTGCATAGAGTAAGACTCTAAGAAACAAATATGAGTGAGCTGTATTGCAAATAACTATGTTTGTGAGCTGCAAACTGGATGAATGTGCTGTGTATCCTGCTGTTTGGAAGAGTTCTGAATGACCTCTGTAGTACACAAGAGGGAAATCTACTTGAAAATCTTTTAACTGCTAAAAGAACATGAGTTAAGTCCTTTGTATTAGATGTTCCCTCTTATTTAGAGTAAAAAGACAAGCTATAAATTGCAAGATTATCACTACTGAAACTACTACCAATTAGACACAAGTTGCTCTAACTTGTTTGACAAATGATGTATGACTGTCTCTAGACAATATTACATAGATACCTCAAAACTTTTTGTCACCTACTCTGAGACATTAAGATCAGCTGTGGTAGAAGCATGGGCTCCCAGGCTCACTTGCAGTATCTTGTAAGGATAGTACCATCTGTGACAAAAATGCAGACCCAAAATTTGCAATGAACATGTGAAAGGCCCCAAACTGGTCAGCAATTTAAAGAGGATTTACTGTGTCTTTTCAAGTAGCAGCTCAAAAAAATCAAATTCAAAAGCCAAATTTATAATCTGATAACCTTTTTTTTGTTTTAAGGGAAGTTTGGAATTATAGAAAAAAAGGGTATATAAATAAATATGTCCCTGACCACCCTGTTCTGCCACGTAGATATTGTCCTCCCAATTAGCTTTCAGACTGACATTATTTCAAGGAGTTTTTGGTGCATCAGTCTTTACAAAGTTCTTCTGGGACTAGAAGGAAAGCAAGTCCTTCTATTGTCTGTGAGGTGTAGCTCTGTGTGTCTGTGCCTTGCTGGTCTTAGTAGCCTTCTGTTGTCTACTGCACCATGTTGCTTGTAGACCCCTCACTCCTTCAGAACATTTTGCCATCTCATCCTGAATTATGTTACTTTCTCGTTTCCACACAGGCTAAATTGTTCCCTGAGCAGGAGTAATTTCCACCTCATAGAAAAGGATTCTTATTTTGCTTTGATAATTATGGTACAGTATGCACTGTAGGCATGATTCCAACCAGTGAAGCAGCAACCAGCCCTATGTTGGAAGTTTCATAATCCTGCAGCACAGCCAGCAGAACATATAGTATTGCTGCTTGTAGCTCAGTTCATATTGAAGCACATATTGAAGGTGTGTTCACTTAGTTTGGTCTCCTGGGAGGGCTATAACCTCCAGCAGAGAGGTGGCATTGAATAACTGAAGAAGGTAATTTCTTTAACCTCATCAGTTAGATTCAGAAGAGAAAGACTAAGAGTAGTCATAAATTATAATCTGTCTTGGATAATGATAGTGTTTAGCACCTTGCAAAAAAAGCTCTGAGACTTCTCAACATCTTCACAATAAATGACTTAATAAATAGTTGAACTTTGACTTCATGTATAGACTCCTTCTTAATCAGGGAGTGAAGTGTTAAGTGCCTAAGTTTCCTGATCTTTTCAGTGTTGTCTTGAATTCACCCTTTTGCCTTTTCTTCTTTTGCTACTACGATAGAAGCTCTGTTATGAGAAGGTCAACAAACAGTTGCTTTTAAAACTATGAGTGGAGTGCAGATCTAGAGATGAGCTGAGGAGGGCATTGTAGGAGCAGTAGTGTCTCTGCCCTAAGACAGAGCCTGCCATTGCTGTAACTTTGTGTTAGCTGATTCATGGAGCAGCATTAAAGGTTATGGCAGTCAGTAAATAACCTGTCAAACTCCTACTGCTTCCCTTACCCAATTCAAAGGATTCATCAATCTCTGTATTCACTTCTGCTGCACATCTGGATTGCTTATTGATGATCTGGATCATGTTCATCAGTTTTTTGCTCATTTAATGCCTCTATAATCACCTCAAGCCTGTGTAAACCTTTTCAGAACCACTGAGGTGTAAAATATCTTCCCTTTGGTGTTCAAGGTGCCACTCTGTGCATTCTGACTATGCATGTAACAGTACTATAGTCTAGTATAAGCTTACCTTCCTTCACCTTCTAGAAGAATCTTTATTACAGAGCACTAAATAACCCTATCTGAAAAGACATACAAATACACACACTCACAGAGTATACACACACACACAGACACAGAATATGCACACACACAAAAATTAAAAAGAGCCCCCCACTCACACACACGATTTAATTAAACTTTTCAAGTTATTTTTGATGGAAAATAAAAATATATTTTTAACACAATAAATGTTTTAAGTATTGGTTTTAAGAATAAGAATAATACGATTATTCATTTCTTGTTCAATTTTTCTATGAATTGCTAACTAACAAAGAAGCAGCAGCAGTGCTGATTGATTTTTTAGGCCTGCTCACAGTAATATTTCCTTCAAAAGACCAACATCCAAGAGAATTTAAACAATTTTTCTGTGACAATTTAATGTAATGCCATATGGGTTATAAAAACAAAACTGCACGATTTTCTCTTTTTTGTGGTAAAAGGAAAAGACATACCGCACTGAGAGATGCCATAAACAGACAAGAGAAAAATATGTGAGTGTTTTTCCTGGAGAGAACCCTCACAAGAACAACATTCATGCCATCAGCTGTTCTTCTCTGGCTTCCCCAGGATATAGTCAACCTCCAGCAGAGACTCCTATAAATCTGGAAAGGCAGAAGAGCCAGGCATTCCATGAAGTCCATTAAGAACTTCATTGTGATCAATCTATTTTGTGTGGAGTGTGGCGGGATACTTGCTGGTACAAAACTGTAAGATCTATATCTAAGCAAACTGATAGTGCTTACTTAATATGTTTCTCTCCTCTATGCTCACTGCAGGAGATTTACCTTCCTGTAAGGAAACCAATGTTGGTGAAAGTGAAGACTTGATAATCTTTGTGTGCTGTTTCCTAGGTAACACGAAAAAAGGAATTGTAACTACTTCCACATTAGATGTTTATTTTTTCTTTCATTCTGCTTTTAAAGGAAACCCCCAGAGCTTTGTGTTCTAGACATAGATATTTATTATAAATTAATTTTTAAAATAAGGATATGGCTGTTCAATATCCTGTTGAAGCTCAGCCAGATATTGAATGCAGCACCTATGTCTTTATTATTAAATCTGAACTTGGAATAAAAATCCATATAAATGCAGCCTTCAGTTTTTGAAGATATTTCTGGGCTTTTGGGGTTTTTTAATTCAAAATCTTAGTGAAATACGGGGACTTTTCGTGAAACTGTGAATGATACATATTTATCCACTGGAATTACATCAGAACTACATTTTTGGCTTGTGTTTAATTTGAAGAATACATTTGCAGAACTGAATCTTGATATTAGCATACAGATGGAATTGAACAGTATGTCAATACTGACTGACAAAGCAGATAGATTGCTGGTTGTTTTATTTTAGATTAGTTCTAAATTCTCTCATGGAGAATATAAAAATGTAAAAGAGAATTTCAATCTTCCGTTTCATTTAAACTGAGAAAAAAGTAATAATTTGAGGAAAACTAATAAAATACTGATGTTAGAATATGATTGACACATGGCTAAAATGTGTTTCAGTTGTAAAGACAGTCCAATACTAATAAAACAACATTGACTGGCTTGCTACCTTGAGGCCTCCCTTGCTCACGTATAATTGATTTTAAAACAGTATCCAAAAGAGAAAAGAATGCTGTGCTATGTCTGTATGGATTTTTCCTGTGTTCTACTGTCTTTATTAGGAAACATTTGAAATTAAATGACAATGTATCCTAGGGTGAATATAACTAAGTATTTATTTCTTTGCTATTTCATTTTTAAAATAAAAGAAAACTTCAGAGCTTCACTGTGAAGATAAAATGCTTTACTTGTGTATGTGTACCAATAGGTAAAAATGTGAGAGATGGAGTGAGATAATTTGATGATCTGGGTGAACCAACTTTTAAAATTTTTGCAGTGCTGGAGACAGAAGGAGAATTCAGAAGTTCCTTGTTATTAGGGTGAAGTATACTAACGATTTTCTTTGCTTATCTGCATAAACAGCTCTTATTCTCTAAGTCAGAACATGTGGAGTCAAATCCAAGAAAGTAAATACTTATATTTGTAATTTTGGTTTTTACTTAGTGGATAGGATTTGTCTGGTACCAACTTTAGGCTCCTTTTATCATCAATAAAGAGAAGCAGGCACTTCAGGCAGGATTCTTCTTATCCTTATCTAAGCACCACACAGCCTCTCACTTGCTCCCTGGCACCAGTGGGATGGTGGAGAAAATCAGAAGAGTAAAAATGCAAAAACTCGTGGGCTGAGATGAAGGCATTTAACAGGTAAAGCAAAAGCCATGCACGCAAGCAAAGCAAAACAGGGAATTCATTCACCACTTCCCATCAGCAGGCAGACGTTCAGCCATTTCCAGGAAAGCAGGGCTCCATCATGCATAACTGTTACTTGGGAAGACAAAACACCATCACTCCAAACGTCCCCCCTTCCTTCTTCTTCCTCCAGCTTTATATGCTGAGTGTGACATCTTATGGTATGGAATATCCCTCTGGTCAGTTGGGGTCAGCTGTCCCAGATGTATCCTCTCCCAGCTCCTTGTGCACCCCCAGCCTACTTGCTGGTGAGTTGGTGTGAGGAGCAGAAAAAGCCTTGACTCTGTGTAAGCACTGCTCATCTCTGTATTATCAATACTGCTTCCAGCACAAATCCAAACCATAGCCCCATACTAGCTACTATGAAGAAAATTAACTCTATCCCAGCCAAAACCAGTAGAAAAGGACAAAGGAATAGCAGTTAGAATTGTGCTTTTCTCTGTTCAATGCAGACAGACCCATGGGTGATTATTTCAGAGACAGAGGACTGCACCACAGGGTCTGAAGAAGTTAACATAAATCCCACCCAAGCTGTCATTATAAACCAACATCACAGCCTCTACATACTATTAAACCTCTTCAAAAGGAAAGGTTTAAATACTCGACTTTTTTTTTTTTTTCTTTTTTTTTTTTTTAATTTATTGCTTCTCACTGGCATTTTTAAAGCCTAATGTCACTTAAATGGACAGTAAAACTCTATTTTCTTCCTTTGGACCACAGTTCAGTGCAATTGCAGAAATAGCAACCAATAGACACATAGGCCTTGTTTCTGTTCTACCTCTTTACCATCATAATGGATGTCTGCACTATAAAACAACATAGCTCTTCAGAAGACTCAAAACTCTGATATATTAATTTCAACTCAGCCATAGGGTCCAAATTCAAGTTAACTAATACATTTCCTCAAAACAAAAGCTGGTAGAGGGTCTGCATCTGGTTAATGACATTCACTCAAGTCTGCATTAGAGGACAGTATGGATGGGCTTTGACTCTCTCCATTTTGTACATTCCCCCAACACTGTCCCTGCCAGTTCTGCACCCTCAAGCACATCTATGTGCCTAACATATGCAAGACATATCATGTTCTTCTGCTGCAAAAATACTGTTTTAGTGGGTTACAACACACCTCTTGCTGTATTTAAGGCACTTCCAATTTTACATTCAGTATTCAGAGATCCCTGACAATGAGTCTCTGGGTCAACTGCTCTGTGGTCTGAGTGAAATCTTCTTGTTTGTAGAGACTGTGAGCTATCCTACACAATCTGGCAGAGGAAGGGATGGCATGGTTAACTCCTTGGATGGATGCATTTAGCAATGGAGATGTTGCCTGTGAAAAACACTAGACTTAACACAATGTATCAGAATGATACTCTCGGTATAATTAACTCTGAATCAGGATGGAATTAATCTCAGACAACTTTAACCATCTACATTTGACCTACTTGCCTAAACTCCCTTGATAGTCAATGGAGGAAAACAGACAGGATACAAATCATCTGATCTTTTCAGGCACTTGCCTTTAGAGAAATCAGATGAACTGTAATGTATTATAACTGATTTTCTCTAATGACTCTTCAGTAATCTAGGCAAATAGCCCAGATGTAGAAATCTACATTGCATATTTCTGAAGTGAGGAGAGAGGCATTTTTAAAATAAGTCTACATGCTGTTCTACATGCTTTAAAATTCACAAACTTGTGGATATTTCTGCTTTCTACAAGGTATCATGGATGTCCACGCATCAGTTATGACTCAGATTCTAAGTCACCTTAATGAAAAGTGGTTCATGAGTTACAGCTTCCTTAAAACTGTGTTTTAAAAGAAACATGAGGTATTCATAACAATGCTTTATTATGTGATCTTAGGGATGATGTTATGGATCTGATTTCTGCTAAATTATGTTGTCTTCTTATATTTTCTTTCAGATAGTTCATGGCAGCAGCTGCCAGTCTATAAAAATTATTAAGTAGATTATTTTAACTCATGGTTATTTGTCAATTGTGTGTATGTTTGTGTGGGGGAATTATAGCCTTTAACTATGGGTTTGCAGATGTTAATTAAGAAAACTGTGCCTGTTGTCATTAGGGTTGAATTCTTTACAGACAGCTTCTTCACTCCCCTGAAACATTTTTGGGCACCTCAGAATCTGAGAAAAGCTTAAACCCATTTTTAGAAAGCATCTACAGGACAAGATGAGCTTAATTGCTGCTCATAAACAACTGAAATGCACATTTATGCCATAATTAATATCTTTTTGTTGCAATCTCAAGATTTCAAGGCTTGTTTATGTCAAATTAGCATCATGGTTCAGAACAGATTGCTGTTGCTGTTGACCTAAAGTAACCATTATTAGCAATAACAAAGCTTCAGCCATACATTTGGCAGCTGTTGGGAAACGAGTCCTGAGTACATTAGTGATGTTCTGCCTTTTGAAGAGACTTCATCTGTAAGCTTTGTAATCAGACCAGGCTGCTCAAGGCCTTCCTTATCCTGTTGGGTCCTGAAAATGCCAAGGGAGGAGGGTGGACATAACCTCTTCTCAGTAACCTCCCTGCAGGTTCCCAGGGACTGCTTTTAGGTTCCTACTCAGACATCTCTTCTCCAGGCTGCATAAGCCTCATTCCCTAAGCCTTTCCTCACAGACCAAGTGCTCCAAGCACTGACCATTGTGCACACCCTCTGCTGAACTCTCTCAGTTTATACACAACTTCCTTGTTTTGAGAATCCAAAACTAGACACAATATTCTACACACCATCTTAAAAGTACTGAGTAAAGAAGAAAAAATAAATGATTTCTATCAGCTAACTATGTTCCCATTCATACAGCTTGGAAGGCTTTTGGCCTTCCTCACTGCCAGGATGCACTGCTAGTTTACAGTCAGCTGGTTGTTCCCCAGGGCTCCCAGGTCCCTTCTGCAGAGCTTCTTCCCATCCACTCAATCTCCAGCCTATTGCTGCAAGGGGTTCCTCCTTTCTAGGTGGAAAACGTTGCATTTGTCCTTGATGAATTTCATAATGTTCCTGTCAACCCATTCCTGCTGCCTGTCCAGATGTTTCTGGATGACAGCCCTGATACCCTGATGCTATCTCTGTTCAGGTTAATTTCATACTTGTACACTACTGTATGAAATTTGCTGCCAGGGTAGCTTTGTAACTAGTGGCATTGAAGTTGCTGTTGGAAGGCACTGAGCTTCCTTATCTGCCTGGAGTCAGTCAACTGGGATAAACAGTCTGAGAGGAACTAAGGTCTTCCTCTGTAGTCTATTGCTTAGAGAAGGTAGTGTGATAGGAAGTCCTAGGAACACTTATAGCAGATGACTGTAGACACAAAAAGATTGTCTGCAGCTGAGTAAATTCTGAATTATTGAAAAATATTTAATATATTAATTAAAAAAAAATGAAGGACAACAAAGTGGATGCACAGATATTCCCTATTTCTATTTAATCTCTTTGTCTCTGTAACATTATTATATTTGAGTGCATCCTCAGATCTCAAAATAATTCGTATTTATCATCTCTGTCTCCCAGCTGTGATGGAAGATCAAGGGAAAAAGAGTTATTTATAGAGAGGTAAGGAAATGATGAAATTATGTAGAGGGAATAAAATGTTTAGTGGCCACTTAAGTGCTGGTTACTCTGTAGTTGAGGTAATACTTGCTTACTAGGAACTCATTGGCAGTGGAGAAGCTAATATCTAAAAAGTGGGTATTTTGAGAAAATGACAATTTTTTTTTGCAAAAAGAGAATTAGAGTATCCTTCTTGTGGTTTAAGCCCAGAGGGCAACTCAGAACCACATGGCTGCTTGCTCATTCCTTCCCTGTCTGTGGGATAGGGAAGAGAAAACATAACTAGCAGCTTGGGGACAGAGACAAGGACAGAGAAGGATGACTCACCCATTATGATCACAGGCAAAAGACAGACTCAATTTGGGAAGAAAACCCATCAATTTAATTTGAACACCACCACCAGTAATTTACCAATCAAATCAGAGTAGGATAGTGAGAAATACAACCGCATCTTAAAAACACCTTCCCCCCACCCCTTCTTTAGTCCCAGGTTCAGCTTTGCTCCCAATTTCTCTACCTCGTCCTCCACAGCAGGGCAGGGAGGGTAGGGAATGGAGGTTGCGGTCAGTTCATCACCCGTTGTTTCTTTTGCTCCTTCCTCCTCAGGGGGAGGACTCCTCACACTCTTCCCCTGCTCCAGAATGGCGTCCCTCTCATGGGAGACAGTCCTCCACAAGCTTCTCTGACCTGGGTCCTTCCCACAGGCTGCAGCTCTTCATGAATTGCTCCAGCGTGGGTCCCTGTCATGAGCTGCAGTCCTCCCAGTGACAGACTGCTCCAGCATGGGCTTCCCTCAGAGTCACGGCTTTATTCGGACGCAGACACCTGTTCTGGCGTGGGGTGCTCCACAGGCTGCAGGTGGGCATCTGCTCCACTGTGGATGTCCATAGGCTGCAGGGAAGTCTCTGCTCATGCACACCTCCCCCTCTTCCTCCTTTGTTCAGCTGACCTTGGTGTTTGCATAGGTATTTCCCTCACAACTCCTCCTACTCTGCTGCAGGTTCCCTTTCTTAAATATCTTATCACAGAGACACAGCCACCGTTGTTAATTGTCTTGGCCTTGGCCAGAGGCAGGTCCATCTTGGAGCTGAGGAAGCTTCTAGCAGCTTCTCACAGAAGCCACAGCTGTAGCTCCTCCCCTGCTACCAATAACCCGCCACACAGAGCCAATACAATAACAAAGCACTAAAATCACAGGTTTTCCAGTGATGGTTCATGCCCTGAATATATTAGTTAATCTAGAGTCTAACCTCAGAAAACACTAGAAAATGTCAGGGAGAGGGTCAGGCCAATCGTAATTTTGCCCTTTTATAAACAAAGCACTAGGAGTCCAGTAGCACGTATCCCCTTCCCCTTACTCATGGACAGGATACGAAAATATCTCAACTTTTCATAATCCTGACTACACTATTGTGACATTTTATGATTAGAATCATGCTAGATCTAGCCCCTGTGCAAGCCAGGCTGTCTCATTGCACCCAGTATTGCTTTGTGGGTATAGATATCTTGCCTGTAGGATTATCATAGCACGAGTATATTTTAATTTTATTTTTATTTTTTAATTTTTATTTTTTTTTCCCCTGGCAGTTGTTGCTGCCTCATCATTTAAGGGCACCAGAGCCTCTTGCTCCCTTTCCACTTCTTGCCACCAGAGGGGCCACTACATGTTGATAAGTCACAGAAATACCAAACACTTCAGAGACATGATTAATGGCAATAGCTACTTTGGTTGATGGATTTTGATCCCCTAGCAGAAATCTGACATCAATCATGTGCCTGAATTTCTCTCTGCTGCTAGATGATTTAGTATCCCATGTCCTGTGCTCTACAACTTCCATTTGGAACTGAACAATTTCACTGTCACCTTAGAAGTGTAGCAATAATTTCCACTCTGCTTTAGATTCCAAGGTGTTGGCAATTCACTGCTTTTAGGACACACTACCAAGGGGTTCATTAGAACTATTAAAATAGGGAAGACACTCCACTAATTATCCTTTGGCCAGCCATGTATACTTCCCACCTCCCCTCCTCAGTTAAAAACAAAACGGTATTTCTGTATAATTTCAGAGACCTATGGGTTCTGTCTAATATTTTCTTGTAATTTGTGAATGAAAACTTGTGTGACGGTATAGAATTTCTGATTTATTGCTGAACTTCTACAGAGAATTTTTCCACATTAAAATGAAGATGTAAAAGCTGCAAAAGATGTACTAAATCACTTAATCACTTGAAATCTCAGGCGTACGATCAGTGCTGGGTAGGTCTAAACGTTTTACAATTATATTAATATAAATTCTGAAGGTGTTAAGTAAGCTTCCAACTAATATTAATATTATACTAGTAAAGTTAATTAACCAGTTAATGAAATGTTGCAATATCCTGTCAGTAAGTTAATATAAAATACTAAAACCAAATGAAAAGGATGTGAATGAAAACAGAAAAAAAAAAAAAAATCCCACACCAGACTCCCACTAAATATCTTGTGAACATTAGCAAAATTAATTGTTCGAATGCCTCTGTGAAAAGATATGCTGGGTTTGTGTGGTGGGATCTTTGGTAGCAGAGAAGGGGGCTACAGCTGTGGTCCCCACTGGGAAGCTTCTCAAAATGCCCCTGTCTCCAAGTTAGACCCACCTCTGTCAAGGACAAGCCAGTTAGTGATGGTAGCTGAGTCTCTGCATAACATGTTTAAGAAGAGGAACAGGAGAAGGTGTGGAGACTTTGAGGATGAGTTGTGAGAAGGACACGTATGCGAACGCTGAGGTCAGTGGAAGGAAGGAGGAGAGGGAGGTGCACTGGAGCATGGAGCCCCCCTGACACCCATGGAGGTCACCAGAGAAGAAGAGATTCGCCTAGGCTGTGCTAGGCTAGGGTGCTATGGAAAGAAGAAGCCCCTGCTATTGTAGTTCCATGCTGGGAGGACTGCAACATGTGGAGGTGACCCGTGCCAGAGCATCTCGAGAAGAATGCATCTCACAACTGAGAAATTTTGTGGAGCACTTTCTCCCATGAGAGTGACACCACGTGGAGTGGGGGAAGAATGCAGAAGAGTGCTTCCCCCCACCTTGGAGGAAGAAGCAGGTGGACTGACTGCACCCCTGCATCCCCTGACCCTGCACTGCTGGGGGCAGGAGGTAGAAATATCTGGAACAAAAACTGAGCCTGGGAAGAAGGAAGGGGTGGGGAGAGGTTTTTTTTGAGATACAGTAATGCTTCTCACTGTCCCATTCTATCTGTAAAGTGTTGTCTTTGTTAGTGTTTGAATTAAAGAGATGTTCTTGTTTTCTTTCCCCAACAAGCCTGTCTTTTGCCTGTGACTGTAATGGGTGAGCAACCCCCTCCCTGTTCTTATCTTCATTCCTGAACATTTTGATTAATTTTTCCCTCCTGCCCAATGCTGGAGGGGAAGTGTGAGTGAATGGTTGTGTGGCGCTTAGTTGCCCTCTGTGATGGTTTAGCGCTGGGGTCTGAGACCATGTGGCCACTGCCCCTCCCCCACAAAGGGAGTGAAATACAAAGCCCCGAGACTGAGATAAGGAAAAGTTTAATACAACAGAGCAACAGCAACACAACAAACAGCAACAATAAGAATAACAGTGATAACAATGAACAGAGCAAAGTATATCTACCAATAGAGGAGTGAGAGGAGCAGATGTATAAAACCACGCGCCCCGCGCTCCCGCGCCAGGTTGTGATGCGCCAGGATGTGACGTCCGCAGATGTGACGTCCGCATGGTATCTGAATAACCCGGCTAGAGCTCCCCCCCCCACTGCTGGGGAAACTTAACCCTATCCTGGTTAAACCAGGACACCCTCTGGGCTCAAATCACGACAAAAAATAATGCAGATACAAAGAATTAAGCATGAAGTGTCTTTGACCAAGGTCACAGAACACATCTATGGACAGTGGGGTCAGGAATTATGAGACTGAGTTCAACAGTTTACAGAACCGTTTTTCTGTCTGTAATTCACAGAATACGCAAATAATAAGATACATCCTGACGATATTACAGTTCATCCAAACCAATTAGATATGGTGACCATTGCAAAAAATATATAAATATTTCCTTGCTGTCAAGAGAAATGTCTTACACTTCAGACACTGAACCCGGTAAAGATTACTGAGATAACTACTGTCCTCTAGTCTTGGTTCAATTAATATATTTGTGCCTGTCTAAATCAAGATTCCTTTTCTGCCTGTGACTTTATTAGTGATGTTTCTATCAGAAAGACAAGCTAAAAGTAGAGTTGGTCAAGGCTTTAATTTTTTTATTCCTGATAAAGAGGATTTCTCAAAATATGCAATGGTTTTCCAGACATAACTGTTAATATAGCAGAAATTATTTAAGATTTTTGTAAAAATCTTTTTAAGGAAATCCTGTATGTTTTACTTACATCCCACCTCTGGCTGCCCAAACATATACGCATAAATCTGATTTCCCAAACATGCTCATCTACATCTCCTAGCATGTTTAACTAAGTAGCTGTCTGACTTTCACCAAGAACTGTGAATCAGCAGACCACTGCACTTAAGTTTTCTATAGTTTGATATCATTATATAAAACTCATTCTATCATCTGGTTCGTTACTGGGTTCTTGGCTTAAGGCAATGCTCACATGGGGAACCAGATCTCTTTAAGTGGATGGTTGGTCACCATTCAGATGGAAACAAGAGTTTCTGTTGTAATCATCTGCAATGGCAACTTCAGCTGGATTGTGTTAGATTCCCAGAATCACTGTGTTGTTGAAATCTTGTATCCTGTGATCCCACCTGACCTCTCTAGGACACGCAGGATCTTTTGCTGTTGATTATCTTAAAATTTATAGAAAACATCTCCTAACCATCTTAACTACATACTGTCTCACATTATTATCTTTGTATCTGCAGGAAGAGTTTCAATTGACTATATACAACCATCATGTCTATGCAAAATTTGATTAACTTTGCAGCAGGGAACAGGTGGGGGAGTGTCTGGAAAGAACGTTCGGATTCTCCACTCATGATTAATCAACAAACTGAAGAAAACAAATTCATTTAAACATAGCAGAAGCTGTCTGGTAGAAGTCTTCAGGGTGGTCCAAAGTTCCCACCTGAAAGATCCAGCACTGATTAGTCAAATACTATGTTGTGAAGGTGACTAGGAATTCTCTCCATCATTCACTTTCATGTCATTCCTTTGTCCCAAACGTATCTACTGTCTCATCTACACACTGGCTAACACGGAGTTGCTGGACCACCACAGGAAATTAGAGACTAAATACACCCCAAATGTAACTGTAGAATAGACCTGTTTCACACTGATTACGTTTCATAACAGTTGCCACAGGACTAATTTTCTTGCAGTATGTAAACTGATCTTTGGGCCAGAGTGAGTAGTTTGCTGCTGCACCTGCAGGAAGTAATTTGGAGGGACTCATAAATGATAATTTAAAACAAACAAACAAACAAACAACAAAACAACCTCCCCCCCGACATAGATACCACACTTTGCCTCCTTGGCAGGCATGTTACTGGTCTATTTCTGTCTGTTTTTTCTACAAGCCTTTTGGTGTGAGACTCTCATTCTTTGAACAACCATACCTATGACGTGCATCCCCACGAGGTACTGAAACACCTTCAACAGCAGGGAAATCAGACTGCCAAAGAAAGGACCTTAGGCCCCCATACAGTCTCCAAGAAAGACTTGGGTGCCTCTAAGAAAGAGTCCAGAAAGCTTTCAGAATGTAAACAATCTTCTGCCCTACAACAAGCAGTGTGGAGTTAAGTAATTGCCTGTAGGAAACTTGAAGTATGGGAATTCTTATCAAAGCTCCTGGATTTAAGGTTTATCTGTCTTCATTGGATCTAGTGTTTGCAATCCCTCAGATGAATTTTCTCCAGATGGAAAATCACTCCTGTAAAGAAGCTCTTGAGAGACAGTGAGCAATACTTTAGTCCAGCGATTATAATTTATGGTCCAGAAACTGCTGCAGGCTTGTAATGACTCCTAAAGAGTCTAAAAAGAAATTATTAAGAAAAGCAATATTATTGTCAGTGACTAAAATTAATAGTCTGAGACCACTTCTATGAGAAAAGGTTTAAGAATCTGTAAATTGCAGAAGTTAGAAAAAATATTTGTTCATCAACGGGGACATTCACTAAGGAAATGGAAAACTGGTTCTGCACTTATCTCAGGAACATTGCACCTATAATTCTTATATCCTGGACATCACCTATGGCTGTTAGCTACTTATGGAATAAGCAGAAAAGCAGATTCTCTTCTATTTCTGTTCAAAATGGGCCATTCTGTAGCCAGGAATGAAAATGTCAAGAAACCAGAGAGAGAACTAGCACAAATGATATGACTGTACCATACAGATTTTGGGATGAAGAAATTTCAAAACTGTTGAGTCGTTTTAGATTTGTAAATCACTGAATAAAAGATGGGAAAAGTCAATATAGCATAGTATAAATTGCATTAGTGTTTCTAAGCAGCATTACGCATTTTAAAATAGTAAAATTTGTTTAAAAGATTACAAGCCATATAAAGGAAAAAAATCAAAGCATCTTATGTTATGTATTAAGTTATTTTGGATTAATGATAAAATTGTAACATTCTGTAATTATTTCAGACTTGTGAGAATCAGAAAACTTGAACTCCTGTTAGCACCATTTTATACATCTTTGCAAGGAATCTTGAGATGGGTCACATAAGAAAAATGAATAAAAAATGGTATTTCTGGGCTTGTGGAATGATCCTTCACAAATGGCAGATAGTTTTTGACTATAGAAAGAAAACCCTACATCTCTATCTTAGTGATTTATCTAGGCAGAATTTTTTGGTTGTATGCTTCTGGCTTGCCAAAGTATCACCTGTAATGTGATATATTCTACTAAGACAATACATTTCACAGAACATATTCTGGAACATTGTCTTCACAAATATGAGTATGTTATTTAGGACAAAAGTAATTTTTCCCTGTTGGTAACACCTTGTTCAATTCACTATCATACCGAAGTCCAGTGAAATTCAGTAACTTCTGCTGGGCAAAGATTTTATATAACTACATCAGCATGGCCACAAAAATTGTAGGATTTAAATCTGACTTGGAACAGTAATAATTTGTTTTACTGAAGCATTCTTTGTCCAAAAAGACTCTAAATCTTTGTGCAAAGAGCTGCAGCCAACTGTCCAAACTGCAGTGAATAACACATTACCTACTTGTAGAATTACTTACATAAAAAAGTCCTTCTCAAATGTTATGAGTAACCCCAAAGAGAGTAGTAAGATTATCTACTTCTGCATGCACTTTTGTGTATGCAATTATCTGTTTCATTTTTATTTATTATTATCTTATTAAATGAGAATTAAGAGCAGATTATACCTGTAAATGCACAGTGTTATCCTGCTATCTCATTTATTGAATTTCAAAAAATAGGAACTGTCATCTTCAATCAGACCTAAATGACTGTCTAAATAAAAATGTTTTATTTAATGATCAGAAATGCTTTTCTAAGTGACATTCTGTTTATAAGCAGCAGCATTCCACTGAGTAAGCAAACAACATTGGCCTCCTAATCTCTTTTAAAAAATAATACACATGAAGGAAAAGGAACAAATCTCATGACCCTTCAGCTCATTTTTACTATTTTTCTAGTACATTCTCCCATCCAAAAGCCCTTTCTTTGAACACTTGATTATCAGAATTTTAGTAACTGACAGTTCTAGCAACAGTACTCTCCCTCCAAAATCACTACATGAAAATTTGTTAAAGAAGGATCAGTTTTCTATTAATGAAATCAGTGCCTAAAATGTACTCTGTTCCTGTCATCAAAGGAAAAATACAACTGACAGGAAATAAGGTAGTATGTGGGTGAAGAGAAGATGCCATAGCAGGTACTGTATAAAAACATAGACACACAAGAAACAAAATCAGAATAGTCATCATTAGAGCAATGTCCTCTGTCCCCATGAACACCAGCAACCTATGTATTCTGTCTCACACTCTTCTACCAGCAGGGCTCAATTCTGGCTCAGAAGGCCCATCATCAACTGAGATGGAATGAAGCTATTTCTATGCAGTCCCTGGTCTCTTCAGTGAGATTGGTAAGGAGGCTGTCACTAAGTACTTGTTAGAATGGTAGCAAAGGGGACACCTGCTTGGAGTTGAGTTGATGCCTACAGCTCATCTTCATCTTGAGTGTGTGCTGGAACTGAACCAGTGACCTAGAACTGAAATACTCTGACAAAGTATATGCATCAGAGGGTTATATGGTTAAAAATTATTAGCAGCCAACAAAAATAAGACAAAATGATGAGAAGAGAAAAACAGATCAAAGCAAGACAAAGTGTATTCTATTATGAGAAGGTTTCTTAATATGTGATGTAAACATCAATAGCTCACATGCACAATAGGTACTGGTCCACACAAGGGTGTAAGAGAAACTGACACCAGCAACCGCAGCAGCAGCAGCAGCATTACTTTTTAAGAGAGACAAGACTCCCCTTTAAACAAATGTTTTATTTGTTTTACATAGAGAATTCAAAGCCATGCTCTCTAACACAAAATTTCTTTATCCTGCCCAACAGATTTCTTGTGACAGTGCTATTAACAAGTGAGGTCATTACCAGTGGGACTTGATATACAACTTATTATGTATTACTGTAAACTTAAAATATGAACTCATAAATAATAGTTTCAAAATATATAACATAAAACAAAGTAATACATGAAAACAAAAGAAAAATTATATACTAGTACTATTTACCATTATAACCTATTTTTCACCTTTGTTTCAAATCCTGGATAGTATTTTAGGCATATATACTTCATCGAGCAAGGGCAGGCAAATCTGATTTACTTTTTGTTGTACATAAACCCATATAGATACAACAGTGTGTTCTACATCTGAGTTTATAAATTCTGCAAAGTGGGAAGCTATCCAAGTTCCAACATAATACCTCACCAGTATGGTTGTGACTTTTAGGCTAGAATTGTCTTATATCTAACACTCTCAGAATGCAATCCAGGAGAACCCAGACCTATATGGCAAACTTTCTGATGCTTTTCATGACTATCAAGACATTGTGTTCGATTTGAATTTAATTAAAAATTTTAATCCCCCAGTCTTCAAAAAAACTCTCCTTTCTTGATTGTCTTGTAGGCAACCCAGAATTTTATCAATGCAAAATGTTGGCCCATTTTTTATCATCTGCTCTGTTTTCTGTCATTCAACATATTTTAAAAAATCTTTCTTTTTATTTTGGCTGTACTCCTCGGTATACTCTTAAAACCATAAGTATTGTCTATCTATTTCTTCATTCCACTCTACTTTGTCCAGCTTTGTTTTCCAAAATCAAATAAAAATCATATAATGGAATATTAACCTTAAAGGGACCTCATAGGTCATGGATCCCTTCTTCCTCTCATCACAGTTAATCACTTAATATAATGCACTTCATAAAATAATCTATTTCTGTCTTAGCAGTAGCTAGGCTTTTTTCCTCTTTTATTTTTTTCTTTTTTTAAGAGAGTGTGTTTCTTTTTTGGTTTGTTTTTGTCTCTACTGCTCCTGTTAAACAGTTTCTCCAAGATTCATTCCTCAGCTCACACACATACTTTCTCTGTCAAGCCTACATTGATTACTCATGGCTATTTTATACCCATCTATTCTTGTGCCAACACTGTCTGTTAGCTAAATAACTCTTTTTCCTCCCTTAGGTTTACTACTGATTTATTTATAGGCAACAGTTATATTCCCTCTTATCCTTAGTTTTTCCAGATGAAACAAGTTATGTTCATTCTGTTTCCTTTATTCTTTAAAAAGTTCTAGCAGTCCTTCTCCTTCTTAAAATAATTAGATAAGGTAAAGATACAGTGATTGTCCCATATTTCTTAGATAGCTTGAAGAATGCATAAGTATGTTGGTAGAACATTTTTGTTAATGGGAAACAAGCATTGGGACTTTGAACGACTGGGTCATCCAATTATACTTATTCACTGATGGACTAAGTAATACAATAAAAATAACCATGGAATCTAGAAGGTGGTCAGTTGGTATCATACCATGATAAATCATGATAATACTATGCTCCTAACTGTTAAAGTTTCAATTTTCTACAATGAATATTCACTCTAGATGACATTTTTAACAATTTCATCTTTTAAGTTTAAATTAGTGTAAAATATTCACCAGGTGCATAAATATTTTGTGAATTTAATCACTGTGTATGTTTATTTCATGCTATGTAATTAAATGTAATCCTTCTAGAAAATTCACAGGAGTTGTGTAGTAGCTGTGAAAAGTGAAAAACTACTATGTAATTTGAAGTATTTCTCAGAACATACTTCTATGCTGACAGGTAACTATTATGAGTAAGAAAATGATATATTACATTAAGTTTTCCTGAGAGTCTTTGTATATATTTCTTTTACCAGGGACAGTTGCAATTTAATAGTGCATTAAAAGACCATGTGGTGTGCCATTTGTCATGTAGTATTTTTATATAATCTAAGCTACAAGTTCCTGCTTGAGCCCTAATTAATCTAACACCCACCTCATTAACTTTTAGGAAAGCCTCACTCTAACTTAAGGTTAATGATTCAGCATTTTTGGCATCATTGTTACTCTACCTACATATGTGTTTATTTTTCTCTATTTATAAGATCCACTTATAAGTGAAAACTAAATAATGAGTAATGAAAGTTTTTCAGACCAGAAGGTGATATTAA
Organism: Strix uralensis; assembly: GCF_047716275.1. Lineage (NCBI taxonomy): Eukaryota > Metazoa > Chordata > Aves > Strigiformes > Strigidae > Strix > Strix uralensis. The sequence continues at coordinate 98,857,660 of NC_133973.1, read as the reverse complement.
GTATTTGTTTTCTCTTTTTATAATAAGAAGAGAAAGAAGAGACAGAACTATGGCAAAGAGGATTTGCCTATCGCTACATATATAGCTTCAGCGTAACTTTACCTAGTCCCCCAGTCTCCTTTCTCAAGCAAAGGACAGGATAGACACTGTTAAGGGGCAATCATCTTCTAGTGCACTCATTTGACAGATCAGATGAATCATGTTCTCTCTGCGGTTTGTAAAATGATAGTTTGTAAAATCAGATGTAGATATCTAGAGTGTAGAGTCTAAAGTTAGGTAAGATGAATCCAATCTCAGTTGTGTTTATCCTCACCATATCACATAATTTATATGTATAATCATACACACAATTATATAATTACATTTATTTGATATACTTAATTACATCTGCAGCTGGACAAATATTACAGAAAAAAAAAATCATCAGTAAATGCTACCACTTTAAAACAGACACTGTTTGACTGCGTAATTATATTGATAATTTGTTTGGAATCCATCCATCCTCCCTCTCTCTCTCCCTCCCTGCCTTCCTCTCTCTCTTTCCCTCCTTTCCTTCTTGCCTGCCTCCCCACCTTCCATCCCCTCACTTGCTCAGTTTTAAAAAATGCTTGATTGTATTGACTTGTTCTGTTTTTTGTTACATTGACTTTCCACAGATATAAAAATACATTTTCATAAATTGTTTATGTAATGCAGAAATCCTTTCCACAGCATAAGAATCATTTAAAAAGGTCAATATAAATAAAATATGAACCAAAAATGAACAATTTTTTTATATTAAGTTGCAGATTTTTGCTTGTTTGTTTTGCTCTGAGTTGTAAAAAGAAACCAACTAATTTTTAGCTCACAAAATGATCAGTGAAATAGCATTTGCTAGTCCTTCTGTTTTCCCTGTTATGTGATCTGTTTTATGCCATTCAATTGTTTTATCCAAACTTAAACTAAATCTACATGGATACAGTTCTTATTTGCATGTGAAACCCATATTCAATTTTAAAGCCTTGGTCTCAATCATACGATTCCTGTGCCCACTCACAGTCTGATGGAACTTAGAAAGCATGTCTTTTTATGGCTATTTTAACAATACGGTCTGTCTCTTAAAAATTAATAAAATCATGTGGATGTTCAGTATATATATTGTGACTAAGTCAGCAAAAGTGGGGCATGTGGTGTAGCTCTGCCTCTCTTTCAAATCCGAGCCATCTATCAAGTTGGCTTATGATTGATTTTCTCTAAAATGTTCTGCATTGCAGTGCTGTGGCAGCACTCCGTTTTTACAGTGTCTTTTTTTCCTGTGCCCCAGCTGGACTCACAGGGCAATTCAGCAGCTGGTGCAAATTGTCATTCCTCCCCTTGATGGACAGGATGGTGAGAATAGACATTGAGGATTTGTCCTTCAGACTTTGCCTCAGTATCTGAGACTCAAATTGGCCATTCTAAAATCTTAAAACCTAACAAACCTTGTTCTCCCATTTCTCCACTCATTTACTGAAAAATAATTGAGAACACTTTTAGACATCTAATTCTTCTTTTCTCTTTTAAGTCTCAAGTTCCTATTAAAACAAAATATTTCCAGGATGCATCAAGTTCAGTGTATATGTTTTCTAATTGATTTGAGACCGTCACACGGACTCACCATGACTTCTGGGCAGAGGATTTTCAGGCTACAGGGAAAGAAATGAATGAGTTTAGAACTGCTGCTAGGACAGGCAGTCTTCTAATATTGCTATGTGGATTTTAGGTAGCTAAACGCCAGTATAGATTATTTAGGTAGATTGATTTTTACCTGCAGTTATGTGGTATAATTTGATTATTTAGGAAATTACAATTAAGTCTTGTTAAGTGATATTTACATTTTTCATCTCTGAATTTATCATCTAATGTGTACAGATCTGTGCAAACTGCAGATAATTTTTTTCATTAAATAATTCAGTCAATACACACTATCTTACCTTGAATCAAGCAATGTTTTTTGTTCTGAGAATATTTGTAGGGGAAAATCCTAGTTCTGCAGAATTCAATATGATCTTGCTATTGACTTAAGGAAGGCTGAGGGAAATAACTTCACCAGTATGCTCCTTCTTTGCCTTTCTTTCACAGAAAGATACATGCCATGCATTCTTACAGATATGCACATAACAAAAAACACACTAAAGCATGTTTTACATCTAGGTGTACAGACACACAAACAGTAAAGCTGTAATATATATGCCTAAAAAGGTGAGAAGTCATATTTACAACTACCCTGAACCTTCTAATTTGTTTGATTCTCCAATTAGACTGTTTACCATAATTTTGTGAGCAGAAGCAACCATTTTCCTTCCTTCCATCCAATTTTTCCCTGTATCAATTAGAACTATTTTCTCCTCTTCTGGATGCAGACAGGATATCTATTTGGTTGTCTATATAATCAACAATTTAAACCAGGCTACAAATGTACATCACAAGAACGAGTCAGATGGCAGAAGCAAAGAAATCTAAGCTCTGTGATTAAAAGTCTAGCTTTAAAAAAAAAGAAGTTTGAATACTTTGGCATTCTGGAGATAATTAATTTCTTAGGTATTAGTGGCAAAAAATTGAAATACCAGCAGCACATGGATTACCTCCTAGTAGTGTCCTGTGATTTATTTTTATACAAAACACAGTTTTCATTTGTGTAGGTTATGCAAAGAGAATATCCAATGAGTAACATCTAATGGTTTTCAGAGCCACAAGATTTTGAATAGAAAGTAAATTCTCCTATATGTTACTTCATACTTCAGTCTAGTATTTCCAGAATGCCAGCTACCTGTTAGAATAAAATCATGACTTATTCATTGTAATATCAGTTGAGTTTCAGTGCAGTCAATTATATGCAGCTTCACACAGTTTCTGAGTCTGCAGAAAGCTGTGATTAGCAAATAAACTTGTCTGTGAGTTAGCTAATGGAAAAAAATGAAAAGACCAGAGATGGATATGAATCCAAAATCAATTAATATCTGATGTACATGAGACCATACAGATGAAGACTTAAATAAAAATATTATGGCCCAGGACTGATTATAAAACCAGAAGTGCCAGGGATGTTTTTTCAGACTGCCAGAAGTCTCCCTACAGCACTGTGACCTCTGCCCATGTGGGACAGAGCAGAGCCCTGCCCGGTGATGTGAGCCACTGAAATCTGACAAGTGGGGTGGCACTGAAGGGTGCAACATGGGGCTGTGTACACCTCAGGGGGCATGGATCCTCAGGGGTGATTGCTCAACAGCATGTGCATTGGTGGATATTAGTCAATATCTTGTTGTTAATAAATCAGTAAATCACTTTGACCATTATTTGATGTAAACTGTAGGAACTGAGGATTTTTTTCCCTGGAACAGTGTCACACTTATCTCTGTGCAGTGATATATAGGATTTGATGATGACACTGATTCTATTTTGCTGCTATGGAAAATGTCACATTCTTCAAACTTAAAAAAGAAAAAGTCTCTTTGATCAAATTATAAGGTTTTCTGAAATCTCAATGAATGGATTTGCAATAGAAATCTATATAAGTTTGACACTCAAATGCACCACAGTTTAGCATTCCAAGGTCTTCATCACAGGCCTGCAGCCCTGCACTTGCTGCTTGTAGGTGATGCCACTGCTGAGAGTCCAGAGAGAAAAACTGGGAGCAAGGAACTTGGAACAAAGAATTCAAACCATTGGATTCCTCTCCAGGCATGTGAAAGACAAGAAGATGCTCAGGAACAGTCAGTATGTATTACTGAGGAGAAATCATGCCTGATTGCCTTTTACAATGAAATATCAGGCCATATGGATGATGGTAGAACATAGAATGTGATATACCTTAACCTCAGCAATATTTTTACAATCTTTACAGCAGCATTCTCTCTTGAAAAACAAGGAGTTACGAGTTGGATCAGTGTACTGTCAGATGGAATGAAAAATGTCTGGACTGTCAGGCTCAAGGAGTGATAGTTGCTTGACATCTATTTGGTGACTGGTAACAAGCAGAGTAGCCCAAAACCAAGGCCTAGGCTGATATTGTTCAATACCTCCATGAACAACCCAGATGGCAACATGCACAGCAAACCTATGGATGATACCAGATAGGAATGGTATCACATTGAGGGAGAATATGTCAATCTGCAGCCCACCAGACTACTTTTCTCATAAAAGAAATCTGATGTCAAGTGTTGGAAGTCCTGGAGCATGTCAGGAAGGGCACCTAGGAGCTTTAAGAATGCAAAACCTATTGGTATGGCTTTGGAAGAGTCTAAATGACTGAAGAGAGTGGAGGGCCTCTTATTCTGCATTTTGAGAATGGTTGCTGAAGTAAAATTTCCCTAGAAGTTGTCATACAGGTTTTTTGGGTTTTGTTAATAAACTAATACTTACTTGAAGTGTAAGGTCAGGGGACCAAGACCCAAGGATGAATTAAGAAACTAAATCTTAGGCAGTAGTTTCTTAATCTGTCTGAACTGCCTCTGTTTCTCCTGAAAGTGTAGAAAGAATAAATCATGATTCAAACAGAAGAGTGAAGAGCACAACTGGGGATGACAGTGGAGGTCATTAATTGGAATAAAGCTGGTATGCAAAGACTCAGGTAAGGTCAGATTTCTTTATAATGAAAATTTTTAGGCACCTGACTGTAGTCATAGTGAAACACTTTAGCACTGTATGTTACTGTAAATTCCCCCCCCCACTTCTCCTTAGCTTTCTCTAGCCTGTTCTTCCTTCACCTAGTTCATATGGCAACAGTAATACTAGAACTCTGCAGGGCTCAAAATGTTGTCCCCCTCCTTTTACAGCTACGAAGAAGGTTGCCCAGGATGAGCTCTGCTCTTGCACAGCTCTGGCTATAACTTTGTAAAGGATACTGGCAATTCCCCTCTACCAAGAGCAAATATACAGTAACAGCATAACAGTTTATGTTTTCTGCATACAATGTAAAAAACGGGCCCATTTTGTGCCCTTTGTAGCATCTTATTGTAATATGCAAATGTAATTTGTACTCTCTGACTTCCCAGTGAAATGTGTAGAAGTACTCAGTAAGCAACACAGCCGTAGTAAAACAAACCACCAATTTAACCAGCTGGCTCACCAAGTAGTGCAAAATTATTCTAATTCATTTTGTGAAGATATTTTCCCTTAGGAGCGTGTACTCTTCAGGAGTTATACCATATTTTCTGACAGTGAGTTCCAGAAACTCTCTGCCAATTACTGCAAATACTTTTGTTGACCTACTTGGCAAGCCACTAGAGATCAAACTACACTTATAGCAAACAAGCCATAAAAAAAAAAAGGTTATTCTTCTCTTATCCTTCCTCTCAAGCTCCAATTCCTCTGCTAGCTAAATTGATGTTTACTTGGGTTGCATTAGGTTTTCCTGAAGCAAATCCCTTTGTTCCACTGTTTGACAGTCCTCAATCGTACTTGGCTGTTCTGTCTTTTGCTCCTCAAAAGTGACTAGCAACAAACACTTTGCAAGGACATCATCCTTCAGATCAGACTAAAGCAAGGCACTCACAAGTACCATAAAGGAGTTTATAGTTCCACTTTGCTGTCTTGTGTTGTGGCTTAGATGATATTTTGTGCCATTTTAGCAGTAGTCTTAAAGTGACAGGATGAAAACAAATTTCTAAACCTTCAATCAGTAGAACAAAAATTAGCTATTTATACATCTGGGATAAAATCTGGCATGGAAATATCTGTATAACCATGACCATTTGTACAGGCTTTTTATTTTCCAAGGGTTTGGGGGTTTTTGTTTTGTTTTGTTGGGTTTTGTTGGCTGGGGGTTTTTTTTGTTTTTTTTTTTTTTTTTTTTTTTCTGGAGTGTTACAGCTTTCAAACATTTTTTTCTGGAAAACCTATTCGTAAAATTACAAAATATTTTCAAGCGCCGTTTTAACAGTCACCAAAAGTAACCATAATCTAACAAAATTTATATAGAGAAAATAACCTATTCCTCGTCCACATGCACCCCGTAAATCCTGTTCAGTTAATGCTTTTTATTTAGAAACTGCCTTTTTGTAAACAAGTAAAAGATGGTAGATTGGAGATGTGTTCAAGCTCTGCTGCAGATTTGATCCTACCTACTTATACAGTAAGGATTATTTTTTTTCAATTTGATGGCTGACCAAGAATAAAGAAGTGCAAAAAAAATAGATGGATATAAAAAAAAAAAAAAAACCACAACATCAAACCACCAAGCTGTTAAAAGTTGTAATACATGCATGTGCTTGGAAAACTTAAAGCAAGTCAGAAAGTAAAAACAATCACTGCAATTGAGTAAAACAAAAGATATCCACCTCTAGCTTAATTACAAGTTTCAAAATAATTTTTATTATTTTAAGTGCTGATATTATCTTCATATTACAGTGAGAAATTGTACATTTGAAAGTTCAGGGCTAGCAACTCAGATATGGTAAACAAGTTAGAAAACGGAGAGATTAAGTTAGAAAAATGAAAGATCTATTATGAAATTGCTGAGAAAACTTTTAGAAGACAAATGCTTTAGGGTTAATATCTCCTATTTTCTATCTTCACAGTAAAACAATAAGCCATGGCAAATCTGAAAATCTGGGACAACTAGCTCAGTGTCATTTGTAAAAACTGATACCAGAATTGACTGTGTCTTATTTTTTGTTAGGATTTAGATTTACCTCATGTAACCTTCTGTATCTAAAATACGGAAGCTGGGGTATTACTCTCAAGTTTAATTATATAAATATAAGGTGTCTAATCATCACTGGCTATTTGTGTTGCCTCAAAAATCTATAACAAGTGACCACCTCTGCAAGGCAATTCCTGCACTCCTAGGAGATCCCAAGACAAAGCCTAGGAACCTAAGTTAGCCTAGAGAGGAGCAATTTGCTTGCCTAAACCTAGGTCCTTGCTACCATGTGAAACACCTTTGCATGTCTGCACTCAAAGGAATAAAGGAAAAACTTCACCCTTACTAAACAGCATTTAAAGGCTTGTCAGAAATTCTCTTGTACCTAAAAAAACTGTAAAGGTGTAGGTCCAGTGAAATAAATCCTCTCCAATATGCAATGTGGTGTGAAAATGGATAGCTAAAAGTTAATGTCTACTCATATGGAGTGTTTCTACAATAAGAGAAGAACCACTTCCAAATGGGAGCTCATTCTGTCCTAAAATGCCTGGGCTGGTACACTCCAGCATTTTGTGATGGGTTAAATAATTTTCTGGAAGTGCCTACAAGTGAAGGGACTCCTAAGACTACCATTAAATTGAGCATGAAATTTTGGGTCATTTTGTAGGTTATGGTACAAAACTATGATACAATTGCTTTCACTTTTGATATTCTAATACAAGCCCATAATGTGTTATAGGATTAAGAGTGGTTGGTTGCCTACATGAACTGAGCTGTATATAATATTGATATGTGGTTTATTCTTGCAATGCTCTTATCAAATCGCAGTTCAAGAGACTTGTCCTCAGGTAAGGAGGAGAAGGGGTAATTTTTGCTAAGCGTGATGTTAAAAGATGAACTGACACAAAAGTGCACTTTGTTTTTATATAAAAGATATATAAGTTTTTTAAAATATTTAAGAACAGAGAAAAGATTATTTGAGAGGGAACAGAGACTGTTTACTCGGGCAGTAATGTGAGCTGAAATGCTGATCTTGAAAGAAAGGAGAATTAGTATTCAAGACCTTTATTTCCCCCTTTCTTTCAATAGTATATTTTATTTCTTCAGTGGGAATGGATGGTGAGTATTTTTATAAACACAATCTGATAATTAAAAAAATAAAATCTATAATTTGTGAAATACAAATGTACAAATGATGGTTATTAGAGGAATTTGCTTCTCTATTAACTGCAATCACAGCAATTTCAGAAATCCCTTAGCATATATGAAGTCAGTTTTCTCCATCTTGCAGCAACAGAGAAACAATAACTGTTAACTTGTTACTATCTAGAACACACCTTAAAAGAATGAAATTACTAAAATGAAGCAATTGCTGGCTTTCTATACTATTTCTAAACTAGCAGCACATAACATCAGTTCCTGCCATTGAAATTATGAAGCTGTTTTCTGGTGGTCCTTCACTGTCAAAAGGAAAATTTTGTAGGCAGCTTTCTTTTCAGATGGACTTAAAACTTTCAAAGAGGAAAATGTTGATTTAAGAAATGAGGTAAATATTTTTCTTATCATAAAGAAGAGGGAAATATTTTAAAATATGCACATGATCAATTGCTCACTGAAGCCTTTACACATGTATAATATAATTTAGCAAAATGGCTGCATCTCTCTTTTTGAGAGGATGTGGAAAAGGATTTTTCTCTTGCAAAAATCCTTTTACTTCCTTCCACTCCTAACAGATATTGAACCATAATGGATTTTTGGGGGGAAAAATAATCAGGATTGAATTTGGGATGCAAGAAACACTGTTTGTAAACCTCAGTTGCTGTGTGTGTCACCTTCTGCTAGTGGTGTGTCTACTGATTGTGCACCTCTGAGGGGAAAACGTGCATATTGGTGTGGAGTTAGTAAGCAGATGTCATATTATATTTTTCACTTCCTTTCCACACTTGAATCATACATGTTATATATCATTGAGTCCAAAATAGAAAAAAAAAAAAAACAAAAAAACCCCAAAAAACCCAAACCAAACCACAACAAAAACCTTATATGCTGAAACTGTTGAAACACTTTGTCATCAAATGGAACAAAATGGGAATATTATAATATCTTTACTGATAGCATAATGAAGGTGAGACATCCTTGTTCCCAAGGGATACAGAGTTTTTGATACCCTGACATAATAAAGTAATGCAGTGGAAGTAAAAAGAGTCACACATCCTAGGTAGGGTTCGAATAGCCTGGAGGCCCCCCGTGGCTAAAGATTTGGCAGCACTATCTGAATACCCCAGTGATTTGTGAAATGACCAAGTTAATTCTCTCTGCTCAAGCATCTGTTTATTCGGGCAAAGCTTACTTTTTAAAGGAAGCAAGGTTAGTGTTTTGGGTTTTTTTACCTTAAGTTTAATGATTTTATAGATATGGTATGTCAGAGGAAACCCATTGAACTAATCTCTTTTTACTGTCCATCACTCTTTTCTGCTTGCTTCATATTGTCATTACTGCCAAATACTTACAGCGTTAAGTTCATATAATGTCATTGTCTTTATCAATATTGAGAAAAATCTACAAGATGAATACAAAAAGAGGCACTAAATCTGTTGGAAGAAACCCTTGATCGTTAATTATATATTCACATTTCCACAATTTCTAAGCACAAACAATGAAAACAAAAGACATGACCTAACTAGTTAAGGTTCTTTCTTGAATTGGAAAAGAGGAGAGGAGAGGAGAGATGGATGAAAGCAGGAAAGAGGATGACATTTTTTCTATCAAGCATTGTTATTTTTCATTAAAAAATCTTAAATTACTGAAGTGAAATTTTAGCAAAACTGTAGACTATGCTGCATATCTGAATCAATTGACTAATTGCGGTATATATAAGGTTTTAGGTAATTTTTTTCTTTGATTATCAAGAAGCCTGGGGTTCTTTCCTCAACCTCCTTCTCCAGTACTAGAAAAATCAAAATAGGGGCCAAACCCAGAAATTCTAATTTGTCAAGATAAATGTAATAATATTATTTTGAACATTGCCTGTGTTATGTACATAGTATCTTGACTAAACAAATATGGTACATAAATATATAAGCTTGTATTTTTGTTCTTCTTAAATTTTTATGTGTATTTTAAAACTTTTATTGGAACCTATGTGAATTGATAATACATTTGGAAAAATTCTGAAATATTTTATATAGTTACATGTACTCTGTTGATTATAAAGATAAACTGCATGTCCTTGAATCTCCAGGATTTCTGTATGGGATATCATTGCTACATGTTAACCACTGCTGTTGTGGTAAAGCTGTCAAATTTGTCTGGTAAGATAAGTTTTAAAAATATTTTTGTTCTAAAAAGTTATTCTTCTGATTGTTTCATCTTCAAGAGTATTCTGTGCAACAAACTGCAGTTTAAAGAGAGAAAAAGCCTTTTATGTGTTCTTTTTACAAAGAAAATCATGGCTATTTTAGTTTCCAAACTTTGAAGTAAATATTCAGATGTAATTTTTCACAGGTAGATAATTAATTATCACAGATTAAACGTGTTAGTGGTGAGTGAATGTAAAATTATAGCTGTGTAACATTTGGTATGCAAAATTCTGTGGGGACTACTTTTGAATATTATATAAATGTTTTCAAATCAGGCACATCTAAATTATTCCAATTTATAATATTCTCTTAAACTTAACAGCTGCACCATTTTTGGAATGAGTCCCTCTAGGCTCATCAGTCTGAATAAAAAAATCAGATGACCATTAATTATCTTGAATAGAAACCTGGCAGCTTCCTTTCTTACTGGACAGGTCAGGTAGCGAGACAGAAAAGCTATACTTGATTAATGACAAGCTATGGGACCCAAATAACATGTCATCATAACAAAGATATGTTTCCTGACTATCTATATTGGGTAAATTTTAAAAAAAAATGCTTGTGTTGACTTCACTTTTAGATGCTCAGTTTGGAAGACTTTGAAGGGTTCCTTGATGAAGTCTGGAGAATGCCTTTGGTTTTCTAATGGAGATGTACTTGAAACTTATATTCAGAATCCAGAAAAACATCATAATGCTGAGAAGAATCTTCACAACAGACCTCAGCATTTCTTAGCTGACTGCAAGCTTCTACACTTGTAGCCCACTGAGAAGACTCAGAATTATCAGTTCTTATTTCAGTGTCATGGTAATTTAGACAAAAAAAAGAACAGTGTCTGGTTTTTCTCTGTTTTTCACTTGCATTTCTGTACCTGCATCCATGTACCATTCTTCAGGTGTATTTTGAGCATGCTTAATATACCTGAATGGCATTTCAGTTCAACAAAATTCACAAAAACTAAGTTTCTGCTTCCCACTATTACAAAATTTTTCAGTAGCGTTGCCACGTTCTCAGTAGGCACTGTTCTAGGGTCTAAAGGACTTGCTTTAAAGGCTACAGGACAAATAGGGAAACTGTGCTTTTAACCCTTAAGGATTCAAGCTCACTTCTCACTGTAATATCCTTAACTGCTACTTTAGCTTATACTGTTTTTCTTTTATACAACACCATATAAAACACCAACGCGATCATGAAATAATATAGTTCTCTATTCTTAGAGACGCCAGGAGAGGGGGCAGGAGAATTGATATCCTGGAATTCCAAAGGGCTGACTTTTTCTTGTTTAGGCATGTGCTTGACAGAATCCCTTGGGAGACGATCCTGAAGGGTATAGGTGTCCAGGAAGGCTGGACACTCTTTAAGAAGGAAGTGTTAATGGCACAGGAGCAGGTGGTCCCCAGGGGCTGTAAGAGAAGCCGGCGACAGAGAAGACCACCCTGGCTGAACAGGGAGCTTTGGCTGCAACTCAGGGAGGAAAGGAGAGTTTACAGATTTTGGAAGAAGGAGCTAGTCACTCACAGTGATTACAAAGATGCTGTGACGCTATGCAGGGCGTAAATCAGGAGGTCTAAAGCCCAGCTGGAAATTAATCTAGCTTCAGCAATCAAGGATAACAAGAAATTTCTATAAGTATGTCAACAGCAAAAGAAAGATCAGGGAGAGCCTCCATCCCTTGCTAGATGCAGGAGGAAACATGGTAACAAGTGACGAGGAAAAGGCTGAGGTCCTTAATGCCTTCTTTGCCTCAGTCTTTAATAAGAAGACTAGTTGTATTGAGGGAATCCAGCCTCCTCAGCCAGAAGACAGAGACTGCGAGAACGACCCCCCCGCAATCCAGGAGGAGATAGTCAGTGACCTACTGCATCACATAGACACACACAAGTCTATGGGACCAGATGGGATACACCCAGGGGTGCTGAAGGAGCTGGCTGGGGTGCTCACCAAATCACTTTCCATCATTGACCAGAAGTCCTGGCTGACCGGGGAGGTCCCGACAGATTGGAAAATGCCCAATGTGATGCCTATCTATAAGAAGGGTCAGAAGGATGATCTGGGAAATTACAGGCCTGTCAGCTTGACGTCAGTGACCAGGAAGCTGATGGAGCAGCTCATCCAGAGTACCATCATACAACACATGCAGGACAAACAGATGATCAGGCCCAGTCAGCATGGGTTTATGAAAGGCAGGTCCTGCTTGACAAACCTGATCTCCTTCTACGACAGGGCGACCTGCTTATTGGATGAGGGAAAAGCTGTGGATGTAGTTTACCTCGACTTCAGTAAGGCCTTTGACACTATTTCCCACACCATTCTCCTGGCAAAACTGGCTGCTTGACGCTTGGATGGGCACACGCTTTGCTGGGTAAAATCTGGCTGGATGGCCGGGCCCAAAGAGTTGTGGTTAATGAAGTTAAATCTGGTTGGCAGCCAGTCACGAGTGGTGTCCCCCAGGGCTCGGTTTTGTGGCCACTCCTGTTTAATATCTTTATTGATGATCTAGATGAGAGGATCGAGTGCACCCTCAGTAAGTTTGCAGATGACACCAAGTTGGGTGGGAGTGTTGATCTGCTCGAGGGTAGGGAGGCTCTGCAGAGGGATCTGGACAGGCTGGAGCGATGGGCTAAGGCCAACTGTAGGAGTTTCAATAAGGCCAAATGCCTGGTTCTGTACTTAAGCCACAACAACCCCCAGCAGAGCTACAGGCTTGGGGAGGAGTGGCTGGAGAGCTGCCAATCAGAGAGGGACCTGGGGGTGTTGATTGACAGCCGGCTGAACATGAGCCAGCAGTGTGCCCAGGTGGCCAAGAAGGCCAATGGCATCCTGGCTTGTATCAGAAATAGCGTGGCCAGCAGGGACAGGGAAGGGATCTTACCCCTGTACTCGGCACTGGTGAGGCCACACCTCGATGACTGTGTTCAGTTTTGGGCCCCTCACTACAAAAAGGACATTGAATGACTTGAGCGTGTCCAAAGAAGGGCAACAAAGCTGGTGAGGGGTCTGGAGAATGTGTCATATGAGGAGCGGCTGAGGGAACTGGAGTTGTTTAGTCTGGAAAAGAGGAGGCTGAGGGGAGACCTCATCGCCCTCTACAACTACCTGAAAGGAGGTTGCAGAGAACTGTGAATGAGTCTCTTTAACCAAGTAATAAGCGATAGGACAAGAGGTAATTCCCTCAAGTTGCACCAGGGAAGGCTTAGACTGGATATTAGGAAGTATTTCTTTACAGAACAGGTTGTTAGGTGTTGGAATGGGATACCCAGGGCAGTGCTGGAGTCCCCATCCCTGGAGGTGTTTAAGATTAGGGTCAACATAGCGCTTAGGGATATGGTGTAGTTGGGAACTGTCAGTGTTAGGTCAATGGTTGGACTACATGATCTTCAAGGTCTTTTCCAACCTAGACAATTCTGTGATTCTGAGATTCTCTTAAACCTCTGTTGATTGATGTTCAAGTGCACATCCTCCAAAAAAGTTTACAAAAATATTTCCTGTTGAGATTCTAACAAGTTAAAAACCACTAAAACCTACCACTGTTATGGATGGTTATAGCCATCTCTGTCCAACACAGAACTTAGAGGAAAACAGTCCAAGGCAGTATGCACAAAAGGCAGTCAGTGCTACCTGGTCTTGGGGTCAGGGTCCTGGCCCACTTTAGTTTACTAGTGTAATAAATATGATCATGCATATGTGAATCATACATGACTGGTACTGAAGGTGATTTAAACTACATTTTTGCACTTAGAATGCCTGAATTACACCTAATTCCCCTTTTAGGTGACATTGTGGTAACCTGAATCTCACCTCAAGTTAAAATAGAATTAATATCAAAGAGATTTTGTTGACAGAATGATCTTATGTCTTGTCCTGAAAGGCAAATTTTGTTTCATTTCAGTAAATATTCATGTCTGAGGTCATTCTGAAGGGTATCCTCCTTTTCTTACTTTATAATGAGGTAACAGTACCTGTGTTCTCTGTATTTCCTGTGAATTTGGCATATAGTAAATCTATTCTTCAGAATCAACAGTATTCATTGGTTTTCAAAAAGCAATTTTCCTTGAAAGTTGATTTCAGAATCACTAACACACAGTAAAATAATTATGAAACAATAATATCTCATACCTATCTATTAAATATTATTCCTTCCATATTAATACAGAGGAAATCAAAGAAGAGAGTGATTAATGTCTTTGTTCTCAGAATAATCCACCACATTTAAAGGTTTGGGTTTTTTTTTTTAGGGGGGGTTGTTTGTTTAGTTTTTTTCCTTGAAATAGCAGCCTTTTTCTGGAAATTGAGCGCAGGGATGTTTTAAGATCAGGGGGAAAAAAAAAAAAAAAAAAGTGGTTATCTTTGAATATATGTTAATCTAAAAAGATCCCCAGAAAACACGCAAGAATATGTCTATTATTTGCATGATAAAACATATTCTGTATCTCTTGAAAAAGTTATTAAAAGCTTGAAAAGCTGTGAACTATTGTAGATGCCATACACTCCTTGATTTTGCTAATATAAACAGCCAAACCCCAAATTTTTACTTATTTTTCTTGAAGTTTTTTACTATCATTTGTGACCTCTTTTATTGAAAACATGATTAAACATTAACTAACCTGCTTTATAGTAGTCCCATAGAATAGGTCGATAATCAAGAGTAAGACTACAGCTTGTCAAACTGTTTCTTAAGCAAGTGCCAGACTATCAGGGTAATTTACAATAAAATGCCACTCTCGTTAAGATCTTCATATATTTTGGCTTCGACAGGCCACTCTTGTTTGGAAAGGTATATGGGGAAGATCTTTGGTGTATACATTCAGCAAAGACTTATATATGATAAAACAAATGCCTTCAAAATGGATACTCTTAGCAAAAAACCACCATGATTGTGTTTTTTACCAGTTATATTCTACTTAGAAGAAAAAAGGAGAAAAAAAACCTGTTATTTTTTGTTAAGGAAACATTAAAATCTACAGTAGATTGTTCATAGAGAACTATCCTTACCACCAGCAAGTTTAAAAGAACTGAATGTTGTTTCCTATTTTTGGCAGATGAAACAATTAGCAAAACACTATAAAATTACGTTAAATATCAAAAGTAGATTGCTTGTTCATCTACGCATAATCTCTCTGCTTTTGTTATGTTTTGGATATGATACAATAACACACATCTTTGTTCTCATTCAGCATAGATTTTACTGAATTTCTGCATTCACAGTTTATGGCAGAACTCCTCAAACAGAAGAATATATGATAATTTTCAGTTGACATGAGAGACAACAGCATGTCTAAAGAGAGTGTGTAATTTTAATTTTGTTTTATTCATTTAAGCTAATGGCAGGAATATCACAGAAAAATAAATTCTGGACAATCCTTTTCGGAAGGTAGGTTTGTAAGTCAACTGATTCTTTTGGCAGAATAGTACATCAGGGATCTAGTTTTTAATATGAGTTTTCTATTCTCATCCTTTTTATCTTACTTCTTGCTATTTTTAAACGTCCTTAACACTCATGCATTTCTGTAGTACAACAGAAGCAATTATGTGGCTGTGATTTCCAAAGAGGCTCTTTTAAGAATTGTCTGTTGTATTTATCTTTTATTCATTTTTTTTGTATAAGCAAGTAGAGATTAATTTTTTTTAAATGTGTGACTTCTACAATGAAATGTCTTCTTTTCAGAACTTGTTCATGAAACAGTTGTGTCTCAGCCCATATTTGCATTTCATCAGCAAATTATCATTTTTGTATGTGAGTTTCTATGTTTTAAAAAGTGAAAAATTTTGAAAATAAAAGCTCTTATATCTTCTTGGATGGCTTCAAGAAGGGTTAACAATTTGCAACTATGTTGAAGTGTGAAATCCCAGTTCAAGGCCCCAAAGGCTTTACAACAATAATTGTAACATACAGCATCTAAAGGTCGGGGTATGTTTCATGAAAGTCCATTTATGACAGTTGTCATTACAACTTTACTACCAAGAAAACTATAGTTATGAAGGCACTTATGGGGAATAGTAGGCATTTAACTACCAAGGGTTTACTGCTGATGTTATTTTTACATTTTAGTTTTGCTTACAAAAAGACCAGTAAGCAAGATAAATGACGAGAATGAATATAATTGACTTGACAGCTCCTGCTTTTATTTCAGTTTAAAATCAGTCAATTTAATTATTCAAGCACTAGAGGTCACTCATTACAAGGCAGGCAATAATAGAAGTTATAAGATACATTTCTTGCAGAAAGCTGATAAGCTGATCAATTACCTCAACAACTTCAAAAATATTGTCTTATGTGAACACAGAATTTGAAAGAAATAATTCGCAAGTTGATGCAGCTTCTAAAAATCTGTTCCTTGTTTGCTTATAATAATAACCATGATTCTTATCATAACGATTGCTAATAAATTTACAATTATTACACTTCCACCTTGACAG
The DNA here is from genome assembly GCF_047716275.1 of Strix uralensis. NCBI lineage: Eukaryota > Metazoa > Chordata > Aves > Strigiformes > Strigidae > Strix > Strix uralensis. The sequence continues at coordinate 98,841,283 of NC_133973.1, read as the reverse complement.
TATCTCAACACTTAGAAAAAGAGAAAGAGGGAAAAGGGATGCAATCACCAACACAAATCTAGTTTAGATGAAATTTTTGGTAGGGATGGAATTATTCCACCTCACTACTTTGAGGGTGCTTAACAATGTTTCTTTCTAAATGCTCTAATTGTCTTCTTGCCTTAATCACATGGATTCTAACATACATAATGGTCTTGTTATTCCACAATAAGATTCTTTTCACTGCAATAATCAGCTATTATTAATTAATTATTATTATTTTTATTTAATACTTTAGCTTTTCTACAATTTTGGTTATATCTAATCATGTATACTGGATTTTTCTTTTACTTCAATTTTCATGAGCTCATAATCTCAGGAAGAGCCTGCAGTGAAGCACCCATCTTCCCTCTCTCTTAAAGGTATCACACATAGTCTTCCTAATTTATACTTCTTATGATCATTTTAAAAATCCTACAGTATCTTTGTATTCTTATTTTCTGTAACTTTTCCTGTGATGGTGATATTTCCCTCTGACTTGTCCATATCTTTTGTATAGCAAGTACTAAATAATTCTACCAGCTTTGTTATGATATTATATATAGAGTAATGAGTAGAAATTTATCTTGGGCCAATTTGGTACATCCTTGCAACTAACCTTCTCTGGGACCTGGTTAGATATTCTTCATTCGAGGCTTACATCTTTTCTATCACTTATCTTTTCTTTAATATACCTAGTACAATATAGCTTTCACCAACAAAATGCTTAGGTTCTTTTTCTTTTTTTACACCTTTTTGCAAACCATTTAGAATTTGTCACTTTTCTAAATTATTTAAAAAAAAAAAAAAATCCACATATACTTTTTCATCTTTAAAACCCTATATAATACTTTGTCCTCTTTGTATGATGGCTTACTTTCAATAATACTGTATTTTCCACTTAGTTTTGCTCCAACATCTAATCAGTCTGGATAGGAGCCTATCTGCTAAACTTCAGAAATCGCTAAAGATGAACTAGCCATCACAGGCCCCCCCTAATACTGAATGAGAAAAATATATTTTTAGGGAATGAATCAGAATACAAATGTGTATTTCTTTAGCATGAAATAAGTTGGTCCCTCCAAAAATACATATTTTTCTCTATTGACTAAAGAGGCACAGACTAACACTGATCTACAAGTTAGGTAACTATATTTGGTCTGGTGAATTGCACACTTACCTTTCAAAGAGGTTGCTAACATTACAAGCTTTTAATGTATTTTTGACTTCTCTTAATGTTTTTATTTCCATCTTATCTGGAACGAAAAACTTGTCCATCACATTTTACTTCATACGGGATTAAATTCCTGAAAGCCATTTTTGCCTAATTCTCTCAACACCATGCAACTGTGTTTGCAAGTAAATATTTCAGTTTTTCATTATGGTCTTGTTTTTAGAGTTTTGTTAATGTTTCAGAATTGTCTTTCATTACTATTGTCTTAATTTTCCCTCCAACAAAATTCTACATACTTATAAAATGTAACTGTATCTAATTATATCCTATTTTCCCCTATTACTTTTGATTCTTTAAAAAAAGAAGAAAAAAACCCGCACAACCACTAACAAAGAACCACCAACTTTTATCTGAATGCCATTCTCTTATCTTTCTGAAAATCTACCCATTTGAACAATTAAGAATTTCAGATCATGGATATGAAACAGATTTGCAAAAAAAAGAGTTAAGTGACAATACTCAGCATTGCAGACAATGATAAAACAAAGTTGAAGAACAAAGACAACATGAAATCTCGTTAAAAAATCCCATCATGTCTGATTTGGTTTCTATAGTTTTAACCTGGCAGTTTAAGCATAATGCACTCTTTCCTTTGCTACTCTGTAGAAGTTCTACTAATAGTGGATGTCATTTTATCAATTCAAGTGCATTTATAATCCAGGAATGTAACTTTTTGTTTGTTTTTGATGACCTAGTCAGTTTACATGCTGAAACTTTTACTTTTGCTGCATCTGTCAATCATCAGATAGACCTTTTCCCAGCACTGTAAAATCCTTTCTTCCCTTGAGAAAGCACATAATTAGTTTCAATACGTTCAATTGACATAATTTCAGAGAGCATATACCAGACTACAGGCAAATCTACATGTCTACATTTAGGAAGTTATGCTTCCTTTTTCTGAAGAAGATCTACCTTTACCTTTCAGTTGGTTTTTTTTTGTTGTTCACCTTTTTAGGGAGTAAATATATTTTAAGCTGCAAATATAAATTAACCCCATCCTCCAACCAATAATTCTATTGGTTGGAGGGTGGGGCTAATGGAAAGGATTCTATTCCTTTTTGGTGTTTACCAATTAGCTCATTTTCTCAGTCTGCTTTGTAAATTGTAATCACTTTGATTAATAACATCATCCCATTCACTAGTTTCTTTTCAACTTATTTTTAAAAGGATTACATGATGCCTTCCTTTCCCATAGATCTTTTAAAAAGATCAATCACAGTTTGTTTATTTATCATTATATTATTTTTATCCCTGTGGTCTGACTGTCTGAAGAAATCCATCTGGTTATTTTCAGATATGTTTTATTACTAATATTGTTGTTTCTCTGTGAATGTTTTAAGTTCTCTAGACTGTATCAACAGCTTGTGTTTCAACTTTTCATTAACATCTTTATGTGATTCAGATTTTCTCTACAGCTCTATTACTATTAATATACTTTTCAATTTCCTCCTCTTTATCTCATCCAGACGGTGTAACATTCATTTAACTATTGGACCTCCAGACTAATTCAAGTCTTCTCTGTAATTCTTGTTTTATAGCACGTTCATTTTCCCACAGATTCAAGGTCTTTCAGAGCTTTCAAATTAGACAATGATAAAGTTTTTGCAAAATTACTAGGTTCTTAATACTTATCTCTTCAAGATACTTACAGACTTTTTGGGGACATTTATACAATCTGTTTCTATTCCTAAAAGCATATATCACATTTTCAGTAACATGATCAGTCTATACTATGATTTTTTTCTTCTTATGCAGTCCTCATTGTTCTTGTTCTTTTCCTTTTGTTACTTACAATCTTTATGATGATCACGAGAGAGCAGTATTTTTAGGATAAGAAGCCTGCCATGATATTCTGCTTATTTATTTTTTAGCATTTCTTTCTTTTTCTGTCCTTTTTTTTTTTTTTTTCCTTTTTATGGTATTTGACAGAGATGTCCTGCACTAGAGAGAAACTAGAGAGGCAGTTATCAATTACCATTTGGAAACTTTCAGAATTTAAATACTTTATCCAACATATCTAAATTTTGTTTATAATCATAATCATTAACTAGACGTTACTATCACTGTGGTAAAAAACTTTTCACTAACTATTAAAAGAATTTACTTTCCTCTCCATCTCTCTTCAACACTTATCATCAATTAATATTCACCCATGTGCTTTTCCAATTGCAAGGAACACAATTCAGAAAAATGAATGTTTTTATAGGCCTTGCATATGGTGTTTTTTTCCTTTTTGAATCATACCTATATATAATTACACATTAAAAGGAAAATAAACATTCATGTTGGTTATATAAAATAATATATAAAAATATATTATACATTATATATAATAAAATTATATGCATTGGTTATATGTAGTATAATTATATATAGGTTATATATAGTTGTTATGGTTTGAGCTCAGAGGAAAACTGAGCACCACACAGCCACTCACTCCCCTCTTCGCCCCCAGTGCTGTAAAGGAGAAATTAAAGAAAAAGGCTCAGGAATCGCAATAAGGACAGGGAGGGATGACTCACCCATTATGGTCACAGGCAAAAGACAAATTCATTAGGGGAAGAAAAGAACACCATACATTTAATACAGACACTATAAACAACAACACTTAACACACAGACTAGGACAGTGAGAAGCATTACCGCATCTTAAAAACACCTTCCCCCACCCCTCCCTTCTTCCAGGGCTCAAGTTTGTTCCCAACATCTCTACCTCCTCTCTCAAAGTGGCACAGAGGAAAGGGAATGGGGAATACGGTCAGTCCTGCTACTTCTTCCACCTTGACTGGGGGGTGTGGAATTTCTGGCATTCTTCGTCTTCTGCAGCGGAGTTCCCCTCTCATGGGAGACAGACCTCCACAAACTTTTTCTGACATGAGTCCTTCCCATGGGATGCATTCTTCCCAAGATGCTCCAGCATGGGTCCCCCCAGCGTGCTGCAGTCCTCCCAGGGCTGAACTACAACAGTGGGGGCTTCTTCACACAGAGTCCCAGCTTCTTTTGGGTGCAGTCACCTGGTCAGGTGTGGTGTCCTTCACAGGCCACAGGTTGACATCTGCTCCTCCATGGGTGGCAGTGGGTGGCCAGGCCATCTCACCATGGGCTGTAGGGGGGCTCTGCATGGGCTCACCTCCCCTCCTTTTTCTTCTTTCTTCCACTGACCTCGGTGTTCACACAGATGCTCTCCTTGCAATTCTTCCTCACAAGTGCAATTCCTCCTCCCAGGTTCCCCTTCTTAAATAGGTTATCACAGATGTGCAGCTAATTGGCCCAGCCTTGTTGCAGAGGCAGATCCAGCTTGGAGCCCAGGTTGCTTCAAGAAGCTTCTCACACAGCACTACCACAGACCTGCTACCAAAAACCCTCACCATTCACTCAAACCCTGGACAAACATACACATTGGTTATACTTTTTAAGTAAAAAAAAAATTACTTTGACTCACAGAATAGATCTCAGATGGCAGAAATGTTGACCAATATAACAATAATGATTCCCTCACATTACATAAAAGCACATTGGTAGATTATGTACATAGTATATTCTTATCTTAATCTTTGACAGCCAAAGTTGTTTTTAACTCAGTGTAATATCCATTCAGTAAAAGCTCTAATATCAGGAAAACTCTCTGCAGGAAATCCTACTTCCTTTTGGAAAACTTCTCCTGGGAACCAAATCGATTTAAAGCACGCAGACTTCCCTTGCACCATTTTTAATATTCCTACTTTTAACTGAAGAGATCTGGTTACTTTCCAGTAGTATGTTTCTGAAGAACAGCTGACCTATAAAGTCTTAGAACAGCACCAGTTATGTCTTCACTAAGGATGAATATAATGTCTCTTCAATATCTTTATCAGTCTGGAGGATTTGGATATCCTTGTGACTGTTAAAGACAACATGGGAGCTATGATCAGATTTTAATAAATTCCTGGATTAAAACAACTAGTTCTGGATTAATATAGATTACTTAATCTTTTAAAGAGACTGATTTGTTTATGTGATGAAAGCATGTAATAGTGAGCCATCTGGGGAAAAAAATCCTTTACTTAAACTTGGAACATTAAGAAATTCAAGTTTCAGTCCATGTCCAAACACTATGTTAGATTTTTTTTTTCCATAACAGGATAAAAATAGCTAAATTTAATGCCCTTAATTTAGAGGATGTTTAAATTCATAATTTAAGTCTAAAGAAAACTGGTTGAGGTTTTAAAACTAGGTAGATTAAGATTCCATTTTACAAAACAATCTGTTCAAATTCTGGAACAATTTTTCTTGAAATAAAAAGAAACAGTGAGAATGTATGTTAAGGATTACTAACTGCAGAGTATTGAATTTTTATGAATGGTGCATAGTTCCTTTTTTTTTGATTTGACTGAGAACAAAAAACATGCTAAAAAAATTCTAAAAAGAAACAAGCAAAAGAAAAGCAGGATAGATTTTTGTACATCTAATGAGAAGTAACAGATTAAAGGAGATTGGAAATGTGAAGGTCAGTCAACTAGGTAATGTAACTGTAAGAATGAATTATATTTAATTACGAAAGAAATAGATAAACAAAATGGGTAAGTAAATAGAATTTAGCATGTTCTAGAAATCCACAAATAACATGTATTTACTAGATAGGGACTTCCAAGTGGCACTAAAACGTTTTTGTTTTTTAATTAAGAACAATATTATTGGTTTAAGAACCAATAATTAAAACTCTCTATTACTGTGGTATCAGGTGAATTAGCCGAATTAGTAGAACTCAAGCATCACTGATTCTTAAGATTTGCTCATTGTGACAAGAGCAGAAGTAGCAGTTACATTATTTCCTTAGCACTGAAATTATAAAAGAATATGCCTAATTTAGGAACTCTTGGTTATTAATGTGCAGGTGCAATCCCACAATAATAAGAGACTATCCACTCAAGAAGCTACTTGCAACTCAGGTTACTTTTCAGCAGACTAGGGTAAGTGTCTCATAACTGACTCAGAATCATTTGAATTTTTGCTGTCCTTATAGAGCTGTCAGACGAATTCAGAGAAACTTTGCCTCTGCAGTGCGGCTCACTGGAAATGAGCTTCAGAACTACTTTTTTTACATAGATAGGTGTATGTGTATATGTATGATTATCTTTATGTTTATCTTCATGTTTATGTTTATGTATACTTCCCTTATAGAACACATTTCCTCCAATGTGTCAAAAGGAATTGAAAAAAAATGAACCACCAAATTTTCTTAAAAGCTCTTCTTTCCCTTGTTCTCCTTTCATTTACAATAAATGACAGCTTAAAATCATCAAATGTGTATTCTCTATCTAAAGAAAAAGGCAAACATAAAAGCACAAAAATAAACCATTATTTTTCATGGATACAGAATCATAGAATCATGGAATCATTTAGGTTGGAAAAGACCTTTAAGATTGAGTCAAACCATTAAACTAGCACTGTCAAGTCAACCAATAAACCATGCCCCTAAGCACCACATGTCTTTTAAATACCTCCAGGGATCGTGACTCCACAACTTACTTCCCTTGGCAGCCAGTTCCAATGCTTTATAAGCCTTTCCTAATATCCAGTCTAAACCTCCCCTGGTGCAACTTGAAGCCATTTCTTCTTGTCCTATCACTTCTAACTTGGGAGAAGAGACCAAAATCCACCTTACTACAACCTCCTCCCAGGTAGGTGTAGAGAGTGATAATGTCTCCCCTGAGCCCCCCTTTCTCCATACTAAACCACCCCAGGTACCTCATCTTCTCCTCATACTACTTCTGCTTTAGACCCTTCACCAGCTTTGTTGCCCTTCTTTGGACACGGTCCAGCACCTCCATGTCTTTCTTGTAGTGAAGGGCCCAAAACTGCACACAGTATTCAAGGTGCGGCCTCACCAGTGCTGAGTACAGGGGGACAATCACTTCCTTAGTCCTGCTGGCCACATTATTGCTGATACAAATCAGGATGCTATTGGCCTTCTTGGCCACCTGGGCACAGTGCTGACTCATATTAAGCTGGCTGTCAGCCAACAGCCCCAGGTTCTTTTCCTCCAGGCAGCTTTCCAGCCACTATTCCCCAAGCCTGTAGTGTTGCATTGAGTTCATGTGATCCAAGTGCAGGACCTGGCACTTAGCTTTGTTGAATCTCATACAACTGGCCTCAGCCCATCAATCCAGCATGTCCAGACCCCTCTGTAGAGCCTTTCTACCCTCAAGCAGATCAACACTCCTGCCCAACTCAGTGTCATCTGAAAACTTAGTGATGGTGCTCTCAATCCGCTTGTCCAGATCATTAATAAGGATGTTAAACAAAACTGGCCACAATACTAAGCCCTGGGGAACACCACTTGTGACCAACCACCACCACTCTTTGGTCCTGGCCATGCAGCCAGTTTTTTACCCAGCAAAGAGTAAGCCCATCCAAGCCATGAGCACTCAGTTTCTCCAGGAGAATGCTGTGGGAAATGGTGTCAAAGGCTTTAATAAGGTCTAGGTAGGCAACATCCACAGCCTTTCCCTCACCCCCTAAGCTGGTCACCTTCTCATATAAGCAGATCAGTTTGGTCAAGCAGAACCTGCTTTTCATAAACCCATGCCGACTGGGCCTGATCATTATTCTGCTGATCAAGGATGCCAATTAAACTCAGACACCAGAGTGAAAAGACTAGGCTTATTTTACTGTTAATAATTAAAGGATATAACCAAGTAATACAGAAAATAAGCAATAAGAAAAATACAGAAAAATACACTTAATTATTACTACATACAGTTAATTATAGCAAATAAGAACAAGCAAGGTAAAGCACCTAATAATTGCTACACAACGGGGAGAATAGTGATTAAGAAAGACACATCACCACTTGCATATGTTACCAACATCCCTATCCGCAGTCACTGGGGAGCCCTGGTTGCAGCGAGGATTTGGAGAGCCTGTCCCGGCAAGTGGGAAATCCTACACCATGCATCCATCCATAGGTGAGGCATCCAAAGTTGCTGTGAGCAGGTCCAGCCTTATATACCAAAAATCAGCAAGTCAGAATGACTTGCACTTTTCTTTGAGCAGAAACATCTAGTTTCATCCTCCTGTTGGATTCCACCCAAAGCCTGGGCAGGGCTCAAGGGGGAGAACCAAGGGAGCTTCTAACAAGTACAAATACTTGGGTTCTCAGCCTTGAACAAGGCTAAACAAGGGAAGCTGGATACATTCTCACAACATTTCATCCTCACTACTGCTTACATTTTGCCTAAGCTACATCTTCCACTAGTGAGCATACACATTTCATTAATGATCAGATACTAATTAATAAACACTAATGGTAACACAGCTTTTACTAATTAGCATATACCAATAATAGATAACATTTCATTGTGAGGTTCATCTAGAGATCAACTTTGTTTCAGGGGCTATTATTCAGGCCCTAGCACTACAATCACCTGGTTGTCCTGTACATGTTGCATGGTGGAACTCAAGATGATCTGCTCCATAGCACCGAGGTGAGTCTGACAGGCCTGTAGTTCCCTGGATCCTCCTTTGATTGAAAGTGGCTTGGTGAGCACTTCCACCAGCTCCCTCAGTACCCTTGGGTGGATCTGTCTCTTTCCACGTGGTGGGTTATGAGGGGGTTGAATCTTTTGAATTCCCCGAGAGCCTGCATGTCAGTGGAAGAGCCAGTCTCTGCTTGGCAGAGCCGCAGGGCAGACCGAGTCACCACAGTGACTTAGAGGAACAATTGTGCCGGTGACTTTATTAACTGACCACTTTAGTAAGTGAATGGAGACAATTTGGCAACAATCAACTAATAAGTGCCTGGAGAATGAACAAAGGCACTTTGGTGATGAGACTATTTTCCTAATAACCCGTCAATGAACAACCGATCCCAATTCAACTTCTACAAAACATACACATGAATATTTGTAAGAGAGAGACTAGAAAGAGGAAAGAGAAAAGAGAGGAGGAAGGGATAGGAAAAGAGGAAATCACCACTCTTGGTTCCTGCATTGTTGCAGAGTAGCCAGCTTGGTCTGTAGGTGGTGGGTTGACAAAGACACATGTTGCCTTTATATAGTCTTTCTTATGTATGCGCAATAGGTTGTTCCAGAAGGTTCTCATTTTCTCTGGCTTGTACCTGCGCAAGTTAGGCAAGTTCTGTCTCTGGGCAACCACGGGAGGGAGGGGGAGAGAAACGGCCCACTGCCTCGCCTCCGCAGAGTTGGCTCCACTTCCCCCCCACAGGGTGTTCCACTCAAGTTGTTTGAGACATCCTCTTTACAAACAGTTTCTTGTTCATGAACAGTTTGTGACAGGACCCCATCTGGCCCCATAGACTTGTGTGTGTCTAAGTGGTGTAGCAGGTCATTAACTATTTCTTCTTGGCTTATGGGGGCTTCATTCTGGTCCCCGTCACCCATCTTCCATCTGAGAGGGCTGGGTACCTGGAGAACAACTGTTGTTATGATTAAAGACTGAGGCAAAGAAGGCATTAAGTTCCTGAGCCTTTTCCTCAGCCTTTGTTACTATGGTTCCCTCCACATCCAAAAAAGGATGGAGATTCTCCTTAGCCCTGCTTTCATTACTAAAGTATTTACAGAAAGTTTTTTTAAATTGTCTTTTACGGCAGTAGCCAGGTTAAGTTCTAGCTGGGCTTCAGCCCTTCTAGTTTTCTCTCTTCTAACCTCATGACATTCTTGTAGTTTTCCTGAGTTGCCTGCCCGTTCTTCCAAAGGTCATAAACTCTCCTTTTTTCCTCAGTTCCAGCCCAAGGTCTCTCTTCAGCCAGGCTGGTCTTCTTCCCCACTGGCTTGTCTTCCAGCACTTAGGGATGACTTGCTCCTGTCCTTTTAAGATTGCCTTCTTGAAGAATGTCCAGCCTTCCTGAACTACTTTGTCCTTCAGGACTGCCTTCCAAGGGACTCTGTCAAACAGGCCCTTTATCAGGCCACATTCTGCCCTGTGGAAATCCAAGGTAGCAGTTCTGCTGACCCCCCTCCTTACTTCTCTGAGAATCAAAAACTCTATCATTTCATGACTGCTATGCCCAAGATAGCCTCCAACCATCACATCACCCACAAGTCCTTCCCTGTTCACAAAAAACAGATCCAGTGGGGCACTCTCCCTAGTTGGCTCACTCACCAGCTGTGTCAGGACGTTATCTCCCACACGCTCCAGGAACCTCCTAGACTGTTTCCTCTCTGCTGTGTTGTGTTTCCAGCGGTCATCTGGTAAGTTCAAGTCCCCCATGAGAACAAGGGCAAGCAATTGTGAGACATTTCCCAGTTGTTTGTAGAATATTTAATCTGCCTCTTCATCCTAGTTGGGTGGTCTATAACAGACTCCCACCATGGTATCTGCCTTGCTGGTCTTCCTGCTGGTTTTTACTCATAAACACTCAACCTGATCATCACCATCATCAAGCTCTAGACAGACAAAATACTCCCTAACATACAGGACTATGCCACTACGTCTCCTTCCTTGCCTATCCCTTCTTAAGTGTTTGTAGCTATCCACTGCAGTACTGGTGTCATGTAGACCGACCCATGATCAAAAAACCCCAAATTCTGCTGGTGACACCAGGCTTGGAGTCAGGTATTGATCTACTGACTCTTCCTGTTTCTTCCTTCATAATTCCTGGTAACTGGTAGAATAGAGGACAATATCACTTTTTCTCCTGATCCCTTAACCAGTCATCCCAAGGCCTGAAGACTCTATTGATTGTTCCTGGACTTCTTGTAGCAACTCCATCACTGTCCGCTGGAAAATCAATAATGGATAATATGGGCCTCAGGGAGGCAGCAGACTTCCCTAAAAGTGGGTCTGGTGTTCATATTGGGCCTTCTGTTCCCCTCAGGAGAAAGTCTCCTATGACAGTAAGCCAACATTTTTCTTTATGGAAGCAGTTTTGATGCGGGATGTAGGCCCATTTAACCTTGGTGACACCTCCAAGCTAAATGAACCATTATCCTCATCATATTTCCGTTCCACTTACAGAGCTTTGCACCTATTGTGCAAGGGCACCTGGGAAAGTGGCATAGTCAGAGGAGACACGTCTGCTGTGCCAGAAAGAAACTTGTCACCATTCTCCCTATCCCTTAAGTCACTGTGTTCAACCAAGTGGAGAGAGGATAGGGAATCCTCCATATCATGTGACCTGTCTGCCTGTTGGGCCTGTCCCAGGGAAGGTAGGGTGTGATTCACTTCTTTTCAAACAGCCTACTTCTTATGTGATATACAGAAATCATCTTGACAATAGTGCGCATCAGCCATGAACTCTCAAATTCTTTTTGTTGGTTTTCTCAGTTTAGTCATTCCTCCATGGAGAGCAGTATATGCCTCCACTGAGGCATATTGATTCATGTTATAGAGGGCACTAACCAATTAATTATGTATTAAACTTTCAAGATTAGGTATATTTTATCTCTAGAACAGCATTTCTGAATTAAATTTTGAGTGTGAATTAAATGTGATTGACTAGGCTTAAATCACTGTTGATTGGACCTTGGAGAATTTGTTTGGAAGATCCTGGATATATCTGAAGCACTGACCTCAGGGTAAAAATGTTTTCCCTCTTCTTCCAAAGTCCCTTTGTCTCAGTGATTCCTTATTTTAGCTTTCTATAGTGTAATAACAACAGAAGCTGTGAAATGCATACAAATAGGAAAATCAAGAAAAAAAATTTTCTAAAATAGAATCTTTTGACAAATTTATTGCAATGAACATCAAATAATTATTTAATTGCAAGCCTTTGCATGCAAAACATAAAGTTGACCACTTAACTGCTATGCTGCTTCCCTTTTCCCCCTTTATTAAAGGATATTTTATTCATTTCTGTACATTTTGCTCTCAAGCAGGTATTCCAGAACCAAGTGTGGGAAAGCAATTTTGATTAAAAATAAGATGTGTCATATTCACAGATCTCAGTTGTGCAGGGTCAGTGGGCAAACAACTCCTTGAATGTATGCATGTCTTTAGATATCTTTCCTAGACATGCTGCTTACAGCGACATCTGTACACCTAAAATAAACAAAGTCCACCTCTGTGGTCAAGCGCCAAGTCTAGACAGATCCACACAATCTTTGACCCTCACTCACATCTTCACTGCAGGTGAAGTGTCTTACTTCTTTGTATATATTAGTAAATAAAATGGACCAGGGAAAGTTTCACAGAACAGCTCATGTATATATAGTTTAACTTTTCCCTTACTCCCTTAAAACAAAACAAAACAAAACAAAACAAAAAACAGTGGCCCTTTTCACCTCTCTGTTGGGAATAGTCCAGCCCTGGGCGTATACCATCACCACATCATGGCCATACATTGAGTAGGACAGTATAGTTATTATTAGTCAAAACCATGATAATCACCAACCAAACAAACAGTATGAAAGACACGTCAGTGTATAAGCATGTGCCCTGGCTCAGTATAATTTAATAACATAGACAATCCCTGTGGTGCTAAAGCACCAATATAATTTTTGGCAATTCTTGGCTTTTTTCAGTTCAAAATGGTTGACATAACACAACAGTAATGCTAGAGCCTCCAGGAGTGGTTTCACAGTCTGAAACCAAAGGTCTTGTTTATGTCAAATTGTATGGCATGAAGGCATGCAGTAGTATTTGAGGGCTCAAGCCTCCTGGGGGAAAATTAAAGGACTCAGATCTGATGAAATCCATATTTCAGCAATCCTATCCACACTTTTGGTCATGGTCTTTGCTGTATGTTATCTTTTGACCAGAGTCCAGACACTGTCTCAGGGAGTCTAAGCTGGAACATCCCAAATCTGTTACAGAATTGTAACACTGCTAATAGATCAAGAGTGTGGATAGTCCTGGATGAATGCCCAAGTTTGTCTCAACGCTGAATTTTACTTAGTAGTGTAGATACAACAAGTTGAAGTTTATCTAAAGTAAATTGAAATAACTTGTCATCTGAATGAGTAGTGAATTATTTCTTATTTTAACATAAAGCTCACTGAAGGCTTTGTGTATGCTGTTTGTTTGATCAGGGATAATATACATTATAAATAAATGGAAAAATGAGGATAATCTCAGTTACATCCCATGAAGCCAAAGGAAATTTCTTTTAAGTAAGGTATTTTGAAATTACTGTATCAATGAATGAGAAAATTAATTAATATCAACAGTTTGTCTTGTGAATTAAACATCCTTTTCCTCTGCCTAATTTTCAAAGATGAACTTGTGAGTCTTTGAGAAAAAAAGAGCTCTAAATTATTTGGAGTTTAACAGGAGAAAATGTTGGTGATATCACTCAGATTGGATGTTGATGCCCTTTCAGTCCTGTTATGGTAGGGAAAGACTCAGTTTCTTAAACATGCATATGTAGTCTCATCTTAGGTATCTTTGAATAGACCACCTGGTCTCCAACTGTCGTTCTAAAAAGGAGCATGTTTCCCATAGTCTTAAATCATATTATTCAGCCTCATGAAAATGCCTCAGAAAACTGACATAAAAATAACACTAGATACCAGTGTCTATGCTTCTGAATAATTTCTCCAATAATACCTTTTCCTACTTTGTAGTCTAACTGTGGACTTTTTGTAAAAATAAACAAGGTAAACTTCATGAGTATAGAAAAATTGATGACTGGAACACAGAGAAGTAGAATTGTTTGCTGAACTTGAACTTCATAAGTTACTGTTACATTTTATCTCTGAAGGAAGTATATTTAATCTCTTCCATCATTAAGTAGAGTCAGTAGAGTCAAAGTTAGCTTTCACCATTAATTGCTTGGTAGCTTGTAAGGTGATCTTAACAACATGTTTTCTTTCTAATCATGTAGACATTTTGAATACTTTTTATTTGCTTTATTCCCCTTTCCTTGCAGTAAGAAATCTTTATGTCTTACAATTTTGAATATAACTTTTTAATTCCATTCCCTTTTCAGAAATATCCCTTATACAATTAAAAAATAATGACAAATTTTGTTTCAATAAATGTAGATTTACTGTTTAAATAAGCCTTCCACCTTTCCAAATAATCTTTTAACATAATTAATTCTTAAACAAAATTGCTAAACTTTTAAAAAAAGAAAACACAGTTCTTTCACTGAAAATATTTTGCTTAGAATCCTGAGTTTGATTGAAGAAGATTGTTCTGAGAATTGCCAGATAGAGGATTTTGAGTCAGTAACAACAGTTTTGTTTTCACATCTCAAAAAGTGGATCCCAAATATGTATTTCAGGGTGATTGTGTGCATAAACCTTTTAATTAATCCCATAAGTGTGTGGCATAAGGGCACAACCTCTTTAACTTTAGAGCTACACCAGCATTTAAGACATAACCATATTCTACCTTCCTTGGGGAAAAAAAAAAAAAAAAAAAAGGTAATTTAGCAATGCAATTGGAATTTCATTGGTGGAACAGTCCCTCACCATCAGTATTTTTGTCTAATAGTACTTCTAGAAGAAGATCTTTTCAATGAAAAAATCCTTTGAGAAGGCACAGATACATGCACTGTGACACAGTTTATGGGTCTGACAGTTCATCCCAACATTCCTCCTTTTTGTTAGACAGGACATCCTTATATCCCCTTAAAGTCATGATCCTTTCCAGATCTTCATATCTGAAAAAGATTTGGGGAAAAAAAGATTCTGAGCTATAGATCATGTTTATATCACAATAGTATATTACTGAAAAGGTCTTGCCCTTTGAGGAGACAGTCTCAGTGATTGTTTGATTATGCCTAAATCCTTCTTTCATTACAATCTCTCATTTTTAGCAAGTCATAACCTGTAATTTCAAACACCTATAAATTATTTCACACAAGGCACAACTCCCAGTAAAAATAAGTTCTCCAAAATGTCATTAAAAAGTAAAGTAGATTTAAGAATATTTAAAAGTTCTTAAAGATGTATAACAGACTCTTTCTGAATAAAAGTGTTTGCTTAAGATCAGGTTTGCTATTTCCTTTAGTATCTATCATTAGCTCCTACCCATTATAACTGAAAAATTGTGACAGACTGGTGAAGTTCCCACTTACTGGAAAAGGGGGATCATAACGCCATTTTTAAAAAGGGAAAAAATGGAAGACCCGGGGAACTACAACCTGCTCAATCTCACCAATGTGCCTGGTAAGATCATGGAGTGGATCTTCCTGAAAACTATGCTAGGACACATGGAAAATAAGGAGGTGATTGGTGACAGTCAACATGGCTTCACTAAGGGCAAATTGTGCCTGACAAATTTGGTGGCCTTCTATGACGGGGTTACAGCATCGGTGGATAAGGGAAAACTGACTGGTGCCATCTACCTGGAATTGTGCAAAACATTTGACAGTGTCCCACACAACATCCTTGTCTCTAAATTGGAAAGACATGGATTTGATGGATGGACCACTTAGTGGATAAGGAATTGACTGGATGGTTGCATTCAGATTTGTGATTAATGGCTTGATGTCCATGTGGAGACCAATGATGAGTGGCATTCCTCAGGTGTCAGTATTTGGATTGGCACTGTTTAACATCTTTGCTGGTGACATGAACAGTGGGATTGAGTGCACCCTCAGCAAGTTTGCAGATGACACCAAGCTGTGTGGTGAGGTTGACACACTGGAGTGAAGGGATGCCATCCAGGGGGACTTGAGAGGTGGCCCATGCAAACCTCATAAACTTCAACAAGGTCCTGCACATGGGTCAAGGCAATCCCAAACATGGATACAGGCTGAGCGATGAGTGGACCAAGATCAGCTTGGTAGAGAAGGACTTGGGGGTACTGATTGAGATCAGCCCTGTAGAGAAGGACTTGGGGGTATTGGTGGATGAAAAACTGACTATAAGCCAGCAATGTGCACTCAAAGCCCAGAAAGCCAACCATATCCT
The DNA here is from genome assembly GCF_047716275.1 of Strix uralensis. Classification (NCBI taxonomy): domain Eukaryota; kingdom Metazoa; phylum Chordata; class Aves; order Strigiformes; family Strigidae; genus Strix; species Strix uralensis. The sequence continues at coordinate 98,825,231 of NC_133973.1, read as the reverse complement.
GGGCTGCATCAAGAGAAGTGTGTCTAGAAGGTCGAGGGAGGTGATTCTGCCCCTCTACTCCGCTCTCATGAGACCCCACCTGGAGTACCGTGTTCAGCTCTGGGGCCCCCAGTATAAGAAGGACATGGACCTGCTCAAGCAGGTCCAAAGGAAGGCCATGAAGATGATCAGGGGACTGGAGCACCTCCCCTATGAGGACAGGCTGGGATTGTTCAGCCTGAAGAAGAGAAGGTTCCAGGGAGACCTTACATCAGTCTTCCAGTACTTAAAGGGGGCCTACAGGGAAGTTGGGGAGGGACTCTTTATCAGGGAGTATAGTGACAGGACAATAGGTGATGGTTTTAAACTGAAAGATGGTAGGTTTAAGTTAGATATAAGAAGAAATTCTTTACTGTGAGGGTGGTGAGACACAGAGAAGTTGTGGATGCCTCCTCATGGAAGTGTTCAAGACCAGCTTGGATGGGGCTTTGAGCAACTTGACCTAGTGGAAGGTGTTCCTGTCCATGGTAGTGGGGCTGGAACTAGATGATCTTTAAGATTCCTTCCAACCCAAACCATTCTATGATTAGACAGCAAAAATTCATGTTAATTGTAACATTATTAACATAACAGAAACTGATATTTTTTTTTCTCAAGAATCATATGTCAAACAAATAAATGAAAACATTGTTTGAAATTTGGTGAGAATGTAGACATCTGTAGAGGCCTGGTCCAGTATTTTGATTTTAGAAAAAAACCCCAAACCAAAACAAAAAATCCGGTCAGGTCCAACCTGAATGAATGATTTTGAAACAAGTATAAAATTCTATCAATTCTTTTAATGGAAATCAATGGGTTCTTGTATACTTTGACTTTCTTGACAGTAGAAGACATTAGCCACATATGTGTCTTCCCATGTGTCAGAATAGTAGATGACCTCTTCTTCTACAGAACAACTTGTTAAGTGTACTTTGAGTCAACCACTTATTGCTGTTGTGAGGATACCTCTACTGTTGCACTGTGTGGCCCACACTAGTTTAGTTATGTTATGGTAATGCAAAATCATCTGTCGTAGTTTAATCCCAGCCAGCAATTAAGCACCACACAGCAGCTTGCTCACTTCCCTCCTCCCACAGCAAGACTGGGGAGAGAATTGGAAAAAAAAAAAAAAAAAAGTAAAACTTGTGGGTTGAGATGAAGTAGTTTAACAGGACAGAAAAGGAAGGGAAAATAATAATAGAATATGCAAAACAAGTGTTGCACAATACAATCACTCACCACCTGCTGACCAATGCCCAGCCAATCCCCAAGCCATGGTATCCCCTGGCCAACTCTCCTTAGCTGATATACTGGGCACAACAGCATACAGTATGTAATACCCCTTTGGCTCATTTGGGTCAGCTGTCCTGACTGTGTCCCCTCACAGCTACCTTTGCACTCCCAGCCTCCAGTGGCAGGGTGATGGAGAAGCTGAAAAGTCCTTGACTTAGCATAAACACTGCTTAGCAACAACTAAAGTATCAGTGTGTTATCAAAATTATTCTCATCCTAAATCTGAAACACAGCACTATACCAGCTACTAGGAAGAAAATTAACTTTATTCCATCCAAAACATGGACATCATCCAAACAAGTTATTAAGGTATTAGATGGACAACACTAACATACATTTAAGGCAACCTGTAAGCAGCAGCAACGACAGTGGTCACAACTGTTATTCCTGAATGCATAAATGGGTAATTAAAGTACATTCAATAATAGCCATTTTATTTTGCATGAATTTTGTTGCTATTGACATATCCTTAAAAATACATATAGAAAGATTGCTTTTTAGATAGAATAAATGTGGTTTACAATACAAATCAGCTATATACATGGCTTAGATGCCTAATGAAAATATGGCATTTTTATTTTAGTTTTTGGTGGCATGTAAATTTTGCCTCTGAATACAATCTTAAACAAGGACCAACTGGAAATCATAATTTCCATTTCACATACAAAGACAGAAAAACAGACACATATGAAAACACACACAGATACAAATATACTTAGAAATTAGAATCTTTGAATGTTCTCTGGAGTGAAATGAAAGCCAGAATGTATAGCATAGCCTGGATGTCAGAATACTCATGAATGATGTGAAAAAGCTAGCAGTTGGGTTTGTGTTTCCTTTTTTTTTTTCCAGAACAGATAAACATGCTTTTCTTTCAAGATTTCATCCCAAAAATTTCTAATTACCTCAACTTTGAAATATTGTGAGTGAAAAGATGCCATCATATTTGCTTTCTTGCATATTATTATTTTTGCAAGTATGTTGCTGCAGATGTGCCTTCATTGTATTTTATAGAACACGTACAGTCTTGGATAAAAGATACTGACTTTTTGTGTTGCCTAAAGAATTTTGAAACTATGATCACACTTTTCCCTAAGGCATTTTAAGAGTTTTTAATAAAAGTGGATTGCAGTTTTTCATTTTATTATTAAAGCAGCTGTAGATGAAACATCACACTTTCTTGTGTTGCCTTTGGGAATTGTGTCTGTAACACATTTCCAAAAGTTGGGTTTAACGTACTGTGCTATCTATATTGTTTTGAAGATATCACACCAGATACTGTGTGACAAGGAGACAGGAAAAAACACATATATACATATTCTTCACTGAAAAATACTTTAGTGTCTTGACATTTATTTCTTCTATGGGAACAATACTGAACAAATCCTTAGTCAGTATTTATTCCTCACTGTGGAAGTTATTCATTTGTGGGTCAATGACTGGACATCAGTCAACTTAACTCTTCCACATCTTTACTGGATTAAAAATTGACAGTTCCTTAAATGAAAGTGATGAAGCAAACAAATCACAAGATTTTTAATTAAAAGATAAAATATTAAAATAGAAACATTAAGGGCTATTTATTATGCATAAGAGTGTATAAAGCTGTACTGGCAGTTATACAACATACTCTGACTGTTTCCTTTAGTGGTAGCAACAGACTTGATGACTGTACTAGTTATTTTAACTATTGGGAGACTGATCATCTTTATTTGGGATATTCTCTGTGAGTTGTGGGGAGGCAGATCACACCAGACAGTAACTTTTGATTTGATTTGTTTTTCAGTTGTGTAGGAAGTTCCTTGTAGGGGAGTGACCAGGCCAAAACCCTCTGAAAAGAGAGGGGATACCTCACCTTAACATGGGAAGCAACTGTATCTCTTCAAGGACAACAATTTTGAGAGACATAAGCAAAAGATGGGAAAAAGTGAGTCACAGCACTGAGTCTAGGAATCTACTGGTTATGTAGAGGCTAAGCATCTTCAATGAGTATCAAGGAGAAGAAAGTCAGGTTTCAGAGATGGCATAAACAGAAGCTTTCTAGGGAACAGGGATGTCTGTGCAGAGATTGTGACTACTCAGAAGTCCTCTGAGCTGTTTGGAACTCAGTCTGGAAAAGAGAAACCACATTGCAATGACACTCTAGCGGGAATGGCTAGAGTTATATGAACTACTGTTTCTACCCTATCTTCCCTAAACTCTTCAAGATTTCTCTGTCTGAAAAGTTAAATATTTTAACATGTAATCTAATAAAACTTGACTTCTTGACTTTTAGGCCTCTTGATCTTCACTGAGGAAAATACTATAAGGCAGAACCACTTCGAAGCTTTGCCTGATTGGATATCCTCCAAAAAGTCCTTTTCTTGATATCTCTGTCTGAGACCAGAGCTTGTGATCAGCCAATATCTAATAGAAATTTCTTCCAATTCTTTCACAATTTCTTCTGCAGAGCAGTTTTTAGAACTGTTAGGGGCAAAAAAGTGCTGGTTTACAGTTTAACTTTTCAGGAGATATAAACATAGACCATTAATGATTGACAGCAGCTCTTGGTGTTTAACAGTATATGAAGCTCTGAATCTGTGGACACCCAGTAAATCAAACTTAGGTTTTCAGCAACTTTTCAGACCAGTAGTTTTTAACTAATCAAATTTCTGTTCTAATATAAGAAACCTATTGCAACAGTAAAGGTTGTCACAACATTTATATAAAGCATCCTATGACAAGATTTTCACTGAGAACTAAAACCACAGCAGAATGATTATATGTTTCTTTCTTCAGATCATATTTTTTGTTAGCTTAGCAAGCCTACAATACTAACAAAAATATAAGTAAAATCAACTGCGTAATACTGACGTCTGGGCTAACTAACACAAGCTAACACACAAAAAAGCTATTTTCATTAACAGCCTAGATGTAAACTTAAAACATACGAGCAATTGATTTGATAATTTGTCTCTACTAAAGTTCACACTTTCTTGTTGATTTTGTATGGGAAGACCTTGCAAGGCAAGGCAGGTAGCCACATTTTCCCAGTATGCTGTAAGTATTACTATCTCATAATTTAATTTTTTTTTTTTTTTACCCAAATACCATTTTGTAATGGTTGGCATGAAACAAAAAGCTTCACTGAACAGTCAGAATTGAGTATAACTGTTAAGCTGGTATTCTTTATTCAAAGTGCTGGGCAGCACTGGGGATCGCTCCACCATGAGTGCTGCACTTACTAACAAAAGAGTCTGACTAATATACACAAAAAACATACATATTCATCAGATTTCTTAGAAAACGCAGTCTTATGATAATGAGTTCTCAGAATTCATTTACATCATCTGAGCATGTGTAGTAAAAATAGAGTGAGGGTTTTCTCCCCTCCTTAGTGGTCCACATAGTCTTCCTCACATTGTCTGTTAGTTGAACTTTACGTTTCTCGTGTCCATATATGGTCATAGAGTTACCTCATCCGTCCTTCAGCTCCTGTTTGTTCCAAGGGGGTTAGTTCAGACCGGCTTCCAGTCGCTTATCTTGACACTGGCGTCTTCTTAGATAGTTTTTAAGGTTCCTGCTATTAAGGATGTACTCAGGGAGTTTTTCAGACTGTCCAAGGTCTGTCTTATCTTCACTAGGCAACGAGTTACAGGTTTCAAAACATCTTACAAGTGGGTAATGACTACAGAGGGTAGATCAGAAAAGAGTATAAATGAAATTATATACATTGCAGTAAAATACAGGAAAAATAAAAGCTAGTAAAACACAAGTGATGATTAACATTAAAACTAAATGTCCTGCTTTACAGGTCCCTGTATATTAGCAATTTCAAGTATACTTGTAGCAACTTCCCTTCAGACAGTTACACAATTAAGTTTCTAATTGCATAACCATGTTCCTGTAAGATATTGCAATAAAAAGATCTTGGAGTCACAGTGCCTCAGTTTTCACTTCGCCTGATAGTCCATGTGCAAACACTGATGTACCCCACTGTCCCACTGCCAAGGCCCTGTCATAGGCCTACTTAGGCTAACCCACATCTTTACATTGACTGTCACCTTTTTTCTCATAACTCATTCATCCACAGTGTAAACCCTTAAACTCTTAGTTTTTGCTGATAGTTCCAACTGTGGGGAAATTTTTCTGCTGATATATAGGGTTTTGAATGTGGTATTTATTATTATCTTATTGAAATTAAGCTGCTGGTGGTGTGGAAAGCTTTGAAAGCTACGAAATTAAGATTATTTCATTGTCTTGCCAAATATACATACACATCTGAAGCACTTTCAAATATCACAATAAATGGAGCAATAAAGCAAGGCTGGAGAAAATGTTAATCTTACTATGATTTAATTTGTCTCCTCATGCTGGCACTGTAACACAAAAGAGTCTTTTTCTTTTTGGCTATGCCACAGGTCTGCTAGACAACTTTGGTCAAGTCAGTTTTCTTCTTTGGCTCCTGTTCCCCCAGCCAATGCAGATAATGATCCTGACCTCCTTTCTAAAATGCTTTGCGATCCTTGGGTGAAAAGTTCTCCCTAAAAGCTTAGTAGTTTTATTATTATATCCATTATATAGTTACGCTATTCAAGGTCAATAGACCTATATAGCTGAGCAAAAATGAGATCATATGACTATCAGTACTATGGGGTAATTGCACTCAAAAGTACGAATTGAATGTTTAGTCCAAATGAATCCATATTTAGTATGGCTTCATATATTGTTGTTGAAAGTTTGATGCACTGAATCTTGAACTTTCTTTGATTACGATTCTGCAGTTAGACTTCCTCAAACTTTTTAATTCATTGGCTGCTGCCCCCAAGGGATTCATACGGATTGGATAAAAAAAGAATGACATCAACAGCGTATAATGAAATTCTATCCAGGATGTCCAATATTTTTATGCCTTCAACTCTGTTATTGTGTTGGATTCTTTGACTGATTTGTTCCAGAGTTATGGTAAAAAGGGAGGGCAAAAAGGGGCACCATTGCCTTTTGCTGCTAGACAAAGTAAAGACTTCTGAGCAATATCCATTATTCTTTACTGTAGGCTCCAATACAATGTCTTTATTTAAGAAAGTTTTAGACCATTATGTGAGACTCCCAAAACTTTCATCAAATAGCTTCCTTTCAGCCAATCAAATGGTCCTTCAGCATATAATGCTAATAAATAAATATCTCCTCTTACTATTTCTACAGGTCTGTAACCTGTAATTTGTGTGTTCTATCAGTCAATATAATGACACCTTACTGTTATATCTTCATTGCTCCTTCACTCTTCCAGATGTTGTCATTGCTCTACTATTTCAAACACATACTGCCTTTTGTCTTACTTTAGAAAGTTAATTTCTCTGGTATTGAAGATCCAGGAAAGCCCTTAAATAAAAACTTGAAGAAGGCTAGCAGCTGTCTAGTGCTAGCTAGATGTCTTTAACTGAGGTTTAAGGACAATGGTTAGCCCTTGGGATTGAGTTTCCAATCAGCTTCTTCCATTCAACTCAGACATGTGGTTCAGTCAGGATACTGTAGGAAAAAGGTAAGCTAATTGAATTAATATTCTTGGTCTAAGTTCCCAATGCATCTTCTTCACAGCCTTGTCTATAGTTTTCCACTGCTTATGAAACATTTATTTTTAAATTATTTCCTTTACAAAAAGAACGCATTACACTAAGGTCAGCTTTTAAACACAGACTTTTTTCTATTTGCTAGATGTGGTCTTTATTATTTTACATTTTCATCTTTTGGACCATAAGCATGAGATAAAAGTAAAAAGCTGTTCAAACTTAAAAGCAGTTGGAAAGAATGTGAATGAATAATAAACATTAGTATTACATTTTACAAAGTGTACAATTGTAAGAGTGTGTTTTGGTCCACTACCTCAGTGTCAGGCTGTCTGAAAGTTGAAGGTCATTTACAGTGAATAAATATGTTTTACAAGAGCTTTTGCATGCTGTATTCAAATGAAAATTAACAACCTTTTCAGTGACTTTAGTGGTAGTAGGTAATTGCAAAATTAAATGGCTACATAATTGTTGGCCTTGCAAATGAATCACCTTGACAATCTGCAATACTTTCAGTTTATTCTGCTTCTGGAGTTTAAATAGTATATTTTAAATATAAGTGCTTTTTGAGTAAATAGACTTTGGCCATTTAATATGCATAAAGGTAGGGTAGTGCCTGATAGATTAAGAGCCCAAACCATCAACTCTTACTCAGAAGAGCTGTTCTTAGCTATTCTTTAGACACTTGTTTCAGCAGTCTGTACCAGAATTCAGGCCTTATAGAATACTAGGAAATTAGTTTGTGGGTTTTTTCCATTTTAATATCTCTAACATTTAATATCTCTAAACTTTAGTCCCTTTTTTCTCTTTCAGGTTTGGTTTCCCAGACACATTTCCATCAAGTGCAAGTGAAGAGTTTTGCATTATTATGAACTACAGAGCTGGACCCTTGTGGACAGCAGAATGCTTGTGATGAATATCCAGGTGTTACAAAGGCTCACAAACAAACAACAACCAATAATTAAAAATTTATTATCAACACAATTAACTAACCCTCTGCAACCATTCAATTACAGGTTCAAATGTCCTTAAGAGGAGAACAAAACAACTTCCTAGAGTTTAACGACAACCCAAAATGCAGACCAAAGCACCACTCCTTAGGGTTTAATGACAATCTAAAACACCCTATTGCTTCCCACGGTTTAATAACAATCCAGAACACTCTATCACTCAACTAACAAGTGAGGGCTCTCAACCTCCAGGAACTTCTCGGGGTGGTGTCCTGACCCAAGTAACATCAGGGAATTTCTTTGGGCAGCATCCCAACCCAAGGGGAGAGTCCTCAACCACAGTGTGCTGCTCCAGGGGACAAGCTCAAAATGGCTCCCTCAGGGGACTCCATTTATACCCAGGCCAAATCTGATCTGTGGTCAATAGCAGCTCCTATTGGCCAAAGGCCCCAACTACCATGAAGCCCTGAGAACAAAAGCTGCTACACTTCAGCAGCTGAGAAGTCCTATTTTCACTGGGCAGGTACACCTGCCACACAATCCACCCCATGACCTCACTCATGATTCGGCTGGTTTCCCTGAAGTGGTGGTGCAGTCACCTCTTGTCTCCAAGGTTAAAAAAGTACAGTCCTGATGAGTTTCAATACTCATTGTGGATTGTCATTCCTAGATAATTATACACTCTTATACAGACTGTACTACTTACAATCAAAATTGAAGTTAATTAATCATTCTAAAAAGGAGGACTCAAACATATCCAATCAACCAATTAATGCTTAATACACCAACAATTGCCTCAAGTCTCTTGCCACTTTCTTCATTTGACCTAAAATATCATTAACACACTAACACCGAGTTCATTCTTCTGAAAGGTGTTAAATTCAAGATTCATTTACCATCACCTTGTCATCCAAGTCATGATTGTCCATATGGATCACCATCACCAATGAGGATGCTGAAGCCACCTGTTTCTCCAAGATTAAAAAAAAAAAATCAAACAGAACTAGGCCTTAGATTAGAACTTGTGCATCAAGTTAAAAGCCAGGGATTATCCATCAGGCACTAACACAGTCAGTTTTTCCACCTTTATCTAAGGCCTCCCAAGCATGTAAATACCTAGGTTTTACTAACGTTATAGGCACAATGACAATCAAAGGTAGCTTCAGCATGACAGCTGACAGCTTGGTCTGCATATCTTTTCAATGAGAACTGGCCCTTATGATTGTCAAATACAGGAATATCATCAACCGATAACCCCATACAGCAAAATGCTCATATCTTTGGGTTCCCATAATTTCCCCAGCACTTACTAACAATAAGAACCACTTGCAGTAACCATATGTCCCAGTTAGGTCATGAGACACTGGCATGTCTCTCGATCAAACCATCAAATCACTATGACATTAGCTTGAGGGTAGTATGGGGTGTGAAAAACCCACTGTATATCTTGTGTGCCCACTCCTGGACCATCCCAGCAATAAAGTGGCTCCCATTATCTGATTGAATTGATTTGGGTGTTGACAGGTAGCTAAACCATCATTTTAATCCCTTCACTTCCCTAGTAAAGAATCTGTTTGCTTCCTGCAAAAGCACCACAAAGAGCCCGTCCCGGACCCGGGGCTCCCCTCCTGCAGGGCTGCAGCCAGCCATGCCAGCACCACAGCTGACAAAGGGCCTGTATGGGCATTCAGCCGTCTATAATTGACTGGTGATCGCCACTGCTTGTTTGGTTTGCTGACTGGCCACACTGGAGAATTGTAACGGGAATGTGTACGATTTATAATCTCTTTTTTCAAGATCATTAATCACCTCTAAAATACCCCGTTTGGAAGCAGTTGGCAATGCATATTGAGAGACACGGGTCACTTTAGATTTCAGTGATAAAGGTGCAATCTGCAAAATTCTTAGGTAACACGGGTCCCCCTACTTCCAAAATCCCACACTCTGCCATAAACACCATTTGCCTGCCAAAATATCAAACCCCAATATATTTCTTTCATAAGGACTTAAAGACACCTTCACTGCTGTCATCCTCTTTTCTCTTGACAATTCTGTGTTTAAACGATTTCCAATCACTTCTCTAAATTATCTTTCTTCGCTACTACAAAGTAATCCTGCACCTGAATCAAACAGCCACCTAAAATGGCGCATATTCTTCCTTCTTTACTGCCATTCTAAAAACTTCCCTGGCTTGTTCCAACTTTCTCACAACTGCCTCCAGCTCATACAACTTCTCCTTTTCCCAATTTACATCTGGGGGAGAAGGGACAGAACTGTACTTCTGCAATAACTCCTCTATCAACATCCTGCCAACTATGCCAATTAATATGTTACAAAGCTTCTCAAATAAACAAAAAAACAAGAATTAAAAATTTATTATCAACATAATTAACTAGCCCTCCACAACCATGTAATTACAGGTTCAAACATCTATGAGATGAGAACAAAACAACTTCCTAGAGTTTAACAGCAACCCAAAACACAGACAAAAGCACCACTCCTTAGGGTTTAATAATTAACAGCCCAGAACAACCTATTGCTTCCTGGGGTTTAACAACAACCCCAAATGCCCTATCTTTTCCCAGGGTTTAACAACTGATACAAGGAAATGATCACCTGCTTTGCAACTTACTTATAGCAACTTATAATGATTTATGAATATTGCTTAATAATCCTGCTTGCCCGGACTGTTCTGTGGAAACTTACCAAGGACTACAGTGTTCATCAAAACAAAGCAGTTTTCTGTGGAAACTTACCAAGAACTATAATGTTCCACAAAAATAAGAAACATGTCCTTGGAAAGCAGATGTGTTCTAACAAGTTTAGTCTTTGTAGTGGATAGACAGCTGTATATGGGTGGTAGAAACTAATATGCTGGTGCTTTTAGATAAGGTAGAAGGGGTAAACCAGCTGGAACCACTCTTGTTGTTCAAGAAATTGGCTAAGAGAATCTGTGCATGCTCCGAGGAAAAGCACAAGGTGAGAAAGACTGTGAGCCTTCCTCCAAAAGACCCCCGAAGACACCACCAGGAGGCAATGTGCAGGCACAAAGACAACATAAACTGCTGACATCAGCCTTTTGAACTAACCCAGCCTTACTTATGCATATGTATATTTGTGTTATGTAATCCAATGAATATGTATACCCACACTCTATAAGTTTCTGGTAAACTGTGCTGTTGGTGTGCAAACTTTGTGGAGAAATCCCCTTGCACCCCAGCACCAGAAAAAACATACCTGCTTTATAACTCTCCCAGAGCTGTAGAGTTTGTTTCTGTGAATCACAACAACCAAAACACCCTATCACTCACCTAACAAGTGAGGGCTCACAACCTCCAGGAACTTCTCAGGGCAGCATCCTGACCCAAGTAACCTCAAGGAATTTCTTTGGGCAGCATCCCAACCCAAGGGGAGAATCCTCAGCCACAACATATTGCTCCAAGGAGACTAGCTCAAAATGGCTCCCCTAGGGAAATCCATTTATACCCAGGCTGAATCTGATCTGTGATCAATAGCAGCTCCTATTGGCCAAAGGCCCCAACTACTGTGAAGCCCTGAGAACAAAGGCAATCAATAGCTGCTACACTTCAGCAGCCATTGGGTGGGTGCACCTGTCGCACCAGGTAACCACATTAACTGCCATCTGAGAATCCACCAGCTATTACATTGCACATAGCTTTACTGCAGCAGCAAATCACAAACAGCCTGACAGAAAATTGCAAAATGTATAATACTTGGAAGAAAATATTAAAAAAAACCCCAACTATACTTTTACAGTTCAAACAGTAGAAATATAGATTACTAGGGAAGGGAGAATACACTTTACTGTTTCTGCCTTGTGTCATTAAGTGAATAATTAGTCCTGAAATCTTTTACTGTTCTTCAAGAGTATTATTTGTCATTTATGAAACAAGTTGTATTGAATTGTGTACCTCTCTGTTTTAAAGATTTCACATGCTGGGTTAAACTGCTATATACTTTGGTTATCAAAGATGATTCTTTCATTCTCCTTCATGATCTTAAAATACAACTCTTATATTAGAATCATGCACTTTTCAAAGGCTTGGTCGGGGGTCTAATCACTTGATTTCAATCTACAATATTGCAGATTCTGTAAATTAAATGCAAACAGAACTAATAATATTGTTATCATAAAAGTTGGAGGAAAACCTATTAACAGTCACAAGATCTGTTTCCTATCAGTTTTAGCAATCTATCACTCTACCAGTTAGTGGTTTTATTAATAAGTGTATTAATAAAATAAGTGTTTTAAATTAAATATTTCTCACCCAGTTCTTACCCAGAACTGTCTTTTATGTGAAGAATTGCTAAAGTCTTACTTATAAAGAAACTCACAAGCTGTTTCACTAGCTATCATCTCTCTGTTTAGACATTTTAATATGTTGGCACAGGTGTTGGAATTACACACACACACAGAAATCCATGGTGAAAGCTCTGCTTTGCAGATTCTCTTTAGGAAGGTCTAATTGTAGCCTCAAAAAATTGCCCATGCTACTGAAAAAATTAACAAAAGTACTGGTATGACTGGTGCAGTCATAGGTCTTCTTGTGGCTCCTGGGAGAGCTCACACTGAAAAGGCACTTTCACTACTCTTCCAATAAATGTACTCTGTGATTCCTTAACCTTTGAATTTCACAGACTCATTGACAGGGAAAGAAGTAGGGCAGTGCCATTTCCTCAAAGGCAAATTCATTACCTAGATCTTTGTTGGCACCAAACTGGAAAAGTGTTTTTAAATTTCTTTGCTTGACTGCTATCTGCACCTTTCTATAAGTGATTCTACTCTCCTCATGCTATTTGTCCTCTTTCTTTGGTAAAGAGAACATTCCTCATGCATGTGAGGGTCTTCAGGGTGTCACATCAGGAAAAGGAATCATGAGTTTCCCAGATGATGAGAGGTCTCAAGTATCTTTTGAAACAAAGAAATTGACTCAACAGTAAAGATTTTTTTACTGTTAAGCAGGTATTCTTTATTAGCAGCGCTGGGGTCACCCTGGGGATTCTCCACCATAAGGGCTCCCAAGAATTAGCAAGGGACATCAGTTTACATACACACAAATCATACATATTCATTAGATTTCCTGGAAAGCGGTGTCTTATGATAATGAGCTCCCGGAATTCATTTACATAGTCCGAGCATGTGTAGTAAAAATAGAGTGAGGGTCTTCGGTGGTCAAGGGAAGAAGTAGTCTTCTTCACGGTGTTCACTAGTTGACCTTTTTTCCGGAGCATGCGCTGTGAAGTAAAGTCCAGGTGCTTTCTTCCTAAATCAGCAAAATCAACCTCCCTATAATGGGGTCTCTGAGTATTTTTGTTCGAGGCCCCGTTATCATAGTTTGCCCATTCTAGGAGTTGCCCAAGTGTCCATTGAAGGCTTTGAGTCTCTGCTATCAGTGATTTACATAGGGAACATTTTAATCTTGTCTAAACAGACAAAGAGCCCTAGGGAAACAGCCAAGGAGTCAGGAGTCCTTGGGAAACAAACAAAGCAAAACACAAACAAAGCTTCGAAACAAACGAAACAAAACACAAGCAAAGCTTTCATGCATCACAGTTTAGTCTTAATCAAAAATTGTCAGAAATTCATTTGTTTGAGCCCTTTCACTTTGGATATCCAACACGGGACCTTTCAACAGGGCCTGATATTCAGAAGAGTTAGGAACATTCTCTTTGAAGACATAGTGACTCTAAAAAATTTGGTTAGAAGTATAGATTCAGAAGTTACATTTCCTAATAAATGAAGCACAATTGTTTTGTTTCTCATATGTTGGAGAAGACCAGTGGAATGCATTAACCCATTCAAACCTCTCAGAACCAAGACCTTACATAACAGAGGTATTTATGATTGTAAACAGAGCTTTTCTTTTTTTAATTGTAAGCTTTCCAACCAAGTGGGAAGGTTATGAAAGTGAGGAAAAAGTGAAAGAAAATTAAATTACTGAGGTACTGTAATCTCAAAGACTTTTTTTTTCCCAAAGCTTTTCTGTTTTATACCATCTTCTTTGGCTTCTAGACAAAGAATCTTTTATTTAATTAATTTAGTTGTTTAATTTGTATTTCTTTCACCCTTTTCTCTTAAGCTGCCTTTTGAATATTCATTGTTATTCTTTCCACGACCTCATGGAAAATTCTGATCTACTAGTGACTCATAGTACTGCATGATAAACAACAGATCTTAATCAAAATTTTAGTTTCAGTCCTGTGAAATTGCACAGGAGGATAGTTGCTGTGAAAACTACTTTTCGTATGGTATTATAACACAGTTCTAATACTAATAAGAGGATACAAAATCTCCATTAATCATTTCTTTACCACACAGTTATGATAACACCTCTGAATGAAATACCCATTAATTTCTGAGAGTGAGATTCACTTCACCTGCATAATGACTGAAAATTGCAATGGCAGCCTCTCAAAAACCACTTCCAATACTCTTTGGACTACTGTATTTGAATGACTGCTGCTTTGTTCTTGACCTACCTTTCAAGCAAGTTAAATGCTGTGTGTTAAACCCAACTGGAGCATGCGGTCTGTATTAACAGGCCCTCTTCTGTGGTACTTAGAAGTGGTGAAGAGGTAGATTTGTGTGAATACTTGTGGAGGGTTGACCTTGTCTGTTTGCCAGGTGCCCACCAAGTTGCTCTCTCACTCCTTCTCATCAAGACAGGGGAAGAAAATAACGATGAAAAGTTTGTGGATCCGGATAGGGAGAACACTCACCAGTTACCATCACAGGAAAAACAGACTTGACATGGGGAAAGTTAATTTAATTTGTTGTCAATTAATCACAGAGTAGGATAGGGAGAAATAAAAACAAAACTAGCCACCTTTCCCCCACCCTCGCTTCTTCCTAGGCTGAACGTCACTCCTGATTCCTTTACCTCCTACCCCTGAGCATTGCAGGCAGATTGGAAATGGAGGTTTCAGTCAGTTCATAATGCTTTATCTCTGCCTCTCCTTCCTCTTCATGTTCTTCCCCAGCTCCAGTGTGGGGTCCCACCCATGTGAGACTGTCCTTCACTGACTGCTCTAGCATGGGTCCTTCCCATGGGCTGCAGTTCTTCAAGGCCTTCTCCAGCATGGGTCCTTGCCATGGGGTGCAGTTCTTCAGGAACAGACTGCTCCAGTGTGGATCCTCCATGGGCCACAGGTCCTGCTAAAACTCCTGCTCCTGCATGGGCTTCTCTTCATGTACCGCAGTTCCTGTCAGGAACTTTCTCATTTGTGGGCTCTCCAAGGGCTGCAACTTCATTCAGGGCACATCCACCTGCTCCAGTGTGGGTTCCCCCATGGGCTGCAGGGGCACAGTCTACCTCACCGTGGTCTTTACCATGGGCTGCAGGAGAATCTCTACTGGTGCCTGGAGAATCTCCTCCACCTCCTTCTTCACCAATCTTGTGTCTGCAGGGCTGTTTCTCTTGTATATTCTCACTTCCCTCTCTCACAGCTGCTGAGCAGTGGTTTTTTGCCCTTAATTTTTTTTTTTTTTTTTTACCCTTACAGAGGTGCTACCAATGTCACTGATGGGGTCAGCTTTGGCCAATGGGAGGTCTGTACTGGAGCTGTCTTAAGCAGGTTCTGTCTGACATGTGGACAGCATCTGGTGTCTTCTCACAGAAATCACCCCTGCAGCCCCCTGTTAACATAATCTTGCCACATAAACCAAATACAGTACACAATGATAAGGCAAAAAGTATGCTGTACTTCATTTGTATGTATAGCCCTTATCTTCCTATCAAAGATTAGCCTTTTAAAAAGATGTGCTTTTGCTTTACATGCACATGCTCACAAAAGTGATAACTAATTGAATCCCAAATGCTTTTGTACAAAGCGTGCTGGATTTGATGAATTTTTTTGACTGTGTGGAATAAGTTTTGTACTATCTTCTCTGGCCTCTGGTTGGACTGCCTAAAGACTCAGTATCTCTGGCATCTTCACGTTAAAATATGTTCATATTACAGCTTTTGCCAAACTTAGCATTTAATCTTCCAGGGTCCCAGTTTATATAGTGTGTCAGGGCATGGAAGAGTCACTTGCTGCAGTTGGAGCTGTGACACCAGTGTGTGGAACATTTAGCTCTAACTGCAGCAGGACACTCTGGGATCTTCAGCTGCATAGTGAAATCACTGCACATCTTAATACATATCTCAGAACATAAATCAGTTCAGGAACACCATTTGTAGAGACTTCTTCCAAATTTAATTGCATTTAAAATGTCAACAAGTTGGTTTTTATCTGATTCAAGACTAAACTTTAATTTTCCACATATTGGAAACCCCTTGCTTTGGTCAGGTCTACTGAAATGAGTCTTAAAGAAGATAGAAATTCAATTTTTCCTCAACTCCTTTTATTCTACTGGATTTGATTTATCCTCTGAGAACTGATGCATAAATGCTCTATTATATTTTGGACTTGTAATTTCTAATATAGGCAGTTACAATCTGTTGATACGGCTACTATGGGATATCAGCAAAAGTAAACAATAGCAAGAAACAAGCACTGAACATAGCATACAAAGATCTTAGGTCTAATTGATGCTATGTTGCCAAAATTAGGAACAGATTGGCCTTGAGATAATGATGACTAAATACATTGAGAACCTCATGCTTTAACTAGCAAGTCTCAGCGCCTTCCACAGGGAGTATTAGTGAGATTTATAGTGTTTACCTGGCCACTGGGTGTCACTGTTCATTCACTTTTAGCTTGGAACAATACCGGGTTTTGTTTGTTTGTTTTAATGATAATAATAGAGAGATTTTTTCTTTAAGAAAACAGTTAAGGCCAAGTAAATCACCTTAGAAAGAGACTAAAAGCTCTATTAAAAATCTTCATCAGGATATTTGAACATCATGTCTGCATGATGATTTACAGTGTAGTCAGCAATGCTATATCACACAAGTCAGTTATACATATAGCATTTACCCTTTGACCTCTGAACTCAGTGCCTCATATGGTTCCAAAGATGCAGTCAGCATATACTATTACATTTATTGCAAATCATTCTCATGAGAAAAGGGGTTTTTGCTGTTGTTGTTTAGTTTTTTTTGTGGGCCTAGTATGTAAGTGACCATAAAGTATTATCGAGACTGACACTCAAGAAACAGTGGAGAAATACAGAAACTGCATTTGTGTAGTGTACACAGGACATCGTTCCTCTGTAAAAGTCATGCATTTGAGCTATGACAAGGCTTTCAGTTCAATGAACTAGGAGAAAAAAAAGGATGCAAAACCCGTGCCTCACTCTTGGCTTTTCTTTCACCAGACATAATCTTCTTCCTTTGTGCATAGAAATTCCTGAAGGAAGACATTTAGCTCAACTGTGTGGAGATGAGGAAGTAAGGCCCAATTAGCTCTATAGTCATTATCTCATATAAAATCGTTGCTTCTGTATCAAATGATCCTAAGAAGCAGCATGTGGAGTCATGTTGTCTTTTACTGATTGTTGCAAGGACAGTAAATGCCTTTTGCAACATGATATTGAGATTCTGCAGGATCTTTTGTGGTGGATTGGAAATACTAAGCTGTTCTATTTAAAGAAATTAACTAAAGTAATGAAGAAATTTCTTAATTAGTTCAAGATGTACCAGTATAAGATTTCCTGTTTCCATTTCTGTGAGTTGCAAGGATGTTTTTATTGGTGAAAAATTACTGAACTGTGAGAACTGTCAGTAATGTCTTGGCTTTTTGTTGTGAAATGCATCAATGTAAGCTCCTAGTGTGTGTGATCCTCTTTCACAATGGAAGCTGAGTATTAGCATGGTGGGGTTGTTTTCTGGGGCCATTTTATTCTTATTATCAAGGAGGAAATCACTTCTTACAAGAGAACATTCAAGAAAAAAAATGCAGATGCTATACTATGATACTATTGTTTCTTTAAATTTATTTTTAATATTTCATTATGTCAGCTTTGTGATAAGGAACTATTTTGAATTTAAAAATCAGACAGTATGTTTACAATGCAGCCAGTGATCCAGCTAAAGAAAGATTTTATGACTCAAAAATTCTGTCCAGTTTGTATTGAATTATAGTCATTTTTAACAAACGGTATTTTTTTAGGATTTTGTGTGCTAGAAACCCTTAGTCCACTTATCACAGCAGATACTCTCACAAAAATGTATTTTCAAGTGTGATGCTTTTATATTTTGAGGAAGAAAACACCTTCAAAACCATACTGTGCCAACCCAAAAATAGTTCTAAAATGTTTTTTTATATAGTATCTTCAACAAAGGACAAATCAGGACTAAGTTCTTCAGCCTGTCTTTGTACCTACTTGTATCAGTCAGCTAAGTATTAGCTGCTAGATAATCTTACCCTGTTACATCTGTACCTCTCAAAGCAATATATTTACCAAACAAAATGTTGAACAAAAAGTTCTTTGCAATAAGAAATGTCTTCACACTTGTAGCTAATATCCACTATCTCATGGAAACACAGAAAACATTGATAATATTCACTCAAAAGAGCTAGTCCTGTAAATATGTGCATCTTAATTTATATAAAAGTAGAAAAAAACCCTCTTACAAGTACTAATTTAACAGCACAATGTTAAATCAGGGTTAAAGCTTCTTGTTTTGTGACCTGGAATTCTGGGGAGATTCATCTTATCTTTGAAATCAGTTTACTGGATCCCATCTCAGATGTTTTATAGCTTAAAAAATAGTGGTGTGAAGCAATATTACTAATATCACTACAGCTAGTGAAACCAGCAAAATAAATGTTCTGCTAAATTATATACTGGTTTTATTCTGAAAGATTTTGTGTGACTTCACTGTTTTTTCATAACCATAAAGTTGATTGTGTTGAGAAAAGTGATCATGTTTTCTCAGCCTTTCACTTTGAAACATATTTGTACAACTTTGACTTCACAATTGAATATTGTGGATTGCTTTTGTTTTAAAATAACTTACATTTATCTTGCTATGACTGTTTAAGGTATAAACTCTTCAAGGCTGAAAATATTCCTTACTATATGAATGTATAATGTATTTATATATTATTATATGAACAAAAGATGGCCAACACAGAGGGACATTTGGCTTTAACATCTGAAACGCATATATGTGAAACAGAAGTAATATATAATGACTGTATACATATACTTTTTAAACTACTACATCCCTTCTTTAACTCTTGGCACATACACACATAAACATGCACACATGGGAATTATCTTCTCTGCCTTTGTGTTTAGTTTACTTTAGCAATCTTCTTATTTCCTTTGCTTAAGAATGTAACAGAATATAAAACCCAGACTATGCCAGAGCACCTATTTCTATGTATTGAAGCATGTAAAGTCATAATGAAATTGATTACTTACACCTCACAATGAAAAGGCTCTTCCTAATACCCCAGGAGCCCTTTAAGCCATTGCAATGTTGATGCACACTATATTATCAGATTTATGTCATTCTGATAAGATGGTCCACTTGAAGTAGCCTTTGAGCTAAAAATAAGACATTAGGTTGAAGGAAACAGCAATTTAAAGTTATTGGTGTAAGGATAATTAGAGACTGGCAGGTATCCAGTGTCATTACGAGGAGGTTGCTGTAGGGCAAATGCACAAACTGCCTGTTTTCTGTAGTGCCGCAAACATGGATCTGTCTTCACTCTAACTGGGTTTATTTTTAGCTTACATCTGCTTCCTAACATCTTGAGTGTTTTCAGAGCTGTTCTTGAACTTTTTCAGCTTTCATTTGTTCACTCCAAATTCCAAATGAGTTGTATTTTACAGCATATGAAATATATCTTTTGCAGTGACAGGAGCTGGTTTTCTGATTTGGTTTGAGTTTTGCTTTTGTTTCTCCATATATTTAGCTTCTCAATGTTCCATTTTATTCTGCTTTCTTAACAGTATCTGCTTATTAAATATCTCCAATATTTGATTATTAAATATCTACAAACATCAATTTTAAAATTATTTTTTAAAGGTAAACCCCACACTGGCTAAGGACACTTTTAAGTCTTTCAGCTCTTCACAAACTTGTTTGAAGATGTCTGATAAGAAAAAGGTAGTAAAAAGGAGAAGTACTACCTTACAACTAACCAACAAGGAGAATGGCTTTGATTTGCCGTGTTCTTAAAGTTACATCCAGATTGTTCATGCTTACAGGTTGAAACAGGGGTCTAGACTGAGAGCATCACAATCATTATTTGGTATGTGTTTTCATTTATTAGACGGGGAAGAAAAGTAAAGGAGTATTCTCAGGTCTAGTTCTTATAATGGAAGTAAGCTATACCTGGGGTAAACACCGAGACCTGACAGTAAGGAAGTGCTCTCACATCTTCATTTTAGACATAACCCAAGAGAAATGATGCTACAGCTAGAAACTACAGGCAGTCTGTCAGCTTCTAAATGCTGTCAGAGGACATGGAAAACACATGAGGAAAGCTTGAAGATGGTTTGCAAATCTCTTAAAAGGTTAAAATGACGGAAAGGCTACAATCTTAGAAACTGGCTCCTAATGAAACCAGGCTAAGTAATTGTTGAGCCAAACAATGTAACTAGTTGATTTTATGAAATTTTTTTTTTAAAAGTCTCTTATTAAATTATAAAAAAAATTATTAAATTTAATAGTGCCAGGGAACATTCCTGGATATAGAATATAAATTTTCTATACTGCTTAACTGTAACAGTGGTCCTTTGAAATGTTTGTGTTGTGGGCCAACATTCAGCTCCCAGGCAGTTCTTGAGCAAGGATAGGGAATTAACAGAGACCAGGGAGTACTCGCAAAAGGTAGTTTGGAATTGTCCATCCGGTTTTGGAAAATAAGGAAACTTAAAGATACTGACAGGGGTTATTCTGTACTGCTTGGCCTCACTTCCCGAGAAATATAGTGGAATTTTCTGGTATCAGCATAGCCACCGATGCTGTGAAAATCATTCTGATAGCTGTCAGGCCACAAAGTATTCATAAGGAAGGAAAATAGGTAAGATGTCAACAAATTAAAAATAATTTTTTTGGTGCTGTAGTGACAGGGTGACTAAACTGAGAGATGAAGCTAACAGTTTTTGTTTATCTGAGAGAAAGACATATGACGGGATGTCATAGCCCCAGTTTGACCAGGAGTATGCAATTAAGTTTTTGAGGACCCAGCTGTTGCATCTTCAGTGTTGTGCAGGTGCAGCACAATACTTGAAGTCAAATTCATCGTTTCTTTACATTGCCTGTCTTCCAGAAAGCTGCGAGGGTCAATATTAAAGAGGTGAAGATTAAATGGAAATTCTTTAGGTACCCTGTATTTATTGGTATAAAACACTGATACATTTAACTACTGTACAAATAGGTCCTGGAAGTCTAAGAAACCTCCATCCATCCAATCCATCAGAGACAGACAAAATGGCCTGGGATCCTTCCTAGGGTGACCCTGATTTTGCCTATTATGAGTGCCCTGCACTTAGACAAGAATTTGTGGTAGTACTTGAAGTTCACAGTAGTTAATTTCTTTGACTATCTCATAAGAAAACTCTTTCTAGAAGAAACAAACTGAACTCTTAATGTTGTAATGATGAAAGTGACTGAAATGTGGTATAGATTTCAATTCAAATGGATAGCTAAGATCACAAAAACAATCTTCCATAATTGAATGGAGATTATACTGTACTAATTTACTCTTGACAGTGCTTGACTTGGTTTACCTTATCAACACCTGTTTTCTGCAAGCTGCACTGAACTTTTTTTCTGTTCTTCATCTCTTGCAGGGTGTTTAAAAAAAAAAAAAAGGAAACAGATAAAGGCAGACAGGCACAAGAATGACATTTCTTCTAATTCTTCTGGTGAAGAGTGTTAAATGTTGGAAGAGAAAAGAGTGAGAGAAAACTTAAATTTGCTGTCTAAACTCTTAAGTTTAAATGTTCAGAGGCTGTGCCAGACCTCATCATTCAAGGCCACATGGTCTACATAGCTAGTTCTGTGATAAGGCTGAATATTTCTAACCATGTGTATATGTATGTATACATTTGTATGTATGTGTATATATATTTGTACATATACAAATGTATGTATGTATATATGTATATGTGTATATGTATAATGTGCATGCTCTAGACAGACTGGTGAATATACAGCAGCCACATACAGAGTAAATACCTTTCCCAGCAAATTCTTGCATCTTGCTAAACAGCTTCTGTTCTGTGGGGTGCTGTGAAAGTTGGTGTGTCTAAGGCATCACTTTTGATAGAGAAATTAATCTAATTTGATAACAATATGAAAGGGTCATTGTGACCTAGAGATCTGAATAAAAAATATTTGGTTTCCATTCTGTGGCTTTTTTTCTGTCTACAATTTTTGACCAAACATTATTTGACAAAAAAGCTCCTATGATTGATATGAGTATCTCAAGTGTAAGTTAAACACTTAAACATTTTATTACCCACTTGGGAAAAAAATTTGAAAGAACAGTAATATTTTTCAGAAAAGTAAGATTTTCTATCATCTATTACATTATGGGTTTTCTTCTGATTATATTACATCCAGGAAAAGTATCTGATATTTTTTTTCTTTAGTTAAATTAAAACATTTATAAAACTCCCTTTTCATCTCCTTCCCATTTCCCTCTGGAGTAGCAGAGGGAACTCATGGCTCAAAATCAAGAGCAAAGTGCAGACAAATGAGTGATGCCAGGGCTTAAACCAAAGTCCTCACGAACAGATTGTCTAACAGACTGGAGTAATAATCTTCAGAGCCACCATGCTGGCTTGCAGATTGCTGTTTTAAGTGGCTTTGATTATTATGGTTATTTGGCAGCAGTTCTTAAATTGGAGTTTGGGCTTCAGAACCCAGACGTACTACCTGAGCCTAATTGAATTCTCCTGGAAGGGGAGTACAAACAGCAGAAGAAATTCCTCTGGTTAATGCTGAAGTCAAGAAACAGCATGACTATTTCAACATCAGTACTTGTTTCACAGGAAAATACATACAGCTGATTAATTCTCTAAGAGCAAATAACAAACTGACTGGTTAATTTACATGTAAAAACATGTATTATAAAACTACACTGATTGTTATTTATGATTCAAAGGGTGTTAATTTCTACAAAATCTCAGTATTAGAGTATTGAGAAATAGGAAGGTGGTTAGTGGAGGAATTAGTATTGGTGAGGCATGCAAGCACTAAGTGGTAAACCTGTTTTTACAGGGAAACAGACGGGAGGACATACGGCATCATAAAACAAAGCAAAAGAGACATAATTAAAGGTCTCTGGAGCTTCAGGTACTCACCTCTGCAAGAATAACATAGTGACTAGAAGAGTTTTCCCAGTGCATAAAATTAGTTCAGTAAGATAAATAATGCTTACGTTGTAGCTACCTTTTAAAAATGTGTACAGAGTATTATGGGCCATATAGGCATCACGAAGGTCAGGAGGACTTGAAAACAGAAATTTGAGTGCAAAATGTTCTTACACTGAAATAAAACAAAAAGATTTTGATCTGGTTGGTCCCCTCTTTATTTTTCACAGAAAATGTTGTCATGGACATAATAGCTTTGACATAATCAGTCAAAGCAAACTATAACCTGATTTGCAGATACAAGGAAATAGCTTATCATGTAATTGTTAACAGGTGAAAGTGCTGGAAATACAGTTCACTGACACTGTAATAATGGCTAAAAAGAAAATCAGAAGATGGTAGACAGTAATACAGGCATACATTGATATTTCGTGTCTTTTCAAACATGTTCTGCTCTTGCAGTGAGAGATCTGAAAGGCACAAGATAAACTTTTTTCCTTCTGTAACCCTGAAGTGAAGGGAAAGGATGTGCTAATGCAAACAGGTGGCCTACACACCCTAGTTATTATGCATAATCCCTTGTATGGAGAACAATAATCATACTGTAAATGGGCTATCACAAAAAAAAGAAAAGTTACAGTTAGACAAAAAAAATCCTTTATTACCAAGGACTTTAGGTGGGAAATATCTGCTTAGCTGATACACCACTGATATGAATATCAAACTAAAACCATGATGACACATCAGATAGATAGGTTGGCCATTAATCACAGAGACCTGACCTTTGTATGCAAATATTATTAATCTGAGTTTCATAAAAGTACCTACTGGCTAAATGTGATGTATGGTAGGCTTGAATTGAAGAGGGTTTGCTTAACAATTCACTGGCTCTGGACCAGATGAGAATGGCTTTACTGTGGATATGAGTGTGATTGTACATATTTGCTCTTAACCATAATGTTAGTCTGACGATGAAGAAAAAATGCAAATTCATAATACTAAAATTACAAAGTGAGTTCTTCATTAGGATGCTGTCTTGAAATATGTCCCCTGCATCTCAGTGTAAAGGAATCAGGAATCTAACTAGATGGTAATGTTATTACAAATTCTGGGAAGAATCGGAAGAAACGTATATACTGGCACTGATGAATCGACATAATCCACTATCTCAGAACATTAAGTAATGTGCAATCTTCTGCTCTGAAAAAATACAACTTCTCTTAAAACAAAAAGGTTGTATTTTTTCCTAACACCTTTTCCAAAATAAATGGTTGAAAAGTGGATGTGAATAAGGAAAAGAACACATTTCAGGGCTCTGATATGATATGAATGGGAGAAAATGTTAAAGGTTTAACATAAGATATGTAAAACATTCAAATAAATTGTGAAGTCAAATTTCAAATACATGGAAACATGTATACCTCTCCAGATTAAAAAAGGCAAATTAAATAAAAGGCCTGAATCTCCTCTCTCATACACAGTAGAAAATGAGTAGTAATTCCACTGCAGATAGTGGAGCTGTATCAGGAGAAAACAATACAAATAGGATCAGAATCATGTCTATATCATCTAAAAGCATAAACCAGCCTGTAAACTTGTTTAACATATGAGAGCCCTAGGGGCAATTTGGAGTCTGCCAGCACTGCTCCCCCTGGAACATGCAAAACAGTTAGATGTTACTGCTCAAGGAATGTTTTCCACAGCTTGGCATATGGTTTATACCTTCCAAAGAGAATACGCAGCATACCATCCTGCTTTTTTTTTTTGTTTAACTCTTTCATTAGTTAGCATGTATTCATTGATACAAACACATCTTTAACTAACATAAGGGTACAGATCCTAACTTCTTGCTGGTCAATGGGTTATCTGCTGCTTACATCAGTGGCAACAAGGTTGGACTGTGCAGTGCTTTCAACAAGCATTTATCATTTAGAAAGAAACAGTGCTAAAACTAGCAAAGGCATTGGCAAGGCTGAGAACATGTTTGATTTTGGATGTTTGTTTTCCCTCAAAAAAACACAGTTAATCCTTTGCCAGGGAAAATTATATATTATGTGTGTATGTTTGTCAATGTTGTGAATATAAAACCCTGTCATTTTTTCTTTGGTCTAATCTAAATAATAATCTGATTATTTTATGAGAAGTTACTTTAACATTTCTAGATTGTGTTTTTATTTGAGTTGAATGATGCCTTATCTGTATCTTTTAAAGCTTCTCTCTCAATTAGACTATTAAAAATGTTTATAAAGCCCTTCTAAAAGTGTTTAAATTAGGGATTACTCAGATAAACTAAAACACCCAAAACAACTCTTATAACGTTATAATTTGGAATAAATCATATTTCATTTTACTGATTTTATTATTTATTTATTTATTGTCCATAAAGGATCACAGGCATATTTAAAGGAATAAAATACTACTCTCAATCTTAATTCTCACAGATTATAATCTTCATGGCTATTTCCACAGATACAGAGACAGATATTTTCTAAATTGAAAGCATCCTTTATGCTGGCTCACAAAATTAAAACTGCCTATATTTTGGACTGTCAGTATTAGAGAAAGGAACAGAACGTAAGGATAAGGACTCTCACTCTTGTCATTTTGCTGACATTGTTGTTTATTAAGAAAAGTTAAAAGACCTAAACAAAGAATTTCTGTAAACTAGAGTGATTAAAATGTTTGTTTCGTGCATTTTTGTTTTATTCCATGTCAAAATCAGCATTTTCTGGGATGGAGTCTCCGCTGTTAAAGAAGCTCATGTACATCCTTCCAAGTACACTTCTCAAAGACTTTCATAATAGTCCACCATAAACGCTTGGCACAGTTGTTGACTCAGAGTATTCTGAGTGGCAGATGGTATCCACCATGCACTTTTTTTTTTTTTTTTTAATAGTTGAAAACTTCAGAAAATAAATTCTAATGGGAATAGTCTAGGAAAAGAATAATGCTGACAGTTTTGCATCTGCATTAAAATTAGCTTAAGGGCCAACACTGTATCCATATTAAGTCAATGGGCATGAGCAAGCAGAACTTGCACCTAAAAATAGTTCTGTTGCCAATAGGACTGAATATTCTTTTAATTTTTCTTTTTTTAAATCACTAGAATTTCCATTTCTGAAATGTCTTATTCACTGAATAATTCCTTCAGTTATTACAATTTACACTGGCAGGGAAAAATACATTAGATTTTCTCAGTTATCTCTGGAATTACTCAAGGCACTACGTAACTTTTTTTGGCTGACTTACTCTGATAGCCATGTTTCATCACACTAATAAAGCTCCTCACTTAAAAATCATACTTAGTTATGCCTTTATAGGACAGAGTTTTTAATCAGTACTTGGTAGGTAGGTCTGAAACCCAGTTTTCAAGGTGATCAGAATGAGTTTGAAAGCCTGAGCCTACAGAACTTCCCTTAAAAAAAATGTTCCCATGCTCTAAAACTAAGAAACAGGAATCTCTATTCAAAAAGATATTTAAACAATAGAAGATCAATATTAGCTGTGCTCTAGCTAAACAATAGGAAACTGAACAAACTCTAGTCACTAAAAATGGCTTTGTTCTTTCTAAGCTATTGGTAATTTGTGTTTAACAATTACACAAGCTATACTGCATAGCAATCTGTTGTCCCTGTATGATGTAAATGTCAGACTGCCAAGAAGATGCCTGCAGAAAAAAAAAAGTACCTTACAGCAAAAAAAAAAAATGAGGAGGACCTCAGAGGAGCTTTTCCCAGAAGCACTTGTACTATTTACATCAGTAAGTCTTAATTTCAGAATTCAGCAACAGAAAAGAGTGGTCATCCCTGATTTAGATTACTGCTTCTGTTTGCTAACATAACTTCTAGATCTGTATATTGTTCCTTTCTGGTTGTTTGGGTTTTTTTGTTTTGCAAAAAAAAAAAAGATGATACTTTATCAAAAATAAAGTATTAAATTGAAGCAATATCCAGAAACTAAAGGGACAAACCAAAACTTCACTTTCTGTTCTAGTATGGTCACCATCACTGTTGTGTCTCAATTACTAGCTAGAGATAGTAGTCAAAATTGCCTGCAGGTCTTCAAGCTCAGTTATGAGTGTAACTCAATCTATAGTATTTCCACATTGGTGAATTGTACCTTGAGAGGTTGGTGATATTATGCACACTATGATTTTCTAGTCATACAGATGGTTGTGTTATAATGAAAGTTACTGAAAAATATATTTTAAATGTTGTTACCACTTCTGCCAGGGAAGAGATGACAGCAATGGCATAGGATAATATATCTGAAAAAGGGAGAAAGGCCTGTATTTTATCAAAATTTCTAAAAAAATTTACATAGAAAACTAAAGATGCAACAACAAAAAGGTTTCTAAGTTCAGTGAAGAAGAGCTAGGCATACATTCTCTGCAATTAGGTAAGAGTAATATTTGACACAGTTACTCATTCAGATATGATACAATATAATTTGGAACCAAACCAACAGTGATTTTTATCCAAACAGTTACTAAGATTTTAGGGAATCATGCTAAGAATTTTAATCTGCATTTTGGGGATTTTTGTAAGTATTACAGTAGGCTTCTTGAGTGCAAATATGTGTACAATATTCCAGTAATTAAAATATTGTATTCCAAGAAATAATTGAGGAAAGTTTTAAGTTCTAAAAGCTGTTTGCAGTTTACTGACATATAATAATGACAGACATCCCATTAAGGATTCAATAGTAGAAATAAAAAAAAAAAAAAAAGTTTAGTTGTTTCTGTAAAAAAAAAAAAAAATACAAGACTTTTTTTTTTTTTACTTTAAAAGTCTTTCTCAAATGATTTTCCATCTATATAAGCTATAGTTAGTATCTTCGTGGACAGAATGTTGTAAGACTTCTAAAATAAAACTGTAGTTCACTATTATATTTGGATAATATTTTCAATGCCCATAATAACTTATTTACTCTTTGCATGCATCTTAACCTTTAGAAAGCTCTTATTGCAATTACAGGTCTCAGAAAAGAATAGCATTTAGAGGAGAAAATCTGGACTGAGAGGAAAAACAGGTAGATAGAAAAAAAATTATGAAATTTCACATTTTTCAATTATCTTCTGGAAAAGAAAATACAGGGACAGCAATTATGTTTTCCTGTCCTTTCATAACTTTATGAAGAACACATAAATCCAATGCAAAAGGAAGAGCAATAAAACCAAATGAAAGGTATCGAGTGTTACCATACTGCGTTGCACTGAAATGTCATAAAACCTTTTATAAAGACAAATTTCCCCTCAAGTGCAGTAATACAGTCAGAGTGGAAAACAAAACGATCTTTATTTTATATACTTCTTGCCCTCAGAGGAAAAATACCAAAAGGAGTTCTGATGCTGTTCATAACAGATAAAAGCCTTCCAGAGGGGAAATTTCCTCTTTAGTGCTGGGGCAAGGTAGAACTGGAAAGCAATACAAGGAGTAATGGACAGAACAAAATGAAATCAGATTTTAGAAAAGAGTACTTTGATGTGTTTTGTTTTGTTTTTTTTTTTCCAGTTACAATGTTATCATTTTATTTCCCAAGCTCTGACTTTTGCAGGATCCTTCTCTCTCTAGAGCAAGTGAAGTTTTTTCTGTGTTTTTGCTTCTGTGCTGATTTTGCAAGCTGCTATTGATTAGTTTACTAATGCAAAAGGCCTCAGGTGTAATCTGCAGAGTTTTATTTTGTTCTCTATACCTCTTGTATAATGGTTATGACCCTGGAGTAATTGTAAATTCTAAGACTTCTTTTGATGACCATATCAATCATGTAATTAAAGTGTGTTGCAACCACCTTTGTAATTTAGCTAGATTGACAACCATGATCATTAGGTCACTTGATGAAAATTGGTGCCATTTCCACCCTGATTTGATGTGTGAATATTTTTTCTAGATGTTGTTTCTTGGGATCTTTTGGTTATTGCTATTAAAAACCAACTAACTAGATAACATATCGTATAACATTATGTTCTTCATACCCAGAAAGTTACCGTAATGTCCATGATGCATGTTAAAATACAAATTAGTTTCAAGATGACCTTTCAACTGCCATATTATTAATAAGTAACCCATCAATTTTGGTAAGTGAAGTTTATGACAAGTAACAAAGAGAAATACCTAGTGAGAGCAGGGATATTTTATTAACCTTTTAAGACCAGATTCAGCCATATAAGCTTTTTTTTTCGCTATCTGACCAAGAGTGGCATTATAGGCTGAGACATTCAAACAAAGATGTGACAGAGGACCTAGTGGAGAAGCATGTCCTTCCAAAGACGTAAAAAGAAGATTGGAAGGACACTCTAAGGAGTCTCAAATAAGACTAGATGCCCTCCCATAGATATTGAATCTGCATTAAATCCCCCATATCTTATTTTCCATTGACATAATTTTCCACAGTAATAGTTGTAGTAGTGGCACTTCTAAACTAAAAAGTGTTATGGTACTTACTGCTGTTATGCTGATCCGGGAATCAAAATACCAAGCATTCCAGCCCTCCTGGCAGACATTTTACTGAGAGAAAAGAAATAAAGGTAATATTTATTTAGTGTTAATTTTGCCCTTTAGGCAACCTAACAGTCATTTTTGATCTACAATCAAATAATATATATGAAGCTTATTCAAAACACTAAGTTGTCAAAATCACTGTGGATACAAAACAATTACAATGGAATTTAAAATTTCATGGTATTACTTAGAGAAATGTGACCAGTAGTCTAAGTGGGCTAGAAGGTCTAGTGTTGTGTGGTGTCACACTAGATTAAATTCAGAAACAGAAGAAACAAAATAGACAGGGAAAAATCATTTGAGTAAACAGTATTTGTCCTTCTCTCATCCATTCTCTCTTCTCATATCTGTTATCTCAATTGTTTTTCCATATGAATTGATGACTGGAGAACTATTGCTCATACAGAAAACCTAAAAAAAAAAAAAAGAAACACAAATAAGATCTTCTTTAGATCATTAAATGTGTATTCTGCTTGAGCAATACATGCCATACCTTATTAGCATATTAATGATGGTAGTGTTTAGATCAATAGCCAGATGTCTAGTAACACACAAGATGCTATGAGATAGCAAATAGATTCACTAACTAGTAGATACAACAAAGAACATGCTGGAGACCCAATGCTTTCTGGGATGCAGTTGGAGGGGAGGTATAATATTCTTTGTCGCCTGAAAAACCACAGGGCAATCAAATTGCACTCCTAATGCTCCAGGTGAAAATTAAAATTTTCTTAAATTTGGATGTCCAACATCATTTTGGGCACTGTTATGTATCTTGACTGGTCTCCAGCTGTCATTCTGACAGAGCACAATTGTCCCTTAAATCCTATGTCATATCTTCCAGCCTTTTGAAGATAACTTTCAGTGCTTTATCAAATGACACGAACTGCCCATCTTCAGGCCTAAATTCGAGTGCTTCCATGTAAGCTAGGTATTTGAGTACCTACTGTAGTAACTGGAGTAGCTGGCCAAGACAGCTACAGAAATTGAGAAAGCAAGTCAGTTCAGCATCTCAGAGCAAGGTTTGGTGGCCTGAACACAGGTATTTATTACCATTTGTAATGTTCTAGAATATCCAAGAAATCTACAAATGATCAACAAATATGACAGAATCTAGAGAAAGGGAGACTTTATAAAATTGATATATGGTCCCACAGATGGACTAGCTATCTTACTGCTCATATTGAATGCTATAGTGTATTTTTGGGATTGTGCTTTCTCTGTAACTGTGAACTATCATTTCTCTATTCCCACCATCCCTTCTGTGTTGGGTCTGTGTGTGTGGTGGGGGTTTTGGTAGCAGGGGAGGTGGCTACAGTGGTGGCCCCTGTGAGGAGCTTCTTGAAGCTCCCCTGGCTCTGAATGGGACACCTTCTGGCCAAGGCTGAGCCAATTAATAATGGTGGCCATGTCTCTGCGATAACTTATTTAAGAAGGGGAACCTGGGAGGAGCAGTTGGAATTATGAAGAGGAGTTGTGAGGAGGACACCTCTGTGAACACTGAGGTCAGTGGAAGAAAGGAGGAAGAAGCAGGGGAGGTGTGCTGGAGCAGAGACCCTGCCCTATATCCCATGGCAAGAGGGCAGGCTGTTCTGCAGCCCATGGATGTCCATGGTAGAGCAGATGCCCACCTGCAACCTGTGGAGAACCCTACACAGGAGCAGGTGGCTGCAGCCAAAGAACTCTGAAGGAAGTCCATGCTGTTGTAGTTCGGCACTGGGAGGATTGCAACACGCAGAGGGGACCCATGCCGGAGCATCTCAGGAAGAATGTATTCCATGGGAAGGACTCACGTCAGAGACAGTTCATGGAGGACTGTCTCCTGTGAGAGGGACACCATGCTGAAGCAGGGGAAGAATGCGAGGACTCCTCCCCCTGAGGAGGAAGGGGGAGTGGGACTGACCACACCCACCCCATTCCCTGCCCCCCTGAGCTGCTGGGAGGGGAGGAGTTAGAGAAATTGGGAGCAAAAGTTGAGCTTGGGTAGAAGGGAGGGGTGGGGGAAGGGGTTTTCAAGATGTGCTAGTGCTTCTCACTGTCCTACTCTCTTAAGTGTTGCTGTTAGTGTTTGAATTAAATTGATGTTCTTTTTCTTCCCCTGATGAGTCTGTCTTTTGCCCATAACCATAATGGGTCAATCATCTCTCCCTGTCCTCATCTCAATTCCTAAGATTTTTGCTTTATTTTCTTGTTCCCATTCCTGAAGGAGAAGGGGTGAGCAAGTGGCTACGTGGTGCTCACTTTTTCTCTGGGTTCAAACCGCAACACCTTCTCACTATTTTATATTTTACAGGTATAACCATTTTACAGGTATAAAGAAGTCAGTCTGATGGAGTATCTAAACTTTCTTTTCAGATGTAAGGTTTATGCAATTTGTTATGATTTAAATACATAATATAAATATAAAACTAAAAATAATTTCTATTTTAAAAGAATCTTGAATCAAGAACTTCAGTTAGGTACTTTGACTCCCAATGCAATATGTCATCAGGCAACATTCTTAGACAAGGATAGGAGTGGAACATGCTGAAGTAAGTATAACATGCTTGCAACTGAGTCTGCAACTATCTAACAGCAACTGAAAGGAAATGTTTAAATCATTTCATTCAAAGTATTATTTTGCATTTCTTAACTCTTAGTCAGTCACAGAGAACACCATTCACTCAGGATCTACATCTGTGACACATCTGTTGAAAGAAAATTCCACACTCTTTTATCCAAGCACTGAACAGAATACAGTCTGTTTTTCTCCTTCCCTCCCTTTTTCTTTCTACCTTCCTTGCTTGCTTGCTTGCTTGCTTCCTTCTTTCCTTCTTTTTTCTTGTAATTAGACATTACATTATAAACACTTAAGGTGAAAATCTTGTCATGTAACCTAAGACCTCTCTGGGCTGGACACTGCCAAGTAATTTAAATTCTGTTTATAGTCACTGAAGAGAAATATGAACAGCGTCTGACTCATTGTAAACATTTGCTTTAGGATAGAAATCTAAAATGCTGTGAGGTGTATTCTACTGATGTGAGATGCTTCCTGTTGTTTGCTTCTTGTTTGGACATGATCTATAGTAAATTTTAGATTTTTATCAGCATCCAATTCTTTTTTTTTTTTTTCTTTAAGTATCTTGAAGTGAGTCTGTTCTTAACTACTTTTTCAATGCAGTGTGGCTGATAGATTCCTCTCTTTGAGTCCAGTGTGTAATGTTTTGTAGATCAGATGGTCATTGTAAAAGCACAGTCTTTCATGGAGTATATATATACTTTTTAAGTTTAATTTATATAGCATTATATTACATAAAATAAAATATTCTACAGTTTTATCTTAATGTGAGTGGAACACAGAACTACATTTTAACAATAATAGTTAAAAACTGAACAGATCAGAAAATTATTTTAGTTTTAATTTTATGTGTAGTCCAAAGTAGAAAACATAGACTTTTTTTCCTGAATTCTTTGTTATTCTCTTAAGTTTAACTTGGTCTATAGTTACCTTTTCTTAGTTACCTAAAATTTCCTTGGAGGCACATATCACAAAACAGTTAAGAGGCTGGGGAAGACAGCAGGGGTAGAACATATACCTACTTAGATTTATATTCTAAGCCAAAACCAAAACTTTGGTTTTTAGAAGAATGTTATCAAAGAGAGAAAGGTAAACAAGGACAAATGGGAGGCATGATTCTAATATGAGACCTTTAATTTAAAACCTTTTAGAGTATTTTCTGGATAATCTGTTAAACAACCCTCAAGAGGAGCCTCAATTATTTGCCATCATATACAAGTTTTCTAGGAACAAGTGTGAATATAATTTCTTTAGTCACTCTGTGATTATAGTAGTGACATTGATAAACTATGTCCTTGGCAGACAATGGTGATGACCGGGGTGCTTTTTTTCTTGACAATTTATCATGTTACAACCCTCTCTGGAAATGACAAGTTATTGTTTTTGGGTCCCTAAACCTAATAGCGTTCAATGCAAACATTAGCTTTTTTTAATAAATAGTTGTTTTATACTATTGATTGCTATTTTTCAACTAACATTTATTATAACTGTACCACTGGTTTTCCACTAAAGAGTCGTATGTTGCTCATTCATTTTACTTTAGTATATAGAAGTAGTATATGGTATATAGAAATGACTAAACTCATAGTCTGTGCCCAAAAAAATACAAAGGACCCCTTTCTTTACACATTTTCCTTCCCCAGACAAATGAGACCTCAAATTATCATATTAAAGAATAAAAATTAGGAAATGCTTAGAATAATTATGAAGTAAACCAATTCTCAAAATCAAGACAGCCCTCATAAAGACAGAGGAGCTCTGCTTGCTCCTTCTGTACCCAAAAGAGTTTGATATACAATGTGATAAAACAAATAAGCATTTAAGAAGCAATGTGAAGGAAGTTAGAATAGCTATTAATAAATACATCGCAGATTTAGCATCTTTGACAATAAGTACAATATTCAGGGATCTTACTTTTATGTAAGACCCCTGAATATTGTACTTATTGTCAAAGATGCTTACTTATTTCTTACTTGGCTAAAGTATGAGATTAACATTCAGAAGTGTAACTCAAAATGTTAAATATACTGAGCTGTTTTGGTTTTTATGCTTTTTCAGAGACAACTTTCAGTTAATTATTATAGAAGATGGTGTTACAATTGACATTAAAGTTTTATAATGGTAAATAAAATTAATTTAAATAATGTATAGCACAATGCTTCTTTCCACTGAAATGAGTTCTCTTTGACTTTCAAAAAGCCATGGCTTTCCACATTTTTTACCTTGACAGTTATCTTAACTGTTTGTCTATTCAGTCAAACATCATTCAAGTTAGACCTTTAACTTACTGTAGCATAGTGTTTAAGAACTGTTAGATTCACATTCGTTATCTCATGGTCATGAATAGCTCATAAACAACTTGTTCCAAACCTTAGGAGCTTTCTGAATAGTTTATATTTCTTTTTCTCTGAAGAAATGTTTATAACAAGGAACGTATTGTCTCCATAAGTATTTTCAGAGCATCTTCGTTTGTTGAAGTTTTTTATGGGCAAGTGCTTTGTGTCAGCTCTTAAGATACAAGGAAAAGAAAATATTCTTTTTCCTATTATTCCTGCTTAAAATTTCTCTTTCTTCAACCAAAACCAAAATAAAAATGAAAGTGTGCAAGCAAACAAACAAAGAAGCTCAAAAGATGTCTTCATTTCTTGGGTGATTTGTAATGGTCTTCTATTTAAAGAAATTCATGGCCCATGCTGTGGTTTAGCACAGTTCCTTGGGACTTCAGGGACTGTTTCGTTACCTTACAAAAATGTAGGGGATTTTTATATTTTCACACTTTCAATAAATTTTTTGCAGTAATAGGTAGAAGTTATATGAAATAGTAATGTAGACCATCAATGCCCAGGGCTAAAATCTCTTGCAGAAGTCCTTAATCTCATGCATTCTCTCATTCAAATAAGATTTTGGGGTAAAATTCTCCTTCAGCTAAGGTCCCTAAAAAGATTTTATACAATTAATTTCCTCCTTAAAGTCTTTATGTAAATGCAATAACATCAAATACAGGTAGAAGTAACTGAAGAGGGATTAATTTCTCTCTACATAAGCAATGATTTCTTATGCATGGGAAAATTTATAGGACTTGGCCCTTATTAGATAATACATTGTGCTGGAATATGAATTGTCATTAGCTTTAACTATTTAGCCTTAATGCCTCTAATAATACATCATTTTATTTCTTATTTCACTGACACATAGCTTTCCTGAATATTTTTTATTCTAAATACTCTTATAATCTTTACTGGGTTTACCACAGTTATTTAGTATGTTATTGAACTTCATTCAGAAACATCTATCGGCCTGATGATAATTTGACATGATGTAGTTTAGGGTTGAGATGAATCTGTGCAGACCGAGAAAGGCAGCTGAATGAAAATATCACATCAAAATACTTCTAGGTTGGTCAGCTTTTTTTGAACATTGCTGATCATTATTTTCTCTGACAATGGATTCAGGAACTGGTTGGTTAAGATAATGGGCATAATAATCACTACCGGTAAAATTATGCACCATGTTACTTTTGAAGCAACATAAAGATAGAAAAAAAAACAACTCAAAAATCTCACACGTGTGATTGTGCATAGTATTCACAATAATTTAACTCGATCCTAAATTTAGTGCTTGCTTTGTATGCCACAGTTTTTAAAACTTATCATTCAAAAAGTTCAACTATACCAGCGTGTATCTCTTTACATTGAGATTAACAGAAAGGATGAGGCAGTGATGAATTTAAGGCTGAGAACCAGCATTTTACTGATGCTGTACAGTGGCTCATGATACAAGTGGGGTTTGACTTTGAAGGAAAAAGCCATGGCATGGCAGGAAAAATCTGAAGTGTCATAAGAAAACAGTAATGATTTTATGGAATCGTACAAATACTTTTATTCCAATAAATGATATATAGCACTTCTGAAAGATGGGAGGATTTAAGAAGTCAAACTAGAGCTCAAAGGCTCAATTATATCTGTCTTTAGAAACCTTTTAAGAGACTTGAAACCTTTAAAGGTCTTACAGGGCCTTTAAACTCCTCAGCAAATAAGTGCAGAAAGCTAAGACATACACAACTGATGAGAAAAAAGGAAAAGTAAATCAGTGGGTAATATGAACCCTATTTAACTTTAGAAAGGAAGCTAAGTAGTCTGAAAACTAGTAGATTTTAACTTGAGTGGTCCCAGTTGATGGAGAAATAAGTAAGAAAATTGCAACTCTTTGAGACGATACAGTGTTCCTCTTGATGGTAGAGCCAACCTAGGCCTGGAATTTAAAGGCAGTACAAATAACTTACCTTCTTGCATTTTAGAGATTCTACAGCAATAATAAAAATAGTCATATAGTAGGGAGTTTTGGAAAAAAAAAAAAAAAACCACAACAAACCCCATGCTCTTTTCATTCTGGCATAATTCGCCTGTTTTGCAGACTGTTTGTGCATTCTGCATGTTATTCTTATAATTCAATCCTGTGGTGTTGGAATGACAGAATTACAGAAAAATGCAGATTACAAGGCAGGAGCTGATGTAGTTCAACCTCCTTTTCAAAGCAAAAATAGATTCCAAGTTAGATCAAAGTATTTGTGAACTTGTCCAGATGAACGTTTAAAATATACAAGAATGATCAGTTTATCTGGACACCATATTATTGTTCTTCTCACTGTGAATTTTTTCCCAATCTCCAGTAGGAATTTCCTTTGTTGCAGCCTGTTACCCTTGCCTCTTGTCCCTCCACTATGAAACACTGAACAGAGTTGGCTTCTATCCTCTCTATAATTGTTCTGTTAGGCAGTGGAAGACTGCAATCACGTTTTTCTCTGAGCTTTCCCTTCTCTGAGTTAAAAAATTTTCTTCACCCAATTTCTTCAGCCTTCCTTTTATATCATTTGGTCTAGAGCCCTAACTTCTTTAATGGTGTTCTTTTGGATTTTCTGAGGTTTATCAATCTCTTCATTGCATGGGGAAGCTGAAATCTGAAGGCAGCATTACAGATGCAACTTCATCAGTGCTGAGTAGAGGTGACTTATCAGTTCTCTCAACCTGTTTGCACATTCTTGATAGTTCAGCCCAGCATGCAGTCAGCCTTTATTGCCATAAGACCACTCTGCTGACTAAACTTTAAATTGTCATTCACCAGGACCCTCAGTTCCTTTTCTGCAAAACTGTTTGTGGCCAAGCTGTTACCTACTTGAACTGATTCCAACTGATGCTTTGTCTGAGGAGCAAGATTTTTCAGCAAGTCTTTGCTGAACTTCACAAGGTTTCTGTTGAACCATTCCTCCAGCTTTTTGAGTTACCTCTTAATGGCAATTCTGCTATCCAGCAGACTAACCATTCCTCCAGTTTGGCTTTGTTCACAGATGTATCAATAATGCATTTTGTCCCATATTCCAGACTGTTCATGAAGATATTAAACAGTGTCAGTTCCAGTACTGATCCAAGCATGACACTCACAGCTCACTGCCAGTTAGACTTCAAAGCCTTGGACTCTGCACTTTGAATTCAGTGGTCAAAGACTAGTCCTATGAGTTTTCCTTTCACATTGTAGTCCACCCATCCAATACATATTTCTTCAATTTTACTAGGTTACTGTGTCAAAAGCCTTACTAAAGTCAAGGTAAATGATACACATTATGTCCTTTAGTTAGTCATTTTATCATAGAAAGAAATCAGGATTATCTAGCAGGATTTGCCATTGCTGGCTATTCCCAGTTACCTT
This sequence comes from Strix uralensis, assembly GCF_047716275.1. NCBI lineage: Eukaryota > Metazoa > Chordata > Aves > Strigiformes > Strigidae > Strix > Strix uralensis. The sequence goes on along the minus strand of NC_133973.1, from coordinate 98,787,417 downwards.
GTCCTTCATATCTTCCATAAGGACTTACATCATAATTTTCACTATGACTAGGATAAAGCTGAATTGTATGTTAGATCAGATGGTTTAAAATATGAAAAGAAATTTCCTATTAGGTAAAATTGCAGACTATACTCCTGATATAGGTAGAATTATCAGGCTGTGCAAGATCATAATCACAGAAAACCAGGAAATTTAAAGCAATAATTTTATATCAGTATAAATGGTGACACAAAGTTAACATTCACCTGGCATGAAAGAAAATATCAGTTTCCATAACCAGCTGCCTCTGGTACCCTTCCTCAAAACAACCTGAGGAACACCTTTGAAAGTACAATTAGGATAATAAGGTGAGAATCAAAGATCAACAAGAAATAAGTAGCATTCCATCTGATGAATCACATATTGCATTTGACTTTTGCACAGGCCTTAATATTGACATTGAGGGGAACCCTGGTATCATGTACTCAGTTCAGGTGCAACACAGATATTCAAGTACAATTCCATTTTTTCTTTATCCCTTTTTATCATTTTGCTCCTCTCAGCAGCATAGGAACATAACCTGTCCTTCTTAGAAAAGAAGAACAATAGGGACCAGTATGTAAATGTATGCCTGAATAGCTGCAGAACAGGAAAGAACATCTTCCTTGCTTCTTTAACTGTGATAATCTCCCAAAAGGGCTGGAAACACAACTGGAAACCACATTACAGCTAGCTTACTATCAATAAATGTGAGGTGGTATTATGGTTTTTGTTCTAGTTGAAAATTGTGTCTTTATGTTCTTATGAAGGTGTTGTAGGATTTTTACAGTAAACAGCTTGCATAACGATTTTTTGGAGTCCATGGGTACAATAGCAATGATACTCAATTTAGCTGAATGCCTCAGAAAGCAAACAGCTGTAGAGCTTGATGTAGTTCATATCTCTTCAGGTCATCTGTTCCTTAAGAAGTTCTCTCAAAATGCAATGCATTTAAAGATCCCTATTCATGCAGTACGTTTTATTCTGGGAAATGATCTTTATGGTGTGTTGCAATAGATTTCTAAAAGATGCAAAAATGCAACCTGCTTGTCAAATAGATAAAAAATGTAACTCATGACATTCTTAGAATTCAGCTTTTTTGGTGCAACAATTAAACAACATTCAAAATAGTTGTAACAATCAGATACGGCTCTTTCTTCTAGGTTGTTTTACTAATATTTTTTGACACATCTTATTTTCAAATGTCAGTGACCCTTCTTCCAACATTAATAGTTTGGACTCCATACTCATGACAATCCACATTGAGAAAAAGAGAGTTAAAGTTTTCATTCCAGCACAGTTGTCAGTTCCTTTTGAGTCCCATCCTAAATTCTTCAGGCAGAAATCCATGACTTGAACTTTAGTGTTAAATACTAACTGATCGCAGGTATAGCACTTGTACTTTATTTTCATTACTACTAGAATAGCCAAAAGGGAAAAAGCTAAACTTTTGATAGTCTACTTCTTTTTATATTTTTTTTTTAATGACAAAAGAAGGAGAATTTTATAAAAGGAATAATACAGTTCTGATTAGAAGAAACATGTAAAAATGGTTTGAACTAAAGCCATATTTGAGCCACAAACAAAAGAATATCTAATCCAGACCTTCTCTTTTAAACAAGTGTTATAGAAAGAGTTAGTAATATTTTGTAAGGTATGCTTAACACTGTTCTCTTCAAGGTGTTATTCTTCAGTTTCTTATAGCTTTGCTGAAGAATGGCTTTCACAGTTTTTTTCCCAGTAGTGGGACTCAGGTCAAAATAATGAAACTTAGATGCCTGTGTTGGTAAGACAAGTACCTCAGCTCTTCTGGTCAAAAATGTCAATACAGGTTTTGGTTTGGTTACCTAAACATAAATGTATAATGCCATCTTTAGATGCTTTAGGGTATCCCAAAACACCCAAAGGGCCTGGATCTTTTGTAGGTCCTGTATTGTATGTACTAAGTCCATGCAGTCCTTTTGTCTAGCTAAGCCATTTCAAATGTCCTTAGACCTCTGTGAGCTAACTGGTCTGGCTAGGTCACATGTAGACACTTAATATCAAGCAGAACATAAATCTAAATTTTCATACTGAGCTGAGTATTTCCAGCTTCAATTAGAGCAATGGAGGCCTGTCTGAGAGGGAAGTTGAAAAACTGACTTTCTTTTACCCAACACAAAAAATTGCAAGCATTTCAGGTTTTGTGTTGGGAGAAAACTTGTTGCTAACCCTCTGTAAATCTGCTTAAACGTGGGCAGAAGATATATTTCTGAAAAAAAACCCAAACTTCAGTGTGGACAAAATCAATAGAAATCTCTTTGCCCGGTAAGGTGTCCAGAATTCTGTCTGCAGTAAGCATTCTCCAAACTGTAGCAAAGGACAGAAGTCCTTTGTACTACACTAGACACTGAGGATGGGATCGACCTGACCATGTTAGAGACTCACTGGGCAAAAAAAGGCCTGGGTATCCTGGTGGACAGCACGTTGAACATGTGTCAGTAGAGTAGCCTCGCAACAAAGAAGGTCAACCATGCAGTGGGTTGTTCTAGCAACCTCATCACCCTCTACAACTACCTGAAAGGAGGTTGCAGAGAGGTGGGGATGAGTCTCTTTAACCAAGTGATAAGCGATAGGACAAGAGGTAATGGCCTCAAGTTGCGCCAGGGAAGGTTTAGACTAGATATTAGGAAGCATTTCTTTACAGAACGGGTTGTTAGGTGTTAGAATGGGCTGCCCAGGGCAGTGGTGGAGTCCCCATCCCTGGAGGTGTTTAAGAGTCGGGTCGACTCTGGAGCACATGTCGTATGAGGAGCGGCTGAGGGAACTGGGGTTGTTTAGTCTGGAGAAGAGAAGGCTGAGGGGAGACCTCATCGCCCTCTACAACTACCTGAAAGGAGGTTGCAGAGAGCTGGGGATGAGTCTCTTTAACCAAGTAGCAAGTGATAGGACAAGAGGGAATGGCCTCAAGTTGCGCCAGGGAAGGTTTAGACTAGATGTCAGGAAGTATTTCTTTACAGAACAGGTTGCTAGGCAGTGGAATGGATTGCCCAGGGAGGTGGTGGAGTCCCCATCCCTGGAGGTGTTTAAGATTAGGGTCGACATGGTGCTGAGAGATATGGTGTAGATGGGAACTGGCAGTGCTAGGTTAATGGTTGGACTAGATGATCTTCAAGGTCCTTTCCAACCTAGTTGATTCTGTGATTCTGTGATTCTGTGACTTAGTGCTGAGTGATATGGTGTAGTTGGGAACGGTTAATTTTGGGTTGATGGTTGGACTGGATGACCTTCAAGGTCTTTTCCAACCTAGACAATTCTGTGATTCTTTGATTCTGTGAAATCATTCTTCCATTCTATTTGGGCACTTGTGAGGCCACAGTTAAAGTGCTGTGTCTTATTTTGGGCTCTCCAGCACAAGAAAGACATTTTTGGGGGAGGGGAGGGGGTGTGTTGCAGTACATAAATTGTGAGGAGATGGTGAGAAAATTCAGTCTGTTCAGCTTTGAAAAGAAAAGGCTCAGAAGCAACTATCCTTTTGCCTACATCTGATTAGAGGATAAACATGGAGCCAGAATCCTTGGAGATGCACAGTGAAGGTGATGGACACAAAATGGAACGTGGGAAATTCTGAGTCACCATAAGAAAGGAAAAAAAGTGGTCAAACACTGGCAAAGGTTACCCAAAGAGGTTGTGGAATGTCTATTCTTGGAGATATTCAAAACTGGATTAAAAGAGTTCCTGAGCAACTTGATCTAATTAGACCTTAGACCTTCTTTGAGAAGGAGGTTGGACTAGGTGTCCTCTGGAGATCCCTTTCAACACGTATATTTCTGTGATTTGATTGTTGACTTGGTGGTGGGATATGACAGAATCATAAAATCATAGAACAGCCCAGGTTGGAAGAGACCTCAAAAGATCATCTGGTTCTACCTTTCATGGGAAATGGAGCCTAGATGAGATTATCTAATACCTTGTTCAATTACATCCTGAAACCCTCCAGTGATGAGAACTCTACCATGTCCCTGGGGAGGTTGTTCCAGTGATTGATTGCTCTCACTGTAAAAAATTTCTTTCTTATATCAGAATGAAACCTCTCCCAGTGCAACTTGTACCTGCTGTCCCTTGTCTTCTCCATGTGGCTCCTTATGAAGAGAGAGAACCTCCATCCTTTTTGTAGCTGCCCCTTAAGTACTGGAATATTGTAATGAGGTCCTCCCTGAGCCTTCTATTCTCCAGGGAGAAGACACCTAACTCCTTCAGTCTTTCCTCACCTGGCAAGTTCTCCAGCTCTCTTTGTGCTCCTCCTTTTCAAACACCATAGCAGTAATTGCACATGCATATCAAAAATGATATGGTATTTGGAGTCCCAAATGAACAAAAGTTCAGCCTTGAGTAGGATATAGCTGTTCCTTAGCTTCTAGAGGTCACTGCTTGACCCACTGAAGTACTCATCATCCCTAAAGTGTTGCTTATTCTGATGTAATCAGAGAAAAGATTGTTTAGCCCCTGTGAGTCAGAGTACTTAATATTTAATGAACTGAGTGCTTGCTTTTCAGTCAGTCCAATATCTAAACTATGTACCAAAGGAGAGAGTCTGAATACACTTTGTCTTCTATGTCTAAAGGAATAAAGTATCATTTAGTACCTGCAACTGACCGCTGATGACCATGGTTCATTTTGGTTCATGGTATCTGTATGGCTCAAGTTAGTTTTGTTATGTTAAAATTTTAAACATGTCTTTTCCTGCACAATTTATTACAGAATATCCTGAATGTTTTCTTATGGTCTCTTCCAGTACACATTAAAATCAGTTTTAAACCTTCTGTTGTCTTTGGTAGGCTTTAGATAGGGGCCTGGAAAACCATAATTACAAAAATCCCATCCACCCCTCAGTTCCTATATGCAATTGGGTTTCTTTGTGTTACTGTGGCAATAAAGGAAATTAATTTTTCAAAGGCATTTGTGCAATAACAATACATGCAATAACAATTCAAGCATGAAATAGTATTGGGTCATTGTCAGTGACAGGGCCAAGACAGAAAGCTGCTGCACAGCACTGAGTTTTAAAGAAAATTAGATCACTAAAAGGGGAAAAGGAGAGAAGATAATATTCCTAGTTGCCTGAAAGAATATTTGTAAATCCTAGCCCAACACCTAGAGGGAAGATAAGTCTATTAAGTTAATAATAATATTTAAATTATGTTTGCTACTTAACAAAAAAAAAAAAATTGTTTTAATTTTGTGTCAGAAAAAAACCCACAAGAATCAAAAGTAAACCATGTAAAATAAAAAATTATTTACTCTGCAGTTTCACCAAATTCAGTGCAAATGTGATAATTAGCCTGTTTTGTTACAACATTCCTGAAGCATGGAAGTTAGTGGATCTCACCCAGAAAGTGTGGCTTAATTCTTTGTCACTTACATTTCATCATTGTAAAACAGTTATTGTTGCTTCTTCCCAGTCTACTATGCAATCCAGGTACTTCCTTACAAGTTGCTTTTTACTTACTGCTGACTTTGTCGTTGATGATTCCTTATTTTTTTACAAATAACTGATGACATAGTGTAAGGCAAGAATTGATTATGACATGACACCGGTAGATGTTTTAAATATTTTTAATAATTATATCCTATTTGGAATGACCTTCTGAAACTTGTCTGATGCCTGTTCTTTAATTTAATTTATATTATACGAAGTTTTATCATTCAAATGTATTCATTAAATCAATATTTGTTATTAAGTTAAATGTCTTACAAAAGTGTAGGTGTACTACAAGAATATTGTTTATATTAACTCTAAACATCAGAGTAAACAGAAATTGTTTGATAAACTCATATTGATTGTCAAATGATATTTGCCTCACTTAATTCTTTACTAAATCAAATTTCAGGCATTCCATTACTTAATGTAAATATTTTCTAGTCAGCACACTTCAACTCAGAACCTCTCATATCACTTATATATGAATTTTAATGGTGTAGCAAAGGAAAAAAAAAAGGAAACTACAAGGGAAACTTGGAGTATAACAATGGGACCTAGGAATCCCAGGTGCTGTTCTTTCTACGACTGATGATTCTTTATGTGGCTGAGAGAGATCATTCAAACACTCCTTATTTGTAAATAAGGCATTATACATACTGATAAGAATAGGTTTTCTGAGCTTGAAAATTTAATTTTGTGCAACAATGTTTTTATTTAATAGACAAGCAATTTTTTGTCTTATCATATGGTTCATTGACACAAACAGTATTCATATTGTACACTAGAGCAGTAAGTTGCAGCTGTGATGGTGTGAAGGCTAACAGTGTTTAGAGGAGTATTTTCAGAAGGACTGGTGTTCACTGTTAATTATTTGTATACAATGCCAAATGACAGTAAACTGAGAAGGGAATATAGGAAAATAAAAAATGTTGGCACACCATGAACAATGAACTATCATGGCACAGAGGAGACAACGGGGAAGGAATTAGAAACTGTTAGTTAATATGTTATTTTCTATGAATAGTATTCACTACAGGTTGACTTCTTTTGTGAAGAAAGCCTATTAGCTTTCCCAAAGATTGACAGAGAATCAAAAACTGTCAAAAACTTGCCTAAAAAGTTTTTTAAATTAAGACATTTTGTAGTTAAGTGAATGTATTTGTCTAAATTTTGAACACTTTCAGATGTTATTAAATATAAAAACTAACTAAATAAACAAATTATTTGTGAGTAAATAATTTCTAAGTGACACCATGAAATAGTTGGAATTAGGAGGAAAAGTAAGATTATTTTTTCCAAGTTAAAAACACTTCAGCATTTTTGGAAATAATTTTAAAATCAACCTGAAGTAAATATATAAAGTATTTGCATTTGCTAGATCTGCATTTTTCATGCAAAAAGTGTCTTGACACACCGAGAAGGAAAATTAATCTTAGAAAATCTTTGATAAACCCCCAAGTATTGGAAATAAATTTTTGTGATGTTGGTAAGGATCTTCCATGAAGTGGAAATAGAGCAAACACACTGCTCCAAATGGTCAGTTTAATAAAAAAAAAACAAAAAACAAAAAAAAAAACAACAACAACAAAAAAAAAAAACAAAAAAAACCAAACTGGTACACGACATAAGGAAAAATATATGATTGGTATCATCAAGGGAGCTAGAAAAACAGGCTGGCAGAGAAAAGTAAATCAATATCAAATATAAGGATTGTTCTGAGACATATGTAGAGAAAAACAAAACCAAATTCAACAGGTATTCTTTTTAAAACTATGCACATTTAATAATAAATGTAAACAATGAAATAGTAATAGAATAAGTAATTTAATTATCCTAAAAGAAGCTGTAAGCTTTTCAAATGAAGTTAGGAAAAATAGAAGGAAATATGATTTCTTTCAAGTATTAAAATCTGTCATGGTGACTCTGATGCACTAATACTGCCTCAAATTTTTTAGCTAGACATGATTAGGAATGCAAATACTTGAAGTATTTGTCACTTTTTTTGAAAAAAACAATTTTTTAAATTAAAATATAAACATTAGAAATGGCTGAACATCATTTCATTGACAAGATTTAATTATCCAATGATTTAAATAGACTTTTGAAATGTCATCTTTAAGTCAGCATAATAGCATTATGGTACATATATAATAGTGTAAGAAAGTATTAATGATATTGTATGTTGCTTTAAAAGTTCCTCTAATTGGTTCTTTAAGGTGTTTTCTCAATGGCTTTAAGTTTTAAAACAAACTGAACACTAATAACAGATTTTTTTTTTTTTTTTCTATTCTACCTACAGCTATAAAATCAGAAAGGTTTTGTTTGGTAGAGGTAACATACACACCTTTCTTTCCTAGGGATTTCATAAATTGTATGTCTTAGAGTACTAAAGTCCACAAAGTAACTTCAACCAAATGTTCAGATTGCGTGTCTTTCTTCTGAATGGTGTTACTATAAAATTGTATAGATTTGATCAACCTCCAGCTAAAATTCACTTAGACCTGTTGAAAACTGGCATGATTTCCTAAGTACAGTCAGTTTGGAATTTGTGATGCACTTACATGAGTTATGCATGAGCAATAGGTATTATTTCAAATATTTCTTTTAGGATTGCGACAGGCCAAATGTTATTACCTTTCTATCTGCAACAACTCTTCAGTCAAATATTATTGGTTCCTCTTCTCCCTGCTGCACTCTTGGCTGAGTGGGAACTGTGAGTTCTGCTTGACCACTTCCATAAAAAGTTTGCCATGACATGTGTTAAGCTGTCAGATTTTGCATTTATGCCAAGAATGCCCACACTCCTTCAAGCCTGCATACTTACATATTTGGTTCTGCTTTGAGGACTCTAGGTGAGGACTGAAAATAAGGAGCTGGGGAAAAGAAAGGAACAGTAATGTCTAGAAGTGCTTTTGCTACTATTAAGTAATATGGGTTTTTTCCTTATTTTATCCAAGAGATACTATTAGGGTGAAAAAGAACGCTAAAATATAGAGCTTTGTCCTTCTTAATTTGTCCCTATTAAGTTTCACCCCAACGTGTTGTTGGGTCTTGGTGGTGATTTTTGGTTTTTCTCTCTTTGTTGGAGAATATTAATACAGATTTGTAAAGGATTTAGAAATCTGTGAGTAGGCTTAATATTTCTTTAGAAAACCATTTCCTCAGCCTGAAAAAAAATGGACACATACTATTTGTGAATACTTTCACCTTTCTCATGTACCCCTCTAACAAAAGTTGCTCTGAAACTCCTATTGCATACTAAAAACTAGTATAATAATTCCTATTGTAGTTCCACTTCTAATACAATCATTATGGATTTATTCCTAAAAAATACTCCGGCACTGCAGCAAACACAGCAGTGTCAAATATCACAAGCATACATCCAAATTCTTTTGTTGTCCGCTAAGCCTTTATATTGAAACACTTCCTGCCTGTGATTTGCCCTTTCTTCTGAAAATAAGCTCTGAGATCAATCTGTCAGTGCTTGAATCTATCACAGTTTGATTGAGGTTTTCTTTCTCTTTGCTACCTTTTTGCTGCCATGCCCAAAACACAGAATTTTGGAACTTTTTTTGACCTGAATATAAATAACAAAGATCACTGACCTGCAGTCTGCTCTTCCCTCTTTATGAACATTTAATGGAAAGAGAGGGAGGGAAAGGGAAAATGCATGCTGTTAGCTATTATCTTTACAAATGACTTGCTAGCCTTTTATTTGTCTTATTCTTCAAACACTCAAAGGACATTTTCAGAATTTCACTAGATGAAGGTTCAATCCTGAGATGACTTGACAAGCTGTATCTTCCTTAAGAGATTTTGACACGATATTAAGCCATAGTTACAAGCCAATACCTGAATGTGGAGCCCTGGGGAAATCTTTCAAAAGTGGAACACAACATTTACAGCAGGAGGCAGGTGTCTGCACCACTGAAGCAAACAACAATATGATATATTTAGTATCGAAAATGGAAGCAAAACTACTGTCTCTTTACCACTGGGGACAATGGAAGAGGTTGAATGAGAAAAAAAGCATCCTTTTCAGCCCTGGAGAATTTTAATTTACTGACAGAATGAAATATAGTCTCATCACGGCAGGTGCAGCAAGTGCCAGGTGCTGTTCACAATATTGTCTTTGAATTTATGTGTTTTTGAAACATTGAGAGGATGTGAAGCAGCTGCACTGGCCATGTGGAGAGAAAGCAAAGAGCTTTTAATTAGCAATAAGAGGGCTGTTAATTTCTTTTAGGAGCCGACTTTGCTTTGCACTCATATCAGAATCTCAGCAGGAGCTCTGTGCAGCCCCAAACATACAAAGAAAATCAAGTAAGCCATGTGTTACAGCAGATTTAAAGCAGAAGTGAAATAAGGGTCTGGCTTTCAGCTAAAGAAACTGTTGGCAATTTTGATTCTCAATTTGAGAAATGAGATTCACAGATGAGGGACTGCATAAAGATTTTAAAATCTCAGTCAAATTGCTAACCCAGGTTGTGCATAATGTAACACTCAGAGATCACAGTACAAAAAATCTAACGGTTCTGCAATGAGATTCCTGCTGAAACCTAATACAGTAGTTGCTTGGGCTGAACTAAATGCTGGAGAGCAAACACTGAGGTAAATCAGAGTCTGAGAAATCTTACGTGAGACTACAACAGAGATACTAAACCACTGGCACAAATATCAACTTAGTCTTGGACAAAGAATTTAATTTTTTTGAAGTCTGGCACCAAGTACTGCCAAGGTTCAGTCCCTTGGCAACATACAGATGATTTTCCATTAGAGAAAGTCAGAAGAACTTTTTCTAACTTGTATTGGTTTTGATTCTGTCAACATCAAAAAGACCAAAAAAAGTGTCCTTTTCCCAAGGTATCATTTACTTTTACACTAAAAGCTCCTTTTGGCGCTTAAGAGCTATCAGTGTCCTACTTGTCCTTAATTTAGGGACTTTCTCAACTGAGTTTGAAAGATTTGAAATCTGAAGGGATGTTCCTCCTCCTACTGAGATAAGTGTTAAAATTGTGTGATATGTTATTGGATGACAGGGAAAATGAACTATGAATGCATAGACAGTCTGATTTAAAACTTGTTGAGGTAAGTTAAAACTTTTCCAGATATTTTAATAAGTTTGCTTGTTTGTAAATCCAGTTATGCTCAATAGTTTATATTTGATAACCAAGGAAATACAGAACAGCACTTATTGTATATAGGAGGTGTCTGTTTAATTATATTTAATTATATCATGATATCATTCTTCAATGAGATTTATTTATATGTTTACCTGTATGTTGTATTAAAGATTATTGTGGTGCAGAAACTGTGAGTCTTTACAGAGTAGGCAATTAAATATTAAATTCATGCAAATAAGAATGGTATATTAGGTCAGGACTGCAGCTTTTAATTTAATCTTTCATTACGCAGCAGCAATTAACATACTTAACTTATGGTGACACAAAAAATTAAATGAAGAACAACTGATAATGTATCATATCCCCAGGGGCAGCCTTTCAAGATATGACAGGAGTCTAATAAATTACTTTGTCAAGTCAAATGTCTATCTACCTTTACATCTTATAGTAGTAATGTGTTATTTAGATTTAGTTTCTTTTTGTAATATCAGAAAATAATAAACATTTCAATGTATTGATTTTACAACTGTATCAAAGACATATAAGGATAAATAAATCACAGTCAATTAGCCTGCCTTCTGATACATTGTAAAAAATGGGGTTTTTCTCATTAGTGAAGGTGAACAGAGGGATACAATATTAACTACTAAATACTTTTGTATTGTTATGAGACAGTACACAAAATATTATATATTTATAAACAGAACAAATTAATTAGAGATAGATTTAAAAATCCTGATTTATTTCATTTCATAAGTAGGATAGAGTTGTGGTTTAATATCATCTAGCATTAGATATGTAATTATATACCTTATTTTGGATCTGTTTTGAACAAGGATGTGCCATGGATTTGTTCTAACATGCTGATCTAAGATGTTCTAAGAATGCTGATCTATGTTGTTGCTATGTTCAGGATGTTGTCCTTTGTCAGTGCAGAAAGAATTCCCATCATGTCTAGTAGAAACCAGAGAGAATCAGGAGAGCCTACTTGTTTGCACTACTCTGTAACTTGTCAGTAGTAAAGATGCTTTATTCATTTGTTGTCAAATTGTTCCACAAAAATAGTGTATTTGTTCCATAAAAACAATGTTGTATTCCCACTGAAGGGAGCATATCCTGACGAGTGAAAACAGGGAGAGGAATTGTGCATCTACTTACTGGGAAAGAAGTCTGAATGTAAGCACAGACAGGAAGCTCACAGCAAAGCCTGAATTAATGTGATCATCTGTAACCTCAGACAATAATGTTAATACAAACCAAGGAGCTGAACAAAAGTGGTACTATAACATAGGTTCTTTATTCATATTCACATGACTATGAAGCAAATAGGACAGCCAAAAGCAGATGTTACTGTGAAACCAATATCTTAACCATTGAATGGTTATTTGTAACAACTGCTTTCTTAAACCAAAGTGTATCTTGAAACCATGGTCTTGCTGCTAAAGTAATGTTTTTTCAGCAATGCTGTTTATTATTTAAATAGTTCAATTTCACAGGTAAGGATGGTAAATTAATGGTAATATTGATACTTTATTGCTGAGCTGTATAAATCAGCTTTGCAGCTTCTGTGATGTCCTAACAGAGAAAATTACAAGACTGTCTCTTTTGGACTTCACAACAAAAGAACCATTCAGCATCATATTTAATTATTGTTTTAGCTGCTGAGTTAGTACTGTATACAATGGGAACTATACTGTGATAACTCATGGGAACTATGTCACATTTAGAACAACTACCACAGTTCATAAACTCCTAAGACAAATAGGAATTCACCCCACAAGCATCATCAGGCAAGATTAAATTCAAAAATTACTGTTTAACCTCTGAATGTTAGCATCAGTAGTCATTATAAAAAATCAGAAGTGCTGAGGAGTATTTTTGCAGTAGTCTGTTCTTTAAAAGCCAAAAGTGTTAATAAAAGGACAACAAAAATTTCTTCTGAAATAACCACCATAAAATTACATTCCATCATTTCTTTCTGCCTTGCCCTCTCATTGCCAATCCATTGTGAAGTCTCCAAGAATATTTAGCACTTAATATTGGAAGTCTCAAGGTCACCATGCAGCTTTTCCCAAGAAAGTAGTTCTCTTATTTTTTTCTAAAATTTTCCTACAAAACGCAAGAATGTCTGAGATAAGAAGATGCATTCACATCATGGGGAATCACTGAAAAAAGAAGTGAGAAAGATTGTTTATGAGTTCCTTGAACTGTCTTATGAAGAAGTAAGGACTGATAATGGGCTGCAGATGTCAATACAGCTGGATCTGAGTTGTACATGTCCCCATGAAAGCCAGGAACATACCTTCTGCACCGTAGTTGATGATTAAGGTAGACCTTGAATAATTTGTATCAGAAATAGTGTGGCCAGTGGGACTAGGGAAGTGATCATCCCCCTGTACTCAGCACTGGTGAGGCTGCACCTCGAATACTGTATTCAGTTTTGGGGCCCTCACTACGAAAAGGATATTGAGGTGATGGAGCACATCCAAAGAAGTGCAACGAAGATCGTGAAGGGTCTACAGCACAAATATAATGAGGAGCAGATTAGGGAACTGGGGTTGTTTAGCCTGGGGAAAAGGATGCTCAGGGGAGACCTTATTGCTCTTTACAACTACCTGAAAGGAGGTTGTAATGAGGTGGGTGTCAGTCTCTTTTCCCAAGTAACAAGTGATAGGACAAGAGGAAATGGCCTCAAGTTGTGCCAGAGGAGGTTTAGATTGTATATTAAGAAAAATTTCTTCATTGAAAGGGTTGTCAAGCATTGGAAGAGGCTGCCCAGCGAAGTGGTTGAGTCATCATCTCTGGAAGAATTTAAAAGGCATGTAGAAGTGGCACTTAGGGATATCATTTAGTAGTGGACTTGTCAGTGTTAGGTTTACAGTTGGACTCAATGAACTTAAAGGTCTTTTCCAACCTAAATGTTTCTATGATACTATGATTCTATCTCATTGAAAAAGTGGTCTCAGGGAAATCTCTTTAAAAAAGTGATGTAAAATAATTTTACTACTAATACCTGCTAATTGCCTGAAAAACAGTATGAAAATTTGTACAGTGCATTATGAGTGCTTGGGCAAGAGGTCTACACAGTGCCTGAAATCAGCCAGTAGTTTTCCACTCTTGCAGGGGAAGACATTGAAAAACTCAGTTTTGTCTATTTGTATTAAGAGTTGATTATTAAGTAAGAGTCTGCAATTATGAAGGCTACCATGTTCATAGAGAAAGAAATTGAGTGAAGTGCCTCCAATTTCGATTTTGTTACAACTGGAATTACCCAGTGTTTCAAAAATACTGCATTTCCAAAATTCCAGCTGTTGTACCGCACTTTGGTTATGAATGATTTTTTTTAAATTTTAAAGTTTATAAAATTTAAATTTTAAATTTTAAAGTTTATTAATTTCCACTACAGCTTTTTGCCACTAAAAATCCTTTTGACAAGGTCGACAGGAATGGACTTGCTAACATGTAGGGACCTTCAAGACTGTCAGGGTACTACTGATGCAAGTTCCTGTAACTATCAGTTATAGCCTATGGAAGACATTGCTGATGACTGTGTTGTACTAATACAAACATTAATGCTATTCTCACCCATGCATGGTAAGACAACATGAAAATGAATCATCTATCATTTTCTAGTCTTAAATTTTAGCAATATTTGAAAGAAGATATGTATAAAACACCAGTGCTTTCTGTTATTACTGGAATCAGTGTATTCTATATTTATTTTATCTATTTTTGTGCTTTCAAAATGCCTGAAAACAATCCAATCTTTTGTTCCTATCCCAATACATACAGAGGTAGGAAGGTTATGCTAAGTGCTTATGGTCACGTACTTGTTTAGAAATCAGTGAAATGCATTCTCAGTGACAACACACTGATTCAAAACTGATTTTCCATGTTACAGACCACTCGGTTCCACTGCTGACTGGATTCTTCATGTTAATATCTTTCTTTGACTCACTTCCTCATGAAGTACATCCAGCATGAAAGTATATATCAACAGTTCTGATAGGAATAGTGACTAAATTATAAACATTTTCACGTTCCTCATCTCTCTCCCTGTTTAATTACTGGATTTATATTTGACAAACTGTTTATGACATAGCATCTCAGAACATACCCTGATCACCTCTACTCTGATATACTGTGACATAAGGAAAGTCTTTACATTTTACTTTTTATCATCTTTCTTGTGCTCTTTTGTTTTGCAAGAACTCGCATTTGCCAGAAGCTATGAAACAGGACCGAAGTGAGATCCTTCAACAACTGTCAATGTCTCTAGGCCTTTCTCAGAAGGTGGAGACTGCCCAAATTAACATCTTCACTTTGAGTATCTGAAAAGTTCATTTCTAATCATACAACTCATTATTGCACTCTCTAAGTAGGAAGAATTCTTAGAAGTGGAGAATGGGTGATACTCAATCAATGTCGGCCTATCGTTAACTTAGTGTTGTATTTTGTTCGTATAATGTTTATTCTTAGTCCAGAAATAATTTACATTTCATAGTGTTCCTCTCTCCATTCATACGCTGACATCCAGGCAAATGCAGGACACCCAGGTTTGCATGTTTTTTTATTCATGCTGCCTGCAAAAAAGATGTTGTATTCACATTGTCTGCTACAGTTCTGTGGATTCTGCTTCAGAAATGCAAAATGAGTGTAGTCACCCCAGGCTCCATTTAATTGATGTAAGGATGGGCAAGGGAGATGGTACAAGTGTGTGGCAATTACTGCTTCTACATCACAACTGTGTGGACACTTACTGATTTAATGGCAGTTGTATGTAACAGCTTGTCCTAGTGAAGAGGTTGTATAGATATTGATGTGATTTCTAAGCCATAACCCATATATGTTTTTTAAAATTAAATGTACATACTACATGTGTGCTGATACTGAAATACATTTATTATAAGGTTAGCTGCCAAAAGTCTATTATTGTAATTCTTGTGGCTCAGTTAATTTCAGTCATTTTGGCTCAAGCTGCAGTAATCTTAAGACAGAGGTGAAATTCAGGTCAGAGAATTCTGAGTGAATGGTAAAACATCATGTACCACTTACAATTAACACATCTTCTTTTGAGTTGGAAGAGGTAAGTTAGCTGTGACTGGACAGAAATCACTGGCCTATTTAACACTGTGAGACGAACTGGAACCACTTGTTCTTGTTTTGGTTTTTAACCTTGTTCTACTGGATTTATGACTATAGAACGATGCACTATAGTTTAATTCAGTGTTCTGGTAGTTTCATGTACTGATTTCTGTTTTTAAGCTCCATCTTGAAAGAATAAACATTAAAGATTTCCACTGGGGACAGCAGGGGAAAATAAGAGTTTAATTCCTTCAAGCTATGTAGGAACTGTACTGTTCTTTTTTGTCTTTCTTTGCTTAACAAATCCTTTGTATGCCTTTGAGTGTGAACTTACCGGCATTCTTTTTAACTTGGATCCTAATGTGATATGTGAATTATTTAGAAATAAATACTTCTATTATGAAGAAAAATGAAGGGACTTTGTGACCTACTCTGGTAGGAACAATGATCTATGCTTTTGGGAATAAAACTGCCAATCATTTGTGCTGAAGCATGTAAAAATTAATATATACCTTAGATGCATTGTGTAGAATGCTAAAGGACAGAAGGACCTGGACCAAAAAGTGAGCAAAAGGAACTGTGATGGTTTAGTCATTTAAGCTGGCTACTATATACTGTTTCCTCTTCATTTACACACTCACAAGGGCTATTTTATCACGTTGTATTTGTTTTACAGCTCTTTCTCGACCTTTCACCATGACTGTCCTAAATCACGCACTAGACTACCATAAAGGTAAATATAGCTTAAGACCCAGCAGTTTAAATACACTGCACAGGAAGAGTAGATGGGGTAGCAGAAAGAAGTAATAAAGATGGTTTACAAACACCTCATAATCATATAGCAGTCTGTGTCAGTTGATGCACAAAAGGATTAGGTGTATTCTTGTGTGTCATCCAGAAAGAACTGGAAGTGAAACTTAAGTGAAAGAATTTAATTTTAAATTTGCATACTAGGTCCATGGTGCTTAGTTCATGGGTCTTGTGCTGCCTGTGGCTTGTGTCCAAGTGCTGCTTCCATTTTCTATTGCTTTTATAGCCAGCAATGGGAGGAATTTTCTCTCACAGGGGATGCTGGGTAAACCATGTTTCCAGATTTGGAAGGCAGTGAACTAGCAAGTACTAGAATAGCTATCATGAGGTGACACTGAACACAGAAGTATTTGCTTCTTTCCCATGTACTAGATAATGCCATTTTTTAACCGTTGTCTCTTTTCACTTTAGTTTTAGAAGATGACACAATCTAATTTATTTCATATTTTATATAGTGAACGTGACATAGCCCTCCATTTATCTATTACAGATATTCTACCCTTAAAGTGAATAACAAATGCAAACTAATTTGGAAGAATGAATAAAGAGTTATAAACCTTTCGCTTCTAAGTTGGTGACCAAACCAGTCCAATGGAAACTGATAGTATTTTCTGACAGAGACAATTAATGTGGTAACTCAGTCCCAGAAACAGCCCATCTTCATTCCTTTGGCATTCACTGGCACTGCTGATGTGGGAACAAAAAGAGACTAAAACTACTGAAGTATGGAGAATGAGCTAATAAGGAGTTGGTTTTAATATTTAATGCTGGTACTTAACAAAATCGGAAAATGTAAGTCACCAATATTGTTACAATTGCAACTTTTAATTTTCTTCATATATTCATGCATACAGAAATTTGGCAAGTACAAGAGAGTAACTGAAAACATTTTCAAACCACAAAATTTGCTCATGTAACCTAAAGCCCTGTAGTTTCTCAAAAGGTGCAATTTAACCTGTCCTTACTAGAACTGTCTTTTGTGCATGTTTATCCCTTTCAGGAATAGTCTGCTTCATTATATGATTTGGTATTTCCATACCCATGTTATGTTTCAGAATAAAAGATATTTTAAGGCTTAAGGAGATGGAGCAGTATGAGAGAAACAGTTTTCTCTTTCTTTTCTTTTTTTTTCTTTTTTCTTTTTTTTTTTTTTTCCGCATGGCTTCCTTGAGTTTTTGTCTATCCCCAAAGACAAGCCTCCAGTCTGAGAAATGTAACAGTAGAATATCATCAAGGGATGTCTGTGCAACATTTCAGAGAGATACAAAAATACCTCATATAACAAAACCACCAAACTAAAGACTTTGATACATTTTCCTCAAAGCACAGTCCCTGCAATAGAACAAACCTTTCATGTCCTTGCCTTTATCCTTATTTCTTCACTCCTTAATTTATTTTTTAATATCTTTTTTTGTCCTAAATCAAACATTTCTCAAAATTAAGTACTAATCCTCTAACTAACTTTCCAGCTTTCCAAAGAGAAACCTTTTACAGCTGCAGACTGGACCACTGAAGTAATTGGGAATTACTCCAGTCTGTAGCCAAGAAGAGACTGGATGCTTTATACTTGTCTTTTGTAGCAGCATCCTCTGTTCCTAAAAATTATCTAGGTGCTAAATAATGCTTTCTAAATTAAATAATCTATTCAAATATTATTTTAGTTTCAAATGTTCTCTTATGAACTGTAAAATATATTTAATCTCTTCCTCCATGTGAAAACTAATACTCTGAGCTGTATAAGAAGGATGGCCCTCCATCAGTGTCATCATATGCAGTGTTGAATTCTAAGTCTGTTACAGAATAAGTTAAAGGTGATAAATAATATTTATTAGCATGTAAGACCTATTGACCATTTAAGGATTCAGAACACTTAATTCAGGAACAATCATAAATTACTAGTTTAACCAGGTATCGTATATTCTCTGAGCTACAGAAACTGATTATGCAAGAGATCTTAGTCTGCGGCAAACACAAGGTGAAACAAATTAATTTCTATCTCAGTGACAGAGGTTTAAACTAGCATGATTTACCTCAGATTTATATGGTCTAATGATATGAATGTTTGCCTATTATTTTGGCTCAGATGACAGACAGTAACTTGATAAGCTGAAAAAACTTCAGTCTGAGACCTGAGTCAAGCTAATATCTGTGGAGTGAAACCTGAGGCTCAATTTCCAGTGAGGTTCATAGGCCTTTCGAAAAGGATCCACTAAAGTGGAGAGATTGAATAATTATAACAAATAAAATAATTTCAGATATTGAGAGATCTTATTTACAATATCATCCAACAATGTTGGGAATGAAGGAATGAATTTATATAACTGATATTTATTTTTTAAATGACAGAACCATAAAAACAAAATAAACAAATTGTTCCTTAAATTTAATATCCGTTTTTTGCTAGTTATTCATATGCGTGCCTGAGCCTGTGAATTAGCTTGAACAGTCCCACATGCACACTGAATCCACTAATTCAGCACTAATAACTATTTAACAGATATATATCTTGAGATGTTTCCCATATGTGCATTTTCCTAATATATAAGTATGCATACATGTATGTGTATATATATGTATATACATTATTGTGTACATATATAAATATACAAATATGTAAACCTATATATTTATATTTGTATATAAGTTTTTAGCTTTGGGAACTATTTTTTTTTTTATTTCTACTGTAACACAAAAAAATTAACACTTCATAAAATAAGACATCAGCTGAATACAGTAGTGCAGTTTGCTGCTAAGTCAGACTTATCATGTGATCTGTACTAGATTCAAGGATGGGCAAACAAGTCTGAAAATAGCTCTGCAATAAAGAATAAGATGTGAAATAGAAATTCAAAAGTTATATGAGCTAAATCTTAACAGATCTCAGATTACACTTGCAACTAGTGCCAAGAAAGAAGATGATGATTCTTGGCACTAGGTGATTCTTCTTATTTATTTTAGATGACTGTCTTAAAATAACACGAATCATCCTCTTGAAGTGACTATTTCTCTTCCTAGGATTCTCAGTGGACTAGCTCAGTAATAGATGTCTAACGTGAGACAAGCACATGTGTGTATCAATTTATACTATATTATAACATCACTAAACGTTCCTCTTTCTTGGCAAAGTCCTCAGGTGGGATCCAGCTCCAGATTAGCTCACCTGAACATACACATAAGTAGATAAAGTCAGGTCAACACAGTCAAGGGAAAATTCAGTTTACCCTGAAGTAAAGTTCAGTTAAAAAGTAAAGTTGAGTTCAGGCAATGCTATAGCTCCATTCAGCTGCTTGAACATAGACAGCCTGTTTGTACCTTTTGAGTTGACCAATGATACTCTCAGTCAAATCAGAAGGGCACATGTCTCCTGTGCAACTTGTATCATATCTGCCAGTTGATTTATAACACCATAAGGCATCCTAAATGATACTAGATACCTAAGTTTAAGCAAATTAGTTTAAATCCATTTTGGTTTATCAGCTGAATCACCACCCATGCTTCATTGACTGCATTGTATAGAGATCATCACTGGATGTAAATAAGACTTAAATAGGGATATCTACACCTAGATATGTCAATCCAAGTGACTGGGGGCTGGATCAAAAAAATGCCTAAAATAGGTGTTGAGCATCACCCAAAATGAGATAGGATATCCACAAAATCCATTTGGTTTGACAGATCATCTTATGACCTATGAAGTCCTCAGTACTTTTAACTGAACTGAATTACACCTTCAGTCTCAAACTGAAATTCAACTCTAATGTAATTTTCATGAGATGCAAAAACAATATGGACACCTTTAATAGATGGCTACAGATTTGTCTTCTCTGGCACAATAAAGAGTTAGGCTGAAATAAAAAATAAGATTAAATGCCTTCCATGAAGCTGAAACAGGTTATTCTCTTCAGTTTGGAGATTTAATTGATATTCTATTTTGTTAATTTATAGAGACATCCTTGTAACTAACATTTGTGCAATACATTTTTAAAGTTAATGTTTTTGTGGGAAAATACTTTAAATCCTGTAGTGCGGATTAAACTCTTGATCCTCCTTGTATGTGATAAAATAATGTTTTCTAGGAAGGTCAGAGACAAAAGTGAGTTTAAAGTAGCAGGTGTAGATCTACAGAAGTAGGCAGTTCTCCAGCAGCAATACGTATGATAATTGCTCAAATTACCCAAAGATATTTTGTTAGTGTAATCTGTTTATGTATTCCCTCTTTCTAATATTTACACTGATAAGAGCTTCAGAGATGTGTATAATTATTCTCCGTGGAAATAATCAAGATAATTAATATGCTTATTTGAAAATACGCAAAAATGCATTGAAAAATGCTTCACTAATCACTCTATCCTGATTTTACATATAAATAATGTATAATAGGCCCAGTTCTACCTACTTTGAAATCTATGGGCATTTTGCCATAAAATGGAATAGAAAAACATCAGGTCTAATATGAATATTTGCATAATATGTTGAAAGATAACCATAAGTATACTTTAGAACTTAGATAATACTCTATGGGATTTCTGAAAGAGAAAGAGAAAAAGAAAAAAAAAAAAAAAAAAAGACCACTTAATCTGCTTTCTGCTTTCTTACTCTAATATTCCCTTTTTCCATGTTAGCAGTATTGGTCTTGATTTGCTTTTCACATTAAGACTCAAAGCTATTTTCAGCTTCTGAAAACCTGAAGGTAAATGAACAACAGATGTTTTTAGAATTAGGTTTTACTGAATTAATAATTGCATTCTTGAAGCTAGAAG
Organism: Strix uralensis; assembly: GCF_047716275.1. NCBI lineage: Eukaryota > Metazoa > Chordata > Aves > Strigiformes > Strigidae > Strix > Strix uralensis. Next base: position 98,766,160 of record NC_133973.1, on the reverse strand, counting down.
AAATGTGTTATTCATGTTACTTGCTGAGCATACTAGGCTCAACACCTAGTCATTTTCTGGGCACAAAGTGAATGTCCTTTGGAATGACATCTATCAAGTCCCTCTGATTTCAGAAGTAACATACAGTATGTTACCTTTAAATGCACCACAATGTGACACGCTGCTAGATGTCTGTTTCAATATTTTTTCTCCTTCTCTTTGACTTTTTGCTCCATATTTTCTCTTGAGAGGGGAGCGCATATTTTCCAAATTCAAGAGCTGACTTCTATAGCTCCTTCTTCATCTCTCATGCTTTTTTCCTGCTAATTCTTTAGTATGTTTTCTTTTTCTCACTGTCATAACCTTGTTTCTGGTTTCAGTTATGCTAATTGCAACTGGAATAGCTTTTCCCCTATTTCAAACAAAGATTGATCATATATTTCTCAGATATCCTAATAGCTTGGGTGATCTTATAGTTTAAAAGTAATTTTTCTAAAATTTATTAGCAGGACTGAGTAATGGAGACACTGATGAAGAAGACTGGATTCTTACTGATACAAGGCAATCATACATTTATCCTTCTTTCTAACCTTGTGTCTTTTAAAGGAACACTCAGGCCCTGAACACACAGCTTACCTTTACAGCTTCAAAATCTCTAATGATGTGTGTGCATTTAGTGCAGAAAAAGAACAGGCCTTTGCCCTTATTTCAAGGGGTTTTGTCTTTGGAATAAGCATACAAGTACTAAAGTGTGTTACAACATACAGAGAATATCAAGTAAGATGAGAAAGTATTCACTTCTTAAGCTGTGTAATTATTTAGCAGAAGTCAGGTCACTGACTGTTCACATAAGTAAATCTACTCCATGTGTGCTGGAATGTTGCGATATGCCAAGAAAAATGTCCTCAGTCCGAGCAGGAACACAGCTTAAAAAGCCTGTCTGGTCTTTTTGATCTTTCTTACTCTCCTGCTCTCAGACAGGTATATACAAAACATATATGAACATATACATATCAGGCAACCATATTTGTTCTTTGTCAAAGTAATGTGAATTTTTCCCTTATGAAGTCAAAAATTGCATGGTATTCTGGTAACTAACAAGTATTTATGGATTTTCTGCACACATGCATTGAAAATATTATGGTAATCTAGAATTTTTTAACTATTTTTAAAAAATCATAAGAATTCTAAATTATTATAATAAATGTCTCCATACTCTGATAGGTAACTAAGTCTCCAGTTTTATATCAAGGATCACAGTATACAAAAGATTTTTTAAAAATATTTTTCATTGCTTACGTGGACATGAACTCTTGAAAATTACATCTTTTAATTCCTGTGCTCACCAACTTTAAATGTGATTCATCTATTAGTTTGCTACGCTTTCAGGGTGAATTTCATGGTCAAAGCAATGATAAAAAGCAAAAACAACAACAACAAAAAAAGTAGAAGATAACATGGTGCCTTTATCTTCCTTTAGATGTTGTTGCTGTTCCAGTCCTTCAAATTAAATTGTACAGTGACTCCTTATGGTACTATCAGTGTAAAAAGTCCTATCGGTTTTCTCTTCATATCAATTGCTTGTGGAAACTGACTTATATTTTGTTATACGTTCTTGCCACAAAATTTAAGCTAATATAATGTTCTGTGTATTTTACAGAAATACTTATTACAGATTTTTCCCATACTGTATTTCAATTGATCTTTTTTTTTCCTTTTTTACTTTATGTAAACAGTGCAAGCATTTGGCTCCTGAATTACTAAATCTGATGAGGTTTTCTTTTTGCATAGTAATCAGCACACAGATGGAATCCTCACCATTCCTCTTGCAATGTTATAGATATGTTGTATATCCTTAAGACATCATTGACAATAGTAACAAAAAAATTAAAATCTATTATGTATATACATCTTTGCTGTCTTCATTTCAGCTTTCACTGGATCACAGTCAGGAAGCAGTATTTTGCATCCTCTTTTTGCCTGTTATATGTAATAGCTCTGTAGATAGAGAAATACAAGGAAACAAAAAAAAAGATTGCCATGATTACGCTATTCATAACTTCAGCAGCATCTAGAAACTTCGTAATATTTGGTGACTAAACCCACTTCAGGTTAGTTAGTTTGTTCATGTATTTTTGGGTTTTGTCTTACACTTCATTCCTCATTCTTGCTTTTACTTTTGTCCTTTCTCTGTTTTCTACCTGGTTTTATTTATTTACTTTGTCCTTAACTTTTATTTTTCTGCTTCTATATCTTTTGTGTATTGTATGTATCATCTCTTGTCCCTGTTATTGCAACCTTGTCCATTCCACCTTCCTCAATTTATCCATTATGTACAGGGGATTTTTAATATTTCTAAAGTGCCTTCCTCTTATTTTCTGTATAAAAGTAAAGCTTTTGTTCAGTGTGTCTAGGATATGCAGAAACTACTGATTCATTCTGTTCTTTTGCTTTTGTCTTGGTAGAACTGTTTTTCGCTTTGATTTCCTTCACCCAGTGTTTATGTATTTTTCTAGTTAGCAACTGTGACTAGTCAACTACCCTACTTGACTAGGTTCTACTGACCTCTTGGGGCTCTGAGATTCAGGAATAAGCTTCCAAAGCTTGTTCCACAGTTGTCTGGCAACCAAAATTTCTAGTCATGCTTAAATCAAAGGTCGTTTTGGAAGCATTGAATTCAATGATAATAAGCACATGTGCAACAACCTAGTAGTATGTGCACTTTGTCCAGAAATTGAACTCCTGGGATGGCATTCAGTCGCCTAAACATGGGACTTGAGAGCTGGTTGAGATTTCCTACAGTACACTGCCTTGGCAGAGGCTATTCCACAAGGGCACAGGTCTCCTATAGATTCTCTAGCATATCTCCCAAACCCAAATGGTTTTCTCAGAACACCATAAGACATTTTAAGAAGCACCAGAAATCCATTTTTGTGGAAAAGATAGATCCTTCTAAGGGGATCATGTTATCAATTGAGATAACACTGTCCAGGCATCTATAGAACAAGTCTGTGTGTGAGCAGCATCCAGAATCCCTCATAGTAAGTGGAGATTTAGAGTAAATAGAGTCCCCATCCCTGGAGGTGTTTAAGAGTTGGGTTGATATAGCGCTTAAGGATATGGTGTAGTTGAGAACGGTCAGTGTTAGGTTAATGGTTGGACTAGATGATCTTCAAGGTCTTTTCCAACCTGGATGATTCTGTGAGATTTAACCAATACTTTTGATGGAGGCAAGCAAGCTATCCATGTCCAAATGAGAGACTTAAAATTCTCAGCTGAAGAGTTCTTTTGACCCCATAGACCATATTGCTTGGGGGCTTCAACTCTGCAGTGCCACAGAGTTTCAGCTGTACCAGTCTGTGTGGCTGGAGCCATGCTAAGTCCCAGAACTTTGATATTGTTGGTAATAAGTTGCAAACTAGGATCTAAACTCTCTATGTCTCTGAATATGAGTTCCTTTCCTGCTGATGGATGCCATTGCCTTTCTAAAAACTGAAGTACTGTGTATCAATGATCCTGAAGGCTTTATATATAGAGAGATACCTGCCAAAAAAATCCAGAGGCTTGTCTAATGAGATAGGTGTCCGTTGTCATAGATTGGGTGCAAAAATGCGCTTAGACATCTACATTGAATCTAGTTCTGTTATACACACCAATTATACCCTCTCTTTGATCTAGACAAAGTATTTCTGACAAAGCTTGAGTTTGAATAGTTTCCTTGATTTAAGATAGTAACTGTGTAACAGTAGTTTTGATCAGATGACTGCCCATCTTTCCATCCGTTTGAGTCCTGCTCATTTTTCCATCCATTTGAGTCTTCTCTGTTTGTTGACCTTTGTCCCGATCCAATATTGGGGAGGGTTCTTAAACGATCCCAAGAGCGAAATTAGGACACAAACGAGGTCAGATGCCGTACAACCTTGTAAACTTTATTTTCCATAACAACTGATAATAGCAATAGGACAGAGAGAAGAAGAAAGGAAAAGTCAGAATACCTTAGCAAGTAAACGGTAGCTATGCAGCAAGATTAATTACCACCACCACGAATCCAGTGATGTCCCATTGGCTCGATCTTGGTTCAGGTGATAGTGCTCCAAGCTCCAAGCTCCGCCAAAGTCCCAGCTCTGAGCGGATGAAGGATCCTGAGAGAGGAGTATGCAGTCCTTTTATTGCCCCAGTCCCCACGATTTCTCCGAAGAGTCAGCCCATTTCCATGGAGCTCATTGTAATACGTGCCGCCCTGTGTTCCTCCCTGTGTGCCTGCCCAGGTGTTCACAGTGGTCATGATGGCGGGGGCTTGACCTGTGGCATCTTCAGCCTCCACACATCTTCTTCACTCTGATTTCCTCTCCACCTGACTCGCACACAAGTTCAGCTTGGTAGCCACTGCCAAGGATGTTGTTGCTTCAGCTTCGGGCAGATATCATGGTTTCTTTGGGGACAATTAATCTCCTTCAGAGAGTGCTCCTCCACGGCAACAGGATGTTGAAATCAGGAAGTGGTAGTGGTGCAGTAGCAATGTTGAGACAAGCACAGTCCAACACAGTCCCTTACACCTTCTAAACCTACTTAATGTCTTTCATTGTCTTCTCTACCTGTGGAGGGCATACTTGTATGAATTTGTATGCAACTAGATTTACTGTATGACTGTATGTATGTATGTATGCCTGCATGTGGGTGCTCTGTGGCACCTACCTACCTTTGAAGTAGAATGATATGGATTGATAGGGAAAAAAAAAGTTATTTTGATTTTTAAATTAATGATGTTCATAGTCACTCTTTACATACCTTCTTGATGTTAAATACTCCAGGTCCAGCTTCTTCACAAAAACCACCTGAAATTGATTTCCAATACAGTTATTGTGATACTGTGTAATTACTTTGAGAGGATGCAGTCATGAATCTTTGAACCATTCTTCAACCTGCAAGTTAATATCAAGTGTGGAGTCAAATTTAACCATTGGCTAAACTAATCAGCTGTGCAATTTTATTCTAAACAAAAAATTTCAAAATGTGTGGTTTTGCTTTCTAATCTTAGCTGTAGACATCAGAGATGTGAATTCACAGTAAAATATTTATCTACAGAAATGAAAGGCAATGTAAACTGTTTCATGTATTCCTCCACAACCTTAACATCTGTGATTACTGAGACAACAAAAGAAAGAGGAGAGGGAAAAAACAACAACAACAAAAAAAACCCCTCACTGTCAGTGAGAACAGTTTACATTTCATGAGAGCCTTTCTTCTTACCTGTGTATGAAAGGATTCTGACAGAATGTACTATCTAGATGAGATTTAAACTTCTGACAACAGGACAGATTAAGCTGATTTTTGTTGTATGATTTTTATTATATGAAATTTTAAGTAAATAATAGATTTTTCTGCAGTTGATTATTTTATGGTAAAAAGCTCTCTACTTTTTTTTTTTTTTTCTTTCTTTCTTTAGATTTGCATATGGAAAAAGTCTTGGGGGAGAAATGAAACAAAGAAAGTTGGTTTTGAAATAAATAGAGAATACACATAATGTATCTTTATATAGCAATGTAGACATTTTCCATGTTAATAAAAAAAAGATTTAAACAAAGATAGTTTTGTTTGTTATCTAAATAGTATTTTTGTGCAAATAAAATGGAAAATAAATTAAACAAAGGTTACAAAGACAACAAATTTTCAACAGTAAGATCTATGGATACGTTTGTCTTCTTTGCATCCTTAGTAAAAGAACATGCCAGCTTAATTATACCAAATTTGAGAACAAGCAGATTGGCAAGAGATTAACTGTAAAAAGTGAGACAGTATATCAGGATGGGAGTAATGCAGTGGCTTTTTAAATGGGGAACTGCACAATATAGGCAATACAACCATGAATACTAAGAGGTTAAATCCTACCTTGGATTACAATATCACAAAGGAGCAGAAAGAAATAAATGAATACCATGTAGACAGGAGCTAGATTTCTCATGAGGCAGAGATGAATGACACATGATAAAAGATATCACTCAAATATTCCCTAACATATTTTGGGTTATTTAAGAAGGCTTTGGTACTTACAACTGAGAACTGCTGAATCATGGGGGGAGGAGGGAAAAAAGTGGGAGGGAGTTATGCTCACAAGCAGGAGTCCCTCTTAAAGAAGGTGTTTGTATCTCTTCACAGAACTGCATGACACAGAACTGCATGACACAGAAAATGTGTAGGACATGTCTTACCACATTAACAGAACAATAAAAACAAGTGGTCTAATCATAAATGAGAGGACCCAGTCAGAGAGGGACCTGGAGGTGTTGATTGACAGCCGGCTGAACATGAGCCAGCAGTGTGCCCAGGTGGCCAAGAAGGCCAATGGCATCCTGGCTTGTATCAGAAATAGTGTTGGCCAGCAGGGACAGGGAAGGGATCTAACCCCTGTACTCGGCACTGGTGAGGCTGCACCTCGATGACTGTGTTCAGTTTTGGGCCCCTCACTACAAAAAGGACATGGAATTACTCGAGTGTGTCCGAAGAAGGGCAACGAAGCTGGTGAAGGGTCTGGAGCACGTCGTACGAGGAGCGGCTGAGGGAACTGAGGTTGTTTAGTCTGGAGAAGAGGGGGCTGAGGGGAGACCTCATCGCCCTCTACAGCTACCTGAAAGGAGGTTGCAGAGAACTGGGGATGAGTCTCTTTAACCAAGTAACAAGCAATAGGATAAGAGGTAATGGCCTCAAGTTGTGCCAGGGAAGGTTTAGACTGGATATTAGGAAGTGTTTCTTTACAGAACAGGTTGTTAGGTGTTGGAATGGGCTGCCCAGGGCAGAGTCCCCGTGCCTGGAGGTGTTTAAGAGTTGGGTTGCCATAGTGCTTAGGGATATGGTGTAGTTGGGAACTGTCAGTGTTAGGTTAATGGTTGGACTAGATGAACTTCAAGATCTTTTCCAACCTAGATGATTCTGTGATTCTGTGATCCCATTTAATCCATAGACATATTTCTACATCTGATAAAAATGTAAAGACCTGAAGATTCCATGAAGTTTGAATTTATTCATGATCCTGGGAGGAAGACTGAAGATTATCAGCTAGATTTTTCCCTTAATAGCAAGTGGCCTGAGAGCCACTGTCAAAAATTATTCTGATCCTAAATGAATGGAACAATCTATGTGTGTGTGAAAAATTACCCTGCTCAGTGAATGGCTTCATATCAGAGAGCAATGGATCAAGGACTTAAGAGGTAAATGGTCTTGTCTGGTGTTGGGTTAACAAAATCAGGGTGAGAAAACTTGAAGGAATAACTACAAAACCCAAGGGAAATTATGTTAATCTTTTCCTGTGCTGAAAAACAAAACCAAAAAAAACAGAACAAAAAACACCATGAAGAGAAATAGGACAGACAAGAAAAGTAAGACTTCTGCAGTAGAAAAGGTAATTGAGGAGTTCCAGGCTACTGTTACATTTTAATTTGAAGTATCCATAACCAAGAGCCTTTCTGAGTAAGCTGTGATTATCGTTTCATGTCAAACATAAGCATGTGAATGAAAAGCTCAAAGTATTTGCTTCCAGAGATTTGTGAGAGGCTCAGAAGAAAGTCCTTAATAGAAAAAAGTTATTACTTGGGCATGATTGAAAAAATTTAAGGGAAATATAATTCATCCACATCAGAGACCTGAATTGACTGGTAGAAATACTGGGGCCAAAAATAAGCATTCTTATTCACCCAGTAGAAAAACTTCAGAGACTTGCTTTGATTTTAGGGGATAACTATTATGACATTTATTATAGACCATCAATAAAACATGCCAATGTGCATGAATTCTCCTCGTCCTTGAAGAACACACAAAAGAAATACTAAATACAGATTTTCTTCTTGAGATGTTATTCTGATCATAGTCAGAAAAAAATTGTTCTTCAAATGAGGAAAGAAGCTATTTTTACTCTGCAATTAAATTTTACATTTTATGACTTAATACATAGCATAACTAAAGAATATATTATGGACTATATTATATAGATTCAGCATATTTGAAATACAGGTTGAAAAAATTTCTTTCTCTGGACTAAGAGAGTAATTTCACCAGAAACATGACAATGGAATGATATGAGGGCCACAAGAATAAGTTAAAAATATTTAAAAAAAAAAAAAAATGAATAGCCAGCAGTCATTTTTGCTGGCTACTTTTAAACTGAAATATAGAAATAAAATTAGTCAGTAAGTCTATGTCTAGAATCTTCTGTTGGGGTGAACCAACATCTCCTAAGGATCTTGCTTCTCTCTTCTCCAGGAGAGTATCACATACAGGAGTATCTGTCTTGCTCCTGGCATGACTCCCATATGGCCAAGATTCATTTCTGTGGAAACCAATGTTGTAATGCTTGTATAGCCATTTGTTGTTCTGTGAATAACTAAGAACTTGTAGCTTCCTCTGTTAATCTCTATGTACAAATTAGCACCCCTCACCTGTTAGTTGGAAAATGACTGTCATTTACATGGGAAAGAGTAATCTGACATGATAACAAAGAATTAATCTAGTCAGTATAATTGAGAAGTACTACCGGACTTCATCACTGTTTTCTGATGTTACTGCTGTCTGATTAGGTGTACTTTCAGGATGAATTTGGCAAAGAATTGACTGGCATATAGTTGACTGGATTGAATGTCAGATGAGCTGGAAACCTATTAAGAATATTATACCATTGTAGTAAGAATGAAGATTTCCTGAATAGAGATGTTTACAGGATGTATCTCTGAATGATATGGAATCAGATACTCTTCTGGAAAGTCCTTTGACAGTGGCTGCTTTCTAAGCCTGAAAAAGGGTAGGAATACATGCCCATGTGGATTTTTTCCTTTCTCCCATCCAAATGGATTATAGTGCAATGGATGGAGTTCTGAAAGAACCATCAATTTTACAGTTTACTTAGTGTCATTCTTGAAAGAAACATTGCCAAGGAAGCCTGACACTTTCTTCATTTCACCTCTTCTGTTCCCAAAGAGAAAAATTCTGCTATTTTGGATCTCAGCTGGGTTTAACTACTCACTTCTCTTTTGTTACACATTGTATTATTATTTTATTATAATGTTATTAGCTATTTTACTATTTTATTATTTGAATATTACTATTGTTTTACCTTGGACTTTAGTAAACAATCTAGGAATGACAAATGATAAATTTAGCTAATCTTTTGCTACCCTCAAAAAAATCTTGGCTGCTTAAATGAGCAAGACATTGCTCAACATTATGTATCAGTGCATCAAGTCTTACCTCTTCTGCTAACAGTCTTGTAATTCTTTGTCTACCTCTGATTTTAGTTCAAACTGTATAGCCTGAAACACATCTTTCTTTTTGTTCTGGGAGATTTTTGGATGGAAACTCTGCAGGGTCTGTAAATACATTGCCAAATTGTTTGTTTTAGGCTGTCTTCAGTCATAGTTTCAAAGCTTTACTGAAACGACCTTTAGCAAAAGAACAGGAACACGTACACATTTTAATTCTAGTTCAATACTCAAGTTTTAAAATGAAGAAGTATCTTTATAACATTGACATTTCTCAGCTTTCAATTACATCCAGTTAGAACTTTGTAATGCTGGGACAGGTGATTCTCATAAGCAAAATGCTCTGTACAAAACAATTATTAACATCTGCGGGCTAGCTGAAACTCATCATTCTTTTCAGCTGAAACTTGAAAGAAATTATCATTAAAACTGGATTTCCCTGTCTGCTGTAAAGTGCTGTGGGAATCACAGGCTCATTTGATTTTAGGAGTAACTGTTTAGTGAGACGTATTTACAAATGCCAAACTGCTGTGCTTTTACTCTGAACAGTAAGACTGTTTCAGCTCAGTACAGATGCTTTGCATGATGTATTTTATCCTATGAATTTTTCTGAAAAAAGTACTAGAAATAGTGGTATTAAAAACTAAATAGAAAACAAGGAAAGAAAAAAGAACTAACACAGGTGATTGTATAGCTCAGAGGGGATTAGTCAGCTAAATTATGAGAATATTTAACTATACACAAACATACACATGAATGCATAATTATATATACACATACACTTACTTATAAATGCACATACATGTGTGTACACATGTGTGTGTGTGTTCATTAGTCAAATATAATATTACTGTTACACATGGAGATGTATATGCACCAGTAGTGTTGTGTAACCTGCAGAGAAGATGGATTCCTCACTGACTGAAAAAAAATCAGCACCGATCTTTATTCAAGCAAGACCATGTGTATATGTACATGTGTATATAGTAAATATGCATATATATAGTAGAGTGTACACATTACATATAAGATCTATGAACACTAATTCGTTAACTCCTTAACTCAAGTTATGTGTAAGGAAAGAGTTGTAATTCAGGTAATACTGGCTGCTCCTTAGGAGCATGATCTGATTTCTAAACATTACCCTTCCTTGAAGGAAGAACAAAATGTGTTTGTGTACAAAATTTGTTCTACTGTAGGATGCCTCAAACTGAGGTAAGCAACAAACTCCTCCAACAGCAGTGCAATCATGGTGGGTTCACCTCAGCTAACAGCCAAATGCCTACCCAATTGCTCTGCTCACTTTCTCCTTCCCCTCAGGGGAGAAAATGAGATGAAAGGGAACAAGAAAAGTTGTCAGTCAAGGTAAGGACTTACCAACTACCATCACAGGTTGACCTTGGCCTGCTGCCAAACACCCACCCAGACACTCTCTCACTTTCCCTCCTCAGTAATAGTTTGTGGGTCAAGATAAAGAAGGGGAGATCACTTACCAACTACCACCATGGGCGGTGACTTGACTAGAGGAAAATTAATTTAATTTATTGCCTGTTAAAAATAGAGTAGGATGGTGAGAATCAAAGGCAACACCTAAAACACCTTCTCCCCACCCCACCGCTTTTTTCCCAGTCTCAACTTCACTCCTTCATTCTCCTCTTTTCTACCTACTCCTCCTCTAAATGTTGCAGGAGGGTTAGGGAATGGGGAGTTTGGGTCAGTTCATAATGACCCCTCTCTGCTTCTCCTTCATCCTAACACTTTTCCCCTGCTCCACTTTGGGTCCTCTCCATGGGCTGCAGTTCCTGTCAGGAAAATTTGCTCCAGTGTGGGGTCCTACACAGGTTGAAGTTACCTCAGGGAATATCCACCTGCTCCAGTGTGAGGTCCTCCACAGGCTGCAGGGAAATCTCTGTTCCAACATCCAGAGTACCTCCTCCCCCATCTTCTCTCACCTTGATGTTCATGCTTCTGTTTCTTACTCTCTTTTTGTTCCTTTTCCCTCTCTCTGTTTAGGTTATTTTTGCTCTTTCTTAAATACCTTTTCCCAGAGGTGCCACCACCTTAGCTAAGGGGCTCATCTGTGTCCTGTGGTGGATCCACTGGAACCAGCTGTGTCCAGCATAGGGCAGCTCCTGACCTCTCCTCACAGAGACAACCTCTTCAGCCCCACTGCTGCCAAAATCTGGACACTTATACCAAATACAGCAATGCAGAAAGACAGACTATTTACAGGTCTCTGTTGTGAGGATTCCCCAATATGCAGAAATGTGACTGAAGTCAGACTGCAGGTTTTCCTTCAGGGCACAAACATAGATTTTTGTCCCCTACTCCATCTTTTGTTTCCACAAAGCTTGTGAGAAGCCAGTTCGTTTTTGAAATGTCTGTACTTCTGCCAAGCTTTCTTGAAATTTGCTAACAGTGTCAAAGTTATTAGATGATGTTTTCACAAGTTTCCTCTGGAATCCAATAAAAAATACTTTGTGAAAGGATAAAGATTTGGTGCATAATCTTGCATGTGAAATCTGAAGCTATAACTGTCCTTAGAGAGAACTTGCAGCATACCTGTGGATATGTTAGTAAAATAGTCCTGAGATGATTGTAGAAAACAGAAAGGGCCACTGGGTGATCAATCTTTTTATGAAAACTAACAAATTGGAAGTGCCTTTCTCGATGGCTGCTGTTTTCAGAGGAATTCATAATGACAATGTATATTGAGTTTGTGTGGCAAGGTTTTGGTAGTGGGGGCTTACAGGGGTGGCTTCTGTGAGAAGCTGCTAGAAGCTTCCCTGAAGTCCAGTAGAGCCAATGGCAGCCAGTTCCAAGACGGACTCACCACTGGCCAAAGCCAAGCCCATCCATGACAGTGGTAGTGCCTCTGTGATAACATGTTTAAGAAGTGGGGGCAAAAAAGCTCAGTAGGAGCAATTTCAGCCAGGGAAAGGAGTGAGAATATGTGAGAGAAACAACTCTTCAGACACCAAGGTCAGTGAAGAAGGAGGGGGAGAAGGTGTTCCAGGCAGCAGAGCAGAGATTCCCCTGCAGCCCGTGGTGCAGCCCATGGTGAGGCAGGCTGTGCCCCTGCAGCCCATGGAGGTTAACGGGGGAGCAGATCTCCACCTGCAGACTGGGGAGGACCCCAAGCTGGAGTAGGTGGATGTCTGAAGGAGGCTGTGATCCTGTGGGAAGCCCACGCTGGAGCAGGCTCCTGGCAGGACCTGTGGACCTCTGGAGAGAGGAGCCTCCTCTGGAGCAGCTTTGCTGGCAGAACTTGTGACCCCATGGGGGATCCATGCTGGACCAGTCTGTTCCTGAAGGACTGCACCCCATGGAAGGGACCCACACTGGAGCAGTTTGTGAAGAACTGCAGCCTGTGGGAAGAACTCACTTTGGAAAAGTTTGTGGAAGACTGTCCCCTGTGGGAGCGACCCCTCACTGAAGCAGAGGAAGAGTGTGAGGAGTCGTCCCCCTGATGAGGAAGGAGCAGCTGAGCCAACGTGTGAACTGACCGCAACCCCCATTCCCTCCCCCCTGCACCACTGTGGGGGAGTAGGTAGAGAAATCAGGAATAAAGGTGAGCCTAGGAAGAATCAAGGGGTGAAGGGAAGGTGTTTTTAAGATTTGATTTTATTTCTCATTAACCTACTCTGATTTAATTGGTAATAAACTAAATTAATTTTCCCAAGTTGAGTATGTTTTGCCCATGATGGTAACTGGTGAGTGATCTCCCTGTCCTTATCTCGACCCATGAGCCTTTCATAATATTTTTTCTCCCCTGTCCAGCTGAGGAGGAGGAGTGATAGAGTAGCTTCAGTGGGCACTTGGCATCCAACAAGGGTCAACCCACCACACAATGCAAATCCTTATAAGTGAAGCAGATAAATTAATCTGTATCTTCTACATTTGGAGTGAGTTCTTTAGCCACCAGGCACAGAGATAAAAGAAAACCATCAATCAAACCAAACTAAAGCACCATTTTTTCCATTAAGGAACCAGTGAAGTAATAGGCAACCCTCTGCCTCATTTTTGAAAGAATTAGGGTTAAAACAATTTCCACATAAAATATTCTAGAGCTGTGTTATTTATATTTAAAGAAATACTTGTCCACAGAAAAACAAACATATGGAGATTTTATATAGGCAATGATTTAAAACACATCCTTGTTCTCAGTTCTTTCATAAGAGTGAGTCTGGGCAGTTAAGAGATCAGCATGCTGATTGTTTTAAGTCCTATTCTATCAATCAAATCCTCCCATCAACTGCATGGGAGGCTTGGTATGATACTCTTTAGTTTTATGACTCAAACTAGTTGGGTAGCTATGGCACAAAACTAATTGCAGAAATACTGAGGGTTCTTGAACTTATGCCTTTGTGAATTTGACTTTTCAAAGCACACAGTAATAATGTTAGTTACTGTAATGAATAGACAATTTTAACTTGGTTTCTTAAGGAAGCAAGATTTCTCAGTTACATTCTCTTTATTTGCTGTCTCATATCTCCAAAGGCTTTTGAACACATTAGTCAATTTTAACCTAATTTGATAAAGAATGAGAGAGAATTAATATTTTATAAAATTTGTGAAACTGCACTCTGGGTAAAACAAAGATCAAACTAGCACTTTGCTAACACAATGGTGTGGAATTATGAATAATCTGTTCTGTTTGCCCTGGTAGTATCCAACCAGTAACATGAACTTGCCCCTGGCCAGCCTACAATCATACCAGAATTAGCTGATGACATACACTGTCTGCTGTCTATAGTATAGATTAATATAGCCTCCTATTGCTGTGTTTTAGAAATTGTTGATGTTTTAACACTTGATAGAAGGAGCAACAGTCATGCAAATTAGCAAATGAGAAGAGTTGGATGGCAGAAATCTGCAGCAGACCAACTTTATTAATTCTTCTCACAAACAATATCTTTGGAAGTTGAGAGCTACATCTGGGACCAAACCTAAGGAAAACTGCTGACACTACATTTTCAGCCATTGATCTAGGAGCCAGAAGGTTTCCTGTTATAGTTTCCTTATTCTGTTCCATATCATATAACAAACATGTATAGCATATCTGTTACATGATAAAAGTTTCCAAATATTAGAAAAAATAATAAAATCAAAGTCTGAATTACAGAAAAAATATTAAAGATACAATTCCAGTATTTCACTCATTATTACCATTTTCTCTGTATTTATTTTCTTACTTAATCTCATTTTTTCCTTTTAATAACATATTTTGAGGTTAGGACATTGTTACTTGTTTAGGATTTTCTCTTTCTTAGAGAGCATCCTATAAGTGAAACTGTCTTGTTATTAATTAATGTAGAAATGAACATTATCTATAAAGCATGTCTTTTACTAGTATAACAAAGATACTGGGTGTCCCTTTTGTCCTTTGTTCTATGAGAAAAAAAATATATATGTATTCAGACATACTCTGTACATTTTAAATTGATAATGTCACCAAAAACAGGACAAAAGAACTTATCGACACCAATGTGATGTAAATAAGCAGACACTCCATTATTAACGGCCGGGTGCATAGGGGAGTCATCTCACCAACAACGCCCACGTAACTCATGTAGCATGCTGATTATATAGGGTACAGTAATACATAATAAAAAAGTTCTCATACATAAACATGACAATTCCCATAACTCATTTTCTTATTTCCACCTCTTTCCAGTCATGCGCTCTTGACTCCTGAAATGAGTCAGGGGGCTGCTTTTGCAACCACCATGGACTACTGACCTACCTTGACTCAAGGACTTTGGCTCACGTTGCAATTTTAACATGCTTTGAGGCCCTTTCACAATGTAACTTTTAGAGGATCCTGGTCTACATGGTAATAAATCGTTCTCACTGAACAGTCTAATGATAGTATCTCGTCATGAGTCTTATTCTTTGAATCGAAATCTGGTTAATGATTATTACCAGCCTACATGGCCTTAGCCTGGGAATTTACAAAGGACTTTGTAGCGGCATAACTGGTTGTATGGTTATTTTAAACTAAATACAGTATTTCTATGACTACTTAAAACATTGCACAACTATCTTTTATAAAACCAATATTCCTGTGAAATCCTATTTAATTGATTAGGCCTAATCATTCCTTATCAAAATCACCACAAATCATCAACTCAATAAGAAATCAGTAACAATATTAGTTTTTCAGATACATAGACATTAAAAAAACTAGACCGTGAAAAATAATCCTAAAAATTATCTTAAACTAAGAAGCAGATATAAAGTCAGGAACATATTAAAACCTTGTAAAGGTTTATGAACAGGAAATGAGATTGTTCATAGAACTGTAAAACATGTTCTCTCTTAGTGCTCATCTTCTTTATGCCTCTGTTCCCAAGAAAAGTCTTCAGGAGCACTTGAAAAACAAGCAAACAAAAGGATCTATATGAGAGCAGAAAAAAACCCTGTTGGTGGACTTTCCTTTGGAATGAAACTAAAACTCACAGGGAACCTGCAGGGATTGATAAAATTCTAACCCTTTAGAAAAAGAAAAGAAATTTCAGTATTTAGATCATAAACTCTTTTCATGATTCTGAGAAGTTACTATAGGTTTATAAATACTGAATGTTTTAGTAAACATGTTTTATGTTCAATAACAACATGCAGTTAAAATATTTCAAGATATGCAGATCCATAAGCCTTTAAAATATTTTTTTAAGTATGTTATGTTAGAGGAAAATATACATCATGCCAGATCCAACATCCTGAGAGAGGCGAGTCTGCTGCCACTTCATGTCTCCAGGTCCAACCACTAGTGAGACTGAAGATGTATTTCCAGCAGGTACATGTACGCGAGGCACATGTACACCACATATTTACAGATATACATAGGTGGTGGTACATAAACACGATGTCTCTAGGAATTTTCTACTCTGCTCATTCTGAACTCGTAAATAGAACAATGACAGGATCAGTTACTGATTTAAGACTGTTGCAGTCAAAAGAAGGAACCAGGAGATAAGGGATTGAGCTACTCCAACTTTACATAAATAATGCATACCTTGTTAAAGACTATACCTTTGAGGAGGAGCGAAGAAAAGATTCGTAAGAGAGAAACATCCTCCCCCAGAAGGTGCCAAAGGCTGCATGATTGTCTGGGAAGCATGAAGTCAGTGAAAATCTGTGGTAACTGGGGGAAAGGTAAAGTCATCAGGGGGAGATCATGACAACTGACTCAATTCAAGACCAAAAAGTCTTGCCCCCCATGCCTGTAAGGAGTGCTAATTTACATAGCAAGCAGGGCTAATTTAAATACAACTAACCAATGAGGGACAAAGTGGTTAGAAACTAACCAATGGTCATTGCAGTAAATGTGTATTGGTGTAGTCTGAAGTGTATAAATACCCTGAAGTTCTTTCGTGCAGTGTGCTAGCTTTATGGAATTACCACCTAGCACTCATCTTTGCGCAAATATGGCTCTGTGTGTAAGATTGTCTGTTTGCACACCAGGTAATGAACCCTGTTTGAAGGAAAACAGGTGGGCACAAACATCACTCACACAATCGCTGACAGCACCAGTGACCTCATCCTGCTCCCCTTTCTGGCTGAGCAGGATGGAGATCCAACAGTGAAAAAATATATATGTATGTACAAGGTGCATCCCTCCAGCTACTGAGTTCAGACCCTCAGTCTGCCTAGTAGCTGTTCTTGGATCCCGGTCTTTCTAGTTTCTGGCTTCCCCGATCCCAACAGACAGACAAGCGTGCTGACCAGAAAAAATATTTACATTCAACTGGCCTTTTTTTCCCCCTTGGTTCTTCACTTCCCTCACTTGTTCTCCCCCAAATTACGTAAACCCCTCCCTTTTCCTGTTTTTGATTCCTCCTTTAAACATCCCTTAATAAATTCTGTGCAATCAGGAACTGCTCTTCTCCTGCATCTTACAATGTGTCCCACACCCCTAGACAGCCCAGACCCCTTAGTCTGAAAGGTGATCCAGAGAGTTGCTCTTGATGACTCATCTTGCTGGGTTTCACACCTGGACAATGGGACTGATGGCTCTCATGGGACAGCTCTAGGAGGAGTCTGGACAAGATGTTCATCCTTAATGAGTCCTTACTATGGGATCCTGCCTACCATTGTGCATCCCTGTGCTCCTCTGTGTTTGTGGAGATGGGCCTTTAATGAGTCAAAGGTTCTCCTGTGATAAAGGGCCTATGAGGGGTCAGGTGAGGGCATTAATTGGTCTCCCACTCCTGCCATTGTCTCTCTGAAATCCTTTGTGGGTGTGTCTCCGAAATCTGGAATAAAACTTCTTAACGCTGAGTTTAGCGTTAACAAGCAGGCATTACTTTATTCGGCTGGGGACATGAAGGAATCGTTCCACCTAACATGTCCACTGTATGTTGCCTCAACCAAAGCTTACATACATATGCATTAAATCTCCTGGAATTATTATAAATATTCATTCTAGTTCTTAGAACTAATTAGCATGTCATACATAGTCATTACACATGCGGCTTGGGTCTCTGACAGGCTTCCATAGGGTCTTTGGCAGTCGTTAGCGCTCTCTACGAACTTTTACTGAGCTTTGAATTCTTATTCCTATTATGGTATGGCCTTGGTCGTTAGTTCTGTTTGTTACAGTCTTTGATTACTCATCTAGTTCCTATGAGTTTTCTTAGGTACATTCCAAGATATGGTTGTTTTGCTGAAATGGCACAAACTGTCTTCGCTGATTAAATTTGTGACTATCTTTCAACAGATGTGCAGATGAGTTTCACAGAATCACAGAATCATTCAAGTTGGAAAAGACCCCTGGGATCATTGAGTCCAACCATCAGCCCTAGTTTGTGAGCTTTCATGACATAACCTAACATTGCCCCACTTAATGGTTTAACCAGAAAGGACCACACCATCCTCTCTCCTTGCGCAACACTTCCCAGTGATCTGTTTGGTGTCCTGGGAACGTTGCACTCCCAGAGCAGAAGTGATAGTGATCTCCCAGGTATGTCCCTGAGGGCTTGTAGGTCTATGTGGCTGTGGTGTGCTGAGTCTTACCTCTGAAAAGAAGAATATCAAAGAGTATAAAGAGAGGTTTATCCCTTTAAATAAAATATCTCATAAGTATAGAATCCTATATTTGTGTGAAGGATGTATACAGTTTTTACAAAGGCTGTATTTTTAGTATTGTGAATGGGAATTTGACATTAGGTAATACTAAATTATGACAGCTAGTATCTATATACCATGGTGAAAATGTTCCTATCAGTGTCCTTAATGACTGTGAAGATTGTCAGCTCAATCATTAAAGGGTTTCTATTTTCTTTCCTAAAAAATAATGGTTATCTTTGCTTTAATATCCCATCAGTTAAGCCTCTAGTTTTGTGAAACAAATCATAATGGATTATGTTGTTATAGCATCTGCCTGTCCAGGAAAAATGAAGAGAACATTAAATCTTGCTCAAAACTGTGCTGTTCATTCATTTTACTTTGCCCATCAAATGCAACTCCAATTCAAATTCTAGGTGATGAGACAGGTCAAGACAAAGAACAAACTGTGTTGTTAAGATTTTACATGTGAAGCAGTTTCACACAAATTTTGTCCTGTGCTATTGAAAATTAAACTACAGGTAAAAAAATTTAGTAAGTCATCTGTGTTGTACAGAATAATATTCAGTCTTCATATATGAATATATGAATAGTATCTTCCTGTTATTTTGAGATTTTTATTCCCATTTCTTCATTTTCTCCTGATCAAGACCAATCTTACTTTCTTGACTGTCTAAAAGTACTCAGACCTTATGATATATTAAGCTAAACACTTCTTTTTTTTTTTTTTTTCCTGAGGCTGTTCTGAGCTCTAACATATTAGAACAGGTTTTTCATTTATTTGTTTTTGCCAGAAGAAGCTACTCAGATGACACTGGCTGATGCCAATATATCCTCAGAAGGCGAATGGCTTCATTCTGACTAGCCAGAAAAATCTTGAACAGGAATTGGCCATGATACAAACTCTCCTGTTACGATGAAAAAGAAGTTTCTGTATCTCTTAGCCTCTCAACATATGATACCAGCAAATCTGAAAAAAAGGCTAGAGTATTTTTTGTTCTCCCAATATGCTGCTGAAGCAGTCTGGTAGCTCAGATGCAACATCTATTAGCAAACAACCTCCAGACTACAATATTAATAATCTGAGACAAGAAAAACACCTTATTTTTTTCTTTTTTAATGCCATATTACTTTCATGAAACTGATCAGACCCAGAAGATTTGCAACTATGTATAACTATATAGCAATTGTAGTTCATATTTTCCCCATTTTTATGAACATTACTCCTGAATTATTTCTAACTCTGCCACGAAACCACAGTAAGACTTTGTATATTTATAGGAATTTATTTAGCAAGAAACTAAGAACTTAAATGAGTACAGAACAGTACTAACTAATATCCAAACATGCCAAACTTTCCTGTCTAATAGATATCTCAGCTTTGTGTTTCAATTGCATATTTAATTTTAATGAACAATACTATCTGCACCTAATTTATTGTCATCTGCATTTGAAATGAAACAAGCTCTATCTTCTGGAATTGTACTGTAGTATTTCATGTGGCTGTGATCAAATGTATAACATGAGCAGGCTATCTTAAATGAACCTGATATTGTAGCTTTAGTCTAGGAATGACTTAGCCGTCTCTTTAGTAGACATTTGACAGAATATAGTACTGAAACTGATAATGCCCAATATTTTGGAAGTTAAGCAAATTGCTGCCTTCTCAAGTTATTAAGTGACATTAAAAATATTTGGTAGTGTATTTGACATTGTGTAATTAACATAAAAAATAAATAGGTGAGTGGCACTTACATTTTAAGAGATGAAACTAAAATGTGAAAATTCCAGTGTCAATAAGAGGAATATGACCATGGATACCTACCTAGTGTAGAACTTTTTCTATAATGCTCATAGTGACTATCAAATTTATTGACTTCAGGAATTTTATTTTTACTTGTACTGCTTTTCTGCCATGCTTTGCTTGACAATAGTGAGGACCAGCTTCAATTTAATTGGGTTATCAGTAAATACCATATCAAGTTTGTGAGCCACATTTCACTATTCAAATAGCTTGAATGAAAAGTTTTAACCAAAAAGTACCTTACTAAAGGACAAGACATAGAAACAGAAAGGAAATAAGATAAACGTACAAAAATTAATTTGTATTCTCCAAAGCACAATAATAATATATTTAAGTCCTCCCCTTACATTTTTTAGTGAAAGAAATGGTAAAAGAGTAGTCTGTTACCTATTTTTTATCCATCTCATTTATATTTTCTATCACCTACCCCAGTAAACACTGCTCAGTAGCAACTACAAACAGTACTAAAGCTACAGGCACCCCAAAATAGGTATTTCTTCCTTCTAGCAAGACTGTAAGGTACACCTATCTACACTAGGTGTCTACTTTGCATTCTGTTGGACATGTTCCTAGTTGCTGGTCTCTCCTAGGAAGCCAGCCATCTCTCGTTCTTTAGCAAGACTACCACACTACTGAGAACCATACACATATGAAGATTGTGATGTCAAGGATGTTTTTAAGAAGTCTTCTTGCCTTTTCATTTTGGCCTTCTGAATCTTCAGTCTACTAGCAACTATATCATTAGAATTGACAATTTACCTCTGATATTTTTTGTCATAACTCATTTACCCTACTTTTTAACTTAATTTTTAAATATGGACCTCACTCAGCTTTATGATGCAACTACTTTTTAACAGAAATAGTCCCCAAATATGATTATATATAATAAATAGTTTAAACCTCTCACAGTCTGACTCACTGCTCAGCTCTGCTCTTTCTCCACTGTATATTTGGAAGGTTACTCCCCTTTTGGGTTTTCATATTTCTCCAGTTGGCAGCTCTTTTCTTTTAGGCCTCAGATGGTAAAGTCATGGTAAGACTATTCATATGAAAATTTGCTTATGCAAGTGTTCTACAGGTATCTTGAAAAGCAGAAAAAGAATGAACCAGCTTATAGTTGTTAAAAACTGAGTTACCTCATGGAAAGGAAATTATAATGTAGAACATCAACATAATCTTAGTAGATCAGTGGCTGATCAACTTTTGATAATGCTCTGATGCAGAATGCAAGTATAAATTCAGAATTAATTTTAGGTTAAAAAAACCCAAAGCAAAACCACCAAAAATCCTGTAAAATCCTGTAACTTGCAAGTAATTAATTGCAAAATTAATTAATTTATTTTAGTGTTTCAAGTAATGTATTTTGGAAAAGCAGATGACCTGCTTGAATGGAGGTAAATCTAAGCTGGAGCCTGAGAAAGGGAATTTTCTTGTTACTTGCTCAGGCAAGTATGTAAACAAACATCTAAAATTTCCCCTCCAGCCAAAGACACTGAGTAAATAATAAGAGCAGAGCTTGAAAGAGAGGTTATTATGGGTACACCTGAACTGGAGAGACATAAGTGTTTTCAGGAACCCAGCTTCACAAGTACATTGCACATCATGGTAATAAACTGGAAAATAATATTATCCTAATATTCTGGCTTCCATGGGAAGGTCATAGGCTGTAAAGGAACCTGTCTCTCAGTCTAGGTACACCTTATGCTGGGGTACAAAACATTGAAGTCTGACAAGTACAGCTTATAAACATTTTACCTTCTATCAGCCCAAACCATTAAGCATGCCAGGGCTGCTCTAGTGAAAGTTTTGGCTTCCCTTTAGCCACCCAAATGCTTCCATCCAGTTAACTTTTCTTATTCCCTGAAATCTACTTGTTCTGCTGGATGCAAATCAAAACTCAGGGAACATCAGCACCTATATTCATTACAGAATTTGTCTAGCTGCTTTGTCATATTCCTGAAAGATGCATATGCACTTATAAAGAAGTCTACAGTATTTCAGTAGAAAAACTTCTCTACGAAAGAACAATTTGTTTTCACCTGTAGTAAGAATTAAAGCGTATGCCATGGCTACTTGTAGAAAGTTTGAAAGATGTCCTTTTTCACAAAAAAAAATGCTTCTAAATTGACAAAACCGAGTGAATAAATTAAATGTGAATTTTATTGTCTTTATACTAAAATATTACATTCAAAATCTCTGCTTTCATGTTATGCTTGTGGTTTTTGTTGGTTTTGGTTTTTTGGGTTTTTTTTAATTAGTGAACAGTATGGGCTATATTAATGACAAACTGGTCACATATGATCTATTCCTGCATGATACAAAGACCAGAAATTCTTAACTGAAGAGAAAGCAGAGGCGGTATCATTGTTAGAGATAGGCATGCTAGGGTACTGCGCTCTGGAGTCAGTATATATGCAGACATGATTTGTGATCTGAGCAGAATTGTGCATGAAACTGAAATGACTGACATATCATAAATCTTCTGTGTATAATTGCTG
Organism: Strix uralensis; assembly: GCF_047716275.1. NCBI lineage: Eukaryota > Metazoa > Chordata > Aves > Strigiformes > Strigidae > Strix > Strix uralensis. Next base: position 98,743,565 of record NC_133973.1, on the reverse strand, counting down.
GGGAACCTTGTTTCAGAACAATAAACAGGAAGCCAAGATATTAAGTGAAAATTTCAGTGACAAAAATCCTGTAATAAATTTTTAAATTAAAAGTTAATTTTTTACAATCTATAGAAGCCTTCCAAAATATCTCCTCCTGTCAAAGAAGTGGTCAGTGTAATAAAACAGAGATAAGCTGAATATGATGACCCTAATTGTGCTGTGGAGGAAGAGGGCACAAATACATAAGCAAATAAAGTTATTCTGTTTAGCATTTCCCCATTCTATCACAATAAATGGTAAGTAAATATTGTACAATCACTTTTTAAGGAAAGCACAATTACTTTTTTAAGGAAAGTGGACAGAACTATATCTTTCAAAGTGACGAAAACAGAACTGGGTAAAACATTTGCAGGTTTATTTAAAAAAATACTATAGCAATCTGGTTGACTACACAATCCAGCAGGATTTCTTAATTTTCTTTGCTATTATGTTGTCATTGGTGCTATGTTGTACTCTAAACAAGGTAACAAATTCAAGATATGTGAACTTAAAAAGATCATTTAGAGACAAACATGATGGCTATATTATATATAAATATATTCTGTTATTTAAAAAATAGCCCATTCCCTTACGGTCTGCTATTACACTCTAGCTTTTCTTTAAGAGTTTAGTTAGAATAAAAATAGAATAGGATACAATGTTTAATTAAACATGTTTTCTGTTAGTACTGAATACTTCCCAAGTAATAAAAGAGGCTGCAGAATACCATTAAAATAAGATTCAGACAAATTCCATTTTTTTTGTCTTTATTCAGAAATTTCCTACTATTCACAGGTAAATTCTGTGTACAAGTTTTGATGTTCGTTCCAAGTCAATTTAAGATTTCAGAATACCTGAAATCCTCAAGCTTCTTCTGTAGTCACAGGACCACATACAATTCCACAGTCTGCTGAGCATTTACTGAATGGATATTTTGGCATTGTTTTCCTTTTAAGTGTTGGCTTTGTCAAATATATTCTCTTGGCCATCTGCAGATGGTGTTCATTCTGTGAATTGGGAATATATTTTAAAAATTTACTCTCAAGAAATGCATTAAGGGGTTCCATAACTTAATTATTTAAGATGAAAATTGTGTTTGTTAGGTTGCCTATTTTAAAATGAAATCAAATTTACTCTGGTGCATACACATAGGCAGGATAGAAACTGGAGCAGGTTTTGATGCAGGAAGATAGATTTTGTTACAATAGATGTAAATGAAAATACCAGTTCATATAATTCAATAGATGACTCTTTATAGTCTGAATTTTTATTACTGCTTATCTTTTCCCTGTTTTACATTAGGCAAACGATAATGCTTTGGTTTATTCTTTCAAGAGTATTATTGAACCTTCCTTATTCTTCTGGAAACTTTCTTATAATATATTGCTAATATTCTTCCTATGAGACTTAATTACCTATAAGGAAACTGCTGATTTTAGAGATTTAACTACAGGAAAAAAGGCATGCTACATTTATTCTTTATTTCTGATTCAGCTATTAAATTTAAGTAAAAGGGTCGGTGAAGAAAAAATACAAATGATTGTCAGTGTAGGATACAAAAGTGATGGTAAATTTACACTTCATATGCTTGAAAGGAATATTAGACCATCTTTAAAAATTAGATTGCCTCCATATAACACTACCTTTTTGTTACTCACTAGTACAGATTTCCAAATCTCATTCCCTTTACGTAGGGTTATTACTATTTTCAGGGAAAGGTCTAGTTACACTAAAATATCCCAGCAGCAAAAAAATAAGGAGTAGAACCTACAATCCTGTTCTTGAAAAATATTCAGTGCTCCCTGGTATGCACTCTTCACACTTTTTGTGCTAGAGTAATGGAGACTTTTGGTTTTTTTAATCCTAGTTACCTTTGTAATCTAATTGCATGTTAAGAGAAATCTAATTCTATTGGTTTGTGCTAGCTATGCCTTGACCAGGAAAAGAAATGTTATTCCACATCATTTCTGTTCCAAAGAGAATTTAAACTGAACTAGGTGGCTAGCAACTAGGTCCAGGGAGCCTTTGCACGTGTTAAGTAGCCTAAGACTCTTGACTCGGGTAGAATTTTCAGACCATGTATTTGACACAGATGTACACTCCAAGAGTTATGGTTCATATAAAAACTACATGAAAACTACTTTCTTTCAAAAATCACAAAAAAAGAAGTGTCACCTTTTGTATCTTTTGTACATGTAGTTAGAACATCCCATACAAATGGCAACATATGCAGAAACTAAAAACTATTATAGAAAGTGACTACAAGCTTCAAATCCTAGGTCTTCTTTCCTTCAGTGATGACCCAGAAAGTCCACTTAGAATGCATTGGTTCTTAGGTTGTTTTCTGGTTTTGTTCCGTGTCATCCCCCGTCCCCTCGTCATCCCCCCCCCCCCCAATTTTGCAACTATAAAGCTGTGAAATTATTTTTGGGGAAATAAGAAAATATTCTCTCCAGGAAGAATGGTTGTGTTGTCATGGCAACATATAGGAGGGCTTTCAGAAGAAACTCTATGCAAGATGCTCCCACTGAATTTCCCCTTGATGTCAAGAACACATTGGATTGAAATCTCTGGGAATGATCATGAGGCAGGTCAATAAGATGACAACTAAAAAACCTATATTAAAATAGAATAAATATGTCTATGTTTCCATTTTATTCTTCCTGTTATTTACATGTAGGTTGCCTTTATTAGTGTACTTATTATGTAATTATGTCCATAATTCTGTTCAATTTTTCATAACTCTGGGCTGACACTGTATTATAAAAATGTCTACCAAATATTTGTACATATTGCACAACTGACTGCTTTAAAATTGCTAATTAGGAATAGAAACTGGGTAATAATGAAAGATTTTTCTGCCTCTTTGAAATAGCAGTGAGGCAATGAAAAATATTTCTGCATAAAATTCTAAACCAGCTTCTGGTATGAATTTATACTGAAGTTTGATGCTAGAAGAGAAAAAGAAAAGAATAAACTTTGTTGACTTAATTTCCATGGATAATTCAGTGGTACTGACACCAGCAGCTCACCAAGCAAGATATTGTCCCAGCAATTATCTATAAATAATTTATAAAGCCATACTTAGCAGTATGGCTTTTTAAAAATGGCCCTTCCAAAAAAGTTGAATTGCATCATTAAACAAAATCATTGAGAGTGGCCAGGGCGCTTTTTAAGCAGATAGTTTTCAAGGAGCACAGAACAAAGTAGTTAATCTGCAAAACTATCTTAAATCATTGTATTAGAAAGGTCATGAGCACATAAGTATGATTTAAACATGCTTTTCTAACACCTAGAAGAATTACTATTCTTCAGTAGCCTATGCGTTACATCCATGCAAGGAAATTATTTTCTGGATAGACTGACGTCAAATAAAGCTATTAAAGAGAGGTCTGATCTGGCTTCACAACCAAAATTAAACAGCAGCAGCAACAACAACTTTTCATTTAAAATAAAAAATGCTACAGCATAAGATTTTATTGTGTTTAACAGCATACAGTTCTCACAGTAGTCAATAAAACAAAAGCTACACTTCCGGGGGGGGGGGGGGCGGGAATAAATCCAGCAATAGTCTGCAGGAAGAGACAGCAAGTTTGAAAGGCAAATTAGCACCCATCCAAGAGTAGCTGCCCTCAAAGCTTCTGTAGACAGAATACATTAGAAGTGCAATCGGAAAAGGCTGATAGTATTTTAATTAATGGAGAACACTTGTGGGCCATTTATTGTTGCTCAGAATTAGGCAAGCTAATTGATCCAGCACAGGTGCATGTAATCAAGAGATATGCCTAAGATTGAGGGTTCATATTTAATTTACTCTGGGAGTTTTGCAGATACAGTGAAAATTTACTTCACAGAGTCTCTAAAAGGAAATAGATAATGATATTTAAGACAATCTCACTAGCTGAAAGAGGAAAAAGAACAGTCTGACTAGGAAGAAGTGATGTAGCAAGATCAGTTGTACAACACCATGCAAGTGAGAGATAATCTTATTTATTTATTTATTTAAGTGATTCACACTTAACCTAGTTAAGGAATACTGAACTAGAAAAATTGTACAGTGGAAGCTTGAGGGCTAAACTAAATATCTTCATATATAAAGGAGACTGAGATAGGGTTACGTAATACATTATTAGCAGTTCTAAAATACAGTTCCAATTTAATCTGCTTGGCCATTTAGAATAAATTTTTAGGAAATAAATAATGTATTTTCCCCAGTTATTTTTTTCTTTGGTAATTTTTGAGATTTTTCTTTTGTTATGAGTTTGGGGATTTTACCTTTTAAAATGGACACTGCAGACTATCAAAATTAGTTATTTGATTTCAGATTTCTAAATAAATATTCATACCTTTAAAATTACCAATTCTGTACCCTTTGATCTTATTTTTAGGCATTTCCATTTACTTTCTTAAGAAACACCAGTAGTTCTTTTCTTCAAAATGTATTTATATATACAATCTATGCTTATGAAGCCTTTCTCTTTCATATGCAGTACTAAGGATCTAGTGCTTTTAAACAATATCTGAAGAAACTAATTGATGGTATGTTTCAGAGCTCAACTTTTATGTATTTTGTCAGCTGTTAGTTTTCCAAATAAAATCTGTAGGCTTGTAAGTGGTAAAACAAGACCTTTAAACTGCATGCACAAAACTTACAGTATTCAATAGTCAGTGCATAAACTAGGCAACATAAAATGCCCAGGAGAGGGGTACAGATTAAACCCTGACAGTCTTGAGGGCTTAGGCTCAGATTCACAGCATTAGTTAAGCCTGTAACTTCAGTTAAGATCAATGCAAGAGAGGGATCTAAATACCTTAAGGCTTTAAAGTATCAAATCTTCTGAAAGATGTCATTCAGGGAAGACCATCAACGCAAGTAACCAAGCCCAGCAGGGAAAACCATTCAGCTGCTACCTACTGTTTATATGAAAAATTAACTGACTCCATGCTTCAATGCAAAGATCCCACAACTTAATGTTCATATGCAAAGAGGAATTACAGAGTCAGCTTAATACAAAAGAAAAAGAACACAAGAATGAAATATGTCTTTTAAATGCACTGATGTCTAGTACTTGAAGCAGTAAGGGACAGTCTCTTCCATGTGGTCGGAAGGCCTTTTTTGTCTCCTGGGTAATAACCATATAAACTATGTTTAAAAAGGCCTGGAAGGATTCAAGTTCTAGGGTTTACCAGTTCTCACTGAATGTCACCCAGTTACAATAGAGTCAGAAAAAAAGACACTTAAATCATTACAGAAGACTAGAACAAATGTAGTAATAAAAGCACGTAACACCCTCAAACATAAACTGTAGTATAGCTCTGAGGAGACAACCTAAAGCTGCGGGATGTTTAGTTTTAACACAGACAGGGTGAAAAGGGTGATTACTTTTCTCTCACTTCCTAAGTTTTCCTAAAACTACAAAAGGCAGGTCACTTGCTGTCTCTAATTATGTTTTCAGAGAAAACATAGTCATTTTCTGTTCATTTTCCCAGAAGTTCATTAGTTACTAGTATTATGATAAAGTTTTGGGCAACACGTACTGTTTTACACTGCTCTTGGAGGATTTCAAAAGTAACTTTAAGATTCTCCCAGTCTTTTCTCGAACTCTTCTCTGTTGCCTAGATCCAGGCAGTTCTGTGCTGAGAGTGCCTTAAAGTATCTCCCTTCTTAGCAGTCTAGATTTTTTTGGATCCTGTTCTGTGACACCAGCCTCTTAATTGAACAAGAATGCAGAACATTTAACCAATATCTTATTTAATTAGTGCTAATTTTTTGTGGTGTATGTGTCATTGCTGCAGCAAACTCAGCTTTTCTAAATTCCTGCAATTGATTGTGCTATTTGTCCACATTGTAACTGTGTACTGGGGTATACTGGGTAAAACATAATATATCCTGCCCTTTGTTTCTTCTCATACATACCTTGATTTTGTCAAAAATTTGAGAAGATAAAACAGAAGGGAACTAGTAAAAGGTCCCTTATATGTATGATAGTTGATCTAGGCACAAACAGAAAAACTTAGATGCATATTGAATGTTTAAATCTTTTATTAGAAGTGATGTTAAACATATTATTAGTGGTGTTTCTAAACACAGGTATAAACTGTTGTCTCAGTATGATGCTTATTCATTGTCTGAGGCTTTTTTATTCACTGTCCCATATAATCAGAGAAGTTTACGTATTACTAGATTTTACTCTATTAGTACGCCTTTCTGATCAAGATTTTTTTATTATTTTTGGCGGGTAAACTTTTCTTTGCTGCTTCATCCTGTTGAATTTCTCTGGTACAATCTCTACATGAAACCATCTGCTGCTGGGAGAAGTAAGACACTGATAAAAATTTCAAGCAAATCCTTATGTCATTTGTAATGCCCCATAGCCCACGAAGATATGTGTGTATCATAATACATAAAAATACCAAACAGAAGTCGTTGTCTAAAGTAGTTCTTATTGCAGTTTCCTTTAAAAAGAGAGATATATTGTGGGTCAAATCTTAATGTGGAAGGTAAGTCTCCAAGGGCTACCAAGATGTATAAGCCAAAAATTTTTAGTAGCACTTTTTCTTTATTGAGCTGCTCTATTGTTGACATATGTGCAAGTGCCTTTCTAACTGTTAATGATCATTCAGAATTATACAGGACATTAGCTCTCCTTTTGTTATGACTGAGAACTCCTGTCCGTTTAAAGGTCAACAACTCTGAGTGCTCTGAAATTTTCATGTTTACTCAGATTATTCTAAAATTTTCATCACTTGATTTAGCTGAAGAAAAGAGTTTGCAATCCAGCTTTGGAGTCACTGAGGAAGAAGTCCTTATGATATAGTGCTCTGAATAAATTGCTTTCAGTACTTGGATTCTACAAGCAATATTCTAATGCACACATTGGGCTCCAAGAAGATCTTATGGTAGCTGATCTCAGTTACCCAGAGTTCAGCTCTCATAAACATGCTACTTACCCTCCCTCAAACAAAAGCACTATTGCAATCATTTTTATACATAGACTTTCCAGACTGGTACCTATCAGAGAGTCATACCCAAGATTGCTGGCTATGTATTTGAGAAGACATCCTTCAGAGAATTTCTGGAAATTCAGAGTTCCCTGTGTTTTAGGCAGTGTAATGGATGATTTGTTGCTGCCATAAATCCTGAACTCAAGTAGTGATCTTGACGGTCTCTGACCTTAGCATCTACTATGGCCATGGGATTCATCTAACCAATGCTTAAACCTTGCAGTCTTGGCATAAGGTAATGCTTGCGTAGGGAATCAAATCTTTTGAACTAGGTGGTTGGTCACTACCTTCATGTCAGACAAGACAAGGGTCTTTACAATGGCATCTTCAGCTGTCTCAGGTGAGATTGCCAAAACCACTATTCTGCTGAATTATGATAACTAGCTGGTCCATTGTCCTGAGACCAGTCCAGCACTCGCATGATCTATTGCTGTATATTATTTTAAATTATATACAAAATATCTTCTTACTATCTTAACTACCTACAAGGCTGTCTGATAGAATCATATCTGCATCTCCGGGGACAGTTTCTACTGCCCCTGAAGAGTCTTATCTGTGACATCTTATCCTCTTGTCCCAAACAGTCTTATCTTTGTATGGAGGTCAATTCTGAAAGCCTGGGGAGTCACTGAATTGGCCAGATTAACCATGTAGGATGTTAATTAACACATTCAAGCATACAGATTAGTCTATGTACAGCAGGACCTGCCCAGGGAAATATCCTAAACAGTTTGAAATTCCCACCTGGAAAGCTCCTGTAACAATTAGTCAAATACTTAATTGTGAAATGGTTATGAATTCAATCAGTCACCATGTCTCAGGCCCTCCACTATTTCAAACTGATCCATTATCTCATCTACACAAACAACTAGATTGGGAGTTTTGATGACACAGGGAATTAGTGTCTAAACGTACTGGGTGTGCACACAGGCAGGCTCAGGTGCACCATTGAATAAACTAGAACTTCACACATTACAGTTGCATAGCTCTTGCCACATAAGTAGGCATAGCTTATTCTATCCTAATATATTTGTCCTTATCTTGAATCATAAACCCACACTTCAGCTGTGGGATTTACTGAACTCTTCCTTAAGAATGGCTATTTCTCTCCAATGACTATAAACATCTCTCAGGATGCCTAGCTTGGATAGGACCATCATTCAGGTGAATCCCTTTCATAAATAGAAAAAGTCTAAAATCCAAATAAGGCAATACGACTTCATTTAGCAACAATAAGATTTTGATCGGCTGTTTCATAGCATCTGATAGTCTTTACTAACAAGATCCCCCACAAGAGACCAGAGGGAAAATCTGGAGCAATAAGACAAGAGGTAATGTTTTTAAACTAAAGGAGGGTAGATTCAGACTAGATATAAGGAAGAAATTTTTTACGATGAGGGTGTTGAAATACTGGAAAAAGTTGCCTAGAGAAGCTGTAGAAATCTCATCCCTGGAAACATGCAAGGTCAGGTTGGACAGGGCTCTAAGCAACCTGATCTAGTTGAAGATGTCCCTGCATATTGCAGGAGGGTTGGACTAGATAAGCTTTAAAGGTCCCTTCCAACCCAAATCATTCTGTGATTCTATGATTCTAAGGTATACACTTGGTGGAGGAGGATCAGGTCAGGGAATATTTAAGCTAACTGGACATACATAAGTCCACGAGCCCTGGTGGAATGCATCCACTAATGCTGAGGGAGCTGGCTGATGTCATTATGAAGCCACTTTTGATAATATTTTAACAGTCATAGAATCATAGAATGAACATCTGAACATCAGGAAACACTTTTTCATTCTGAGGGTGACTGAGCACTGTCACAGGTTGTCCAGGGAGGCTGTGGAGTCTCCCATGTTGGAAAAATTCAGAAGTTGTGTGGATGTGGTCCTTGGCAGCCTGCTTTAGGTGTCCCTGGCCAAGCAAGGAGGTTGGGGTTGGACCAGATGACATGTCCCTTCTAATCTCAACCATTCTGTGCTTCTGCAATTCTGTGATTTACTAGAGTATATTGAATTTGATGTGCTTCATGCTATCCTGAATTCCTGTAAGATAAGAATAAGAGTCAAAGTATTCAGGCATTTGAGATAGGTTATCCCAAAGAAATAGCACATTGAAAATTGCCACATTTGTATTTAACCTTCCATTTTTTTTTTTCTATCTATACTAGAAATTTACTAACAGTTCTGATCAATGAGTGATGTTGGTCTTAAAAATTATCTCACAACCAAAATTAGTTGCTATGTAAAGTATCTCAGTTAATACACTGTATCAGCCCCTTTGTAGGAAGCAATATGTTTCTAAAGTGTTATTAAATCCAAAGTTTTGCTCGTGGTGAAAATGATGAATTCTTAGAGACTTTATAGTTACAGCTTTGATTTATGTGCACTTTCAACCTACAGAACATGGGACTGTAGCCTCCTAAGGGAAAGCTAACAAGAAGATTTAGGTATTCGGTATTAATTTCTGGAAAAAACTTTTTGTTTTCTGATAGAGGTCAGAATAGGGTGATTTAATAGTCATTTCTTTTTCAAGCTCTATATATTTATGACTCAAGGCTTTCTGACTTTCTGTAATGTGCTACATTGATCTTTATGTACACAAAAACTGTTGCATAAAGAGATCTAGTTGGGCAACTCTTAATGAAGGGTTGAGCTTTGATTTATTTTATGCAGTGGTAAACACTAATGGTAATGAATTTGGGATTGAAATGAGATTGATTCAAACTGATTTCTTCATATCAATATTAATTACAATGTATACATGTACTTAATATGTACAGGTATATATCCATCAGAAAATGGAATATTTATCAATTGGCAGAGGTTCCAAAAATTGTCAGGTGACTTCGCCTTGGGAGCATAAATCAAAATTGAGTGTTACATATCAATGGAAATATAACAAAAGCAAAAAAAATTTAAATATTTCACATAAAATCCCCTCTTTTATGTATTCCCTTCTTCCTCACACCTGATGAAAGCATTCACAAATAGAGGACTGCAATTCTACTATTTTCCAAGAAGATGTAAGTTATCTCTCTAAATGTGCTAAGTCAGCATGAGGGATGTCACACCTCACACTGAGGTTTAGAATGTTAGAGAAATATTTAGTTACTTTCAGTAGTGCCAGACTTATAATCTGGAAAAAAAAAAAATCTAGTCCTATCCTTGCTTCCACATTGTTTAAGGTATTTTATACATATTCAGAGAAGTAATTTTTGTAGTTCTTGTCAAGAATGATAGGTCATTGTGGCAGATGCACCCGCCCAAAGAAAATAGGGCTTCTTGGCTGCTGCAGTGTAGCAGCTCCTGATTGCCTGTTCTCGGGGCTTCACAGTAGTTGGGGCCTTTGGCCAATGGGAGCCACTATTGACTACAGATCAGATTCAGCCTTGGTATAAATGGAGTCCCTTGGAGCAGCATGCTGTGGTCAAGAATTCTTCCCTTGCGTTGGGACACTGTCCAAGGAAACTCCTTGAGGTGACTTGGGTCGGGACTCTGTCCTGAGAAGGTCCTCGAGATTGAGAGGCCTCTCTTGTTAGGTGAGTGATAGAGCGTTTTGGGTTGCCGTTAAACCCTAGGAAGTTGTTTTGTTCTCCTCTCACAGACATTCGAACCTGTAATTTGTGGAGGGCCGGTTAATTGTGTTGACAATAAATTTTTTTTTTTTGGTGGCTGTTTTTTTGAGAGCCTCCATAACAAATTGGTGTAGTTGGCAGGATGTTTATAAAGAAGTTATTATAGAAGTATAGTTGTGTCCCTTCTTCCCCAGATGTACAGTGGGTGAAGGAGAAGTGGTTTGATCCAGTGGCAGTTGTGAGAAAGTTGGAACAAAGCCGGGGAAGTTGGTGGAATGGCAGAAGTGAAGGAAAAATGTGCGCCATTTTAGGTGCCTGTTTGATTTAGGCACAGGATTATTTTGTAGAGGTGGAGAAAGATAATTTAGAGCAGCGACTGGAATTTGTTTGAAGACAGAATTGTCAAGAGAGAGAAGGCAGTTATTAAAAAAAATATTGAAATTATGTTGGCACGAGCAAAAAAGCCTCCTAGTGTGTTATTCAGATTCGAAAGTTAATCATGAGTATAGATATTGAGGAGTGGGATGGAGATATTTGGGGAGAGTCTGATGAAAGTAGCTTGGAGGATATAGAGGAATTGGAGGAAAGACATGTGTGACCTCTCATTAAAACAGAAAGGCATACAGGTCCACAAGGTGGGAACCCCCAAACCACCGTCCGTACAACCCCCTGGATGGGACCCGAGCTTAGTGAGCTTCAGGTTAAGTATTTGCATAAGCCAGGTGAAACTGAAACCGAGTATATGTGGAGAGTTTCTTTAACGGGGCGGGGGGATCATCACTGTTGAGTGATGATGAGGCGGGAGGTTTCTGGGGTCCTGGAGTGTTTTTAAGTGATGGACCAGCTTACTGGGCTGGGGGTGTGGACCCTAAGGAGAGGGGAGAACCTGATACCATTAAGGTGAAGGGACTGTCAGAACTGGCAGAGGGAGTACAAAAGGCGGCTTGCATTCAGGTGATGGATGAGAGGGGTTGGTGCAGAATACTGCTTGCCACACCGGTGGATACCAGCCGCCTTAGATTTTTTATTAGAGGGCTCCTGGGTGCTGAAGTGCTAAGGCTTGGACAACCGGCCCAAGCCAGAGTTGACCTATAGATGAATCCTGTATATTTTATAACTGATAACCATTGTGCTAATAGGTATTATACTAAGTTATAACAAACCACCTATTCTGATGTAAAAAGTGGAAGTATTGAAGCCTGAGCAACAGGCCCTGAGCAGAAACTGCTAACTCAGTATGTAGTCATTAGTGAAATATGTATGGAAGATGTAGCTATCTCAAATGTATCTTTATCTCTCTTTGTGTGTGAATAATATAACAGGGTCACAGAGACACTTGTCTACCCCTGTGATCTGATGTGTGACCTTGCTCATAATCCAATTAGATAAACAGGGAAACTCCCTTAGTTTCTCCCTTGAGCCCTGGCCAGGCTCTGGGGGAATATAATGTCAGATTGAAACCAGATAGTTCCGCTTAAAACAAAGGTGCCAGCTATTCTGGCTTGTCGATCTCTGGTATATAAGGCTGGGCCCGTTTTCAGCGACCTTGGATGCCTCACCTATGGGTGGACGCACCGCGTAGGATTTCCCACTTGCCGGGACAGGCTCTCCAAATCCTCGCTGTAACCGGGGCTCCCCAGCGACTGCGGATCTGGATGATGGTCACATATGCAAGTGGTGATGTATCTTTCTTAATCGCTACTCTCTCTCTCAGGTAGTAATGATTTCATGCATTACTCTGTATTTTCCTATTTGTTTAAGTGCACTATTCTGTCTTTTCTTACTGTATCTTTTCTGTATTATTCTGTTTCATTATTTAGTTATGCCGAGTAAAATATGCCTACTCTTTTCACTCTGGTGTCCGAGTTTAATTGGTACCCTTAATCAGCAAAACAGGTGCCTTAAAGATCCATGTCCAGTCCCTTAGAGAAAGGGTGCAAAGAGCTATTGAATGCAACCAGTGAAACCCGCCCCCCCCCGCCCTTCATGTACACGTGTTAACGTGGGCAGAAGTGTTACATGATCTGGTTGCTTATGTGCGAGAAATGGGCTGGACTGACCCGGGTGGGGACGAAGATGGAAGCCGGAGGGTTTGGCAAGTCAGTCGGAAACTTCCCCCCAAGCAGCCTCCTCATAAAGAGTTTAAACTGCCCCGGGATAAGTCAGGTTGGTTTTACGATAAGGTGTTGGCAATGGGGATACCCCGGGCAATATTACATGGGCAATCTACTGGTAATATCTTGAACTTGGTGCAATTGCTGGAGGGGAGAATTCGAGAAAAAAGGAAAAATATTAGGGTTTGATGTTTCTGCAGATAAGCAATGGTGTTTACCAGATGGCAGAGTGTGGAGTTTTTGAGTTAGTAGTTAGGGGGGCAGGTAACTTCTCTCAATATCCATTGACAACTGCTGCCAAACAGGGTATTTTTGAGGTGATTCATGATACTGAAAAAAGGATTATAAATAGTACACATTCCCATTACAATTCTCCGGTGTGGCCAGTCGCAAACCAAACAAAAGGTGGCAATTAACAGTCGATCATAGGCGGCTGAATGCCCATCCAGGCCTTTGTCAGCTGCAGGGCCTGGCTGGGCTGGGCGCAGCCCTGCAGGAGCCGCCCGCCAGCTCTGGGACCGGCTCTTTGTGGTGCCTTTGTCAGAAGCAAACATCACTTTGCTCCCACGTGGGACGGTGCAGTTTACATTTGCATGTCTTGTCAGGGGATATCGGCACTCCCGACAATTGCTTGCTATGCGCTAGCTTAAAAGCCCGCTAAAACCACGCCGGGAGTAGGGGTTAAGAGCTCTGGGATTCCCCCCCCGCCCCGCCACCTCCTGTGGGAGTCGGGCAGTGAGAAACTGCAAGGAAGCCCTATGTGCAGTGAGATCATTATTGCCACACACCGCAGATAGAGAAGGAAACACCCAAATCAATTTAATCAGGTAACAGGAGCTACTTTACTGCCGGGGTGGTCCAGGAGTGGGCACACAAGGAATAGAGTGGGTTTGCACACCCCATACTATCCTCAGGCTAATGGGCATTGTCGACATACTTGGGAAGCCTTAGGGAAAGGTGGAAAACCTCACCATATTAGTACCCAATAGATAATTACTAATTTTTAACTTGATGCCCGGGTTCTGACCTGAGGCCTAGTTCTGTTATTTTGTAGGACCTTGGAGAAACAGATGACTTCAGCATCCTGATTGGCCATGGGAATCCATATGGACAATCAAGACTTGGACAACAACGTGGTGGTGAATGTATCTTGTGAAATTGTCAGCATTCAGAAGAATATAATTGAACTTGATGTGTTGATTGTGTTAATGCCACTTTAGGTCAACAAACGAAGAAAGTGGCAAGAGACTTGAAACACTTGTTGCTATAGTAAGCATTAATTGGTTAATTGGATATGTTTGAATCTTCCTTGTTAGAATGGTTAATCAGCTTCCTTCAATTTTGATTGTAATACATTGCATGGTTGTTTTTTTTAAGATTTGATTGTATAACCATCTAGTAATGACAATCCACAACGAGTATGGAGACTCACCGGGACTGCACTCCCTTTTAACCTTGGAGGCAAGAGGTGACTGCACCACCACTTAAATCAGCTGAATCGTGACTGTAGTCACAGGGTGTATTGTGTGGCAGGTGACCCACCCAATGAAAATAAGGCTTCTTGGCTGCTGAACTCTGGCAGCAATGGATTGCCTTTGTTCTTGGGGCTTCATGGTAGTTGATGCCTTTGGCCAATGGGAGCCGCTATTGACTACAGGTCAGATTCAGCCTCAGTATAAATGGAGTCCCCTGGGGGAGCCATTTTGAACTTGTCCGTTGGCACAGCCCACTGTGGTTGAGGACTCTCCCCTTGGGTCGGGATGCCGCCCAAGGAAACTCCTTGAGGTGACTTGGGTTGGGACGCTGCCCCAAGCAGGTCCTGAAAGCCCTCACTTGTTAGGTGAGTGATAGAGTGTTTTGGGTTGTCCTTAAACCCTAGGGAGTGGTGTTTTATTCTGTGTTTTGGGTTGTTGTTAACCCTAGGAAGTTGTTTTGTTCTCTTCTCACAGACATTCAAACCTGTAATTTGTGGAGGGCTAGTTAATTGTGTTGACAGTATATTTTTAACTTTTGGTGATTGTTTATTTGAGAGCCTCTGTAAGTATTGTAAAATTATGTGATGAATCACCATCAAAATGTGTTACACTACATATTAATACAGGTGACAGCTATCTACAGCAAATAAGAAACATGGGAGAAATGGTGAAACTCTAAAATGCCCCTTTTGCTGGTAGACTTCCAGATTTCAAGTTGCTAACACAAATATCTGATGTGTAAAATAAATAATGGTGTCTCAGTAATAGATGAAAGCTTGTAGCTTGCTTTGAATATACATCTTCGAAGACCTTGCTGCACAATTCACAGTAATCCCTATCATGTACTTCAAAGTGCTTGTCCTGCATGTAAATCTGCCATTTCTCCTGGAGATAAAATTTCAGGTGAGCTTAAGCAAGAGATACTTTTGTCCCATTATCCAGCTTATTTTTTCTCTTGCACCATTATGAATTCATTAGGATATATTATTATGATGTATTTTTACAACACCAACAATGAAGCTAGCATGTAATACTTTAAATACGATCCCTACCCAGGAGATCCTTATTTCTAAATGCTAAGTAGATACAGAAGAGGACAAATGACAACAGGGAAGGATTAGGATGAAAGAGCAGCATTTAAATGAAACTAAAATTTAGCAAAACTACAAGTACAGCGTTTTATTGATAAGTTTTCCAGTTAAGTTTTAATAAGGTTTAAATTAATATATTTACAAATATTTTGCAAAGCATAATTTGGCTACCTTGCATGGGATTCATCTTCCTTATTTTTAAGCATAATAACTGAGGTGTCTAACCAAGCTACTTACTGTAGGCACCTCTAACGTAGTCACTTTCTGAAAGTGATTAATCTGACCTATCATGGATATCTAATTACGCATGAGAAGAATCGTTCTCTGGGTTCTCTACATCTTTCTCCAAGGGGAGTCTTGGATATTTAGCTCACATACAAGCATTTATCTTTGAGGTACTTAGGGAAAGGATAATAAATTCCAACAGACTGCATTCTGCATGTATGATATGTGAACAGGAACTTCTAAGCCAAATTTTTTTCCAAAAATAACTTTCGACAGCTACTATTTCCTCACTACCTGTTCCTTTGTAACTATTTTATTTCTATGTGTCTCCTTATTTCATTTTGAGTAAGTTTTCATGACAATCCAAAAATATTTCATCACTTGGTATTCATATCAAAAAAGTATTTCCAGAGGTGTATTCTGTTTAGATGTTGTTCACTTAGCATGTAAAAGTAATCCCACCAACTTTTCAGTTGTTTGTATGTTTTCCTCATCTTTATTTCGACTCCTGTGGCATTTCAGTAGCCAAAACTCGGAAATGCACCTGCTATTCTTGTACTGGTTTCAACAGTGCTCATACAGATTATGAAGTGGTTTTCTTGTATGTGCAGCCTAAGCTTGGGTGGTCTTTTTGTGACTTTCTATTACATTGCAAGCTCAATATCTAATTTACTGTCTACTATACATCATCCCTAAATCTTTTTCAGCATTACAGCTTTCCAAGGCTCTCTGTCCCTTTGAATAGCATTTGAGAATATTTTGTCCAAGATGTATGATATTACATCTTCTATCCTGAGCCACATTTCATTATTTCTCAGATGTTTCTAACTTCCCTGCATGTTTCATCTGTATTATCTTGTTTCTTTCACTTTTACAATCTCTACTGTATGACCCTGTACATTTGAAATCAGCAGGTAAATTTAAGCAGAAACATAAAAGTGTCTTGATTATATCTTGCTGTTGTCATTAATATAATGCACAATACTGCAAGCTCATGGTACAATGGTATCCATCGACTAAGCTGATGTTTTTTTCATTTACATACGTTTAGGTGTGTAACTTACATTTTCTTTGGAGAAGATCCAATTTAGATATGTGATTTAGATGCCAGAACACCTATATTCTAGGATCTTAACTCTAATAAATGTGAGTGTGGCCCAGATTACTTCTTCTAAAATAAGTATTAATGGAAAAAGAATACCTGAATGCCTCCAAAGCATTACAGGTCAAATTCTGAAAAGAATTTCCTTTTTTGTCAGTAATCTCCTTGAAGTTTTCAGTCAATGGCATAACCCTGACCCTATAAAGGACTTTGACAAGAATTGCAATTTTGGTTTTATGCAAAAAAAATCATGAGGTAGCATCTCCGTGTCAGAACTTTGGTACAAAACTCAATGATTTCAAAGATTATGAAATGTTAGGAGACTGCTCATATACCGTCCCTTAATACTAATGCACTTTATGACAGAGGAACAAAACTTTTTCCTTAGAATAACATTTGAATCAAAATTCATATTTCTACCATATCATCACCTAAGCTTTCAGCAGCTGGACATGACACTCTCTTCCAGATCAATCCCAGTCTCCATATTCCAACTCACTACCAGTTCTGCAGCTCTCTCGCATTAATTTTTGTTTATTATTCCCCTATTTTTTTTTACAGTGACAATGTACATACTCATAGAGTATGACAATGAACATGCAATAAAATATTTTGGATTAGTTTTCTATGAGATTCCACATGACACTGTAAAAAATGACTCATCTATGTTGGGTTTTTTTTGGTTTGGGGGTTTTTTTGCTAAGGAAAACCTTTTCCTTATCTGCCTTTTTTTTTTTTTTTTTTTTCCAAATTATTTGAAGACATAACAATTCCTTAGCAGTAATCACAGTAAATTCTATCAAGGGAGAAAGCTAATTTTTTTTTTTTTTTTTTATTTCTCTATTACCCTGCCCTATCCTTCTTTCTCATCCTTTTACCATTTACCTATCAATGTGAGGACTCCACCTGTTATTTCACCCTGAATTCTATAATGACCATTAGTGAAAGACCTTGCTGAGTGTCTTTTAGAAATCACAGTGAACTCTCAACTTCATCTTCACCAGCAATGTGCTGACTCCCTCAAAACAACTGGTTTTATGAAGCCTTTATAAAATCCATATATCTTAAAACAAACCCCAAACCCCAAACATTGCCTTTATTGTTAGATTTATGTGTTTAGTAATTTTATTCTTTAATATAATTTCTACAAATTTAGGCAAATTTTACACTCACCTGCAGTTCTCTGGATGCCCACCAGAACCACTTCTAAAACCTGATGTAGTGTTTGACTCCTTTCTGGAATGAGAGGCTGCAGGAGGCAGAGTCAATAGTTGGCTACTTTGTATCTGAATTCCTTTAGAACATTTGAGTGTATGCAACCTAGTTCTACTGATGGTTATGGTGCATTTGGAGGTTTTCTTTCCATAACATCTAGTCACACTTTGATGACGAGAAGGTGGGAGAATCAGCAGATGGTTTGCTTGCAGCAGTTCTCATAGTTGTAAATTTGTACATTACAAAGAGGCAGCAAAATTACTTCAAATGCCTGTTAGTCAATCACTCACTTGATTGGGAGATAATACATTGGGAGGTTATATACTAAAGTATACTAAGCTATATGCTATTGTTTATTATAAAATATGTTAGCAGAGAGAGGATTGGGAAAAATCAGTTATTATAAAGGAGGTCAATTGCAGCAGGACTTTTTAATTTTGATTTTTTGATTCTTCAACTGATGATACTACCTATATGTTATTAATCTACTTAAATTACAAAATCTGGGACGTTATTTTGCCTTTCTGTGCTACCTTTAAGAAAAATTGCTTGTTACTGTTACATATGATCAGCAAAATTACTCCCTTGTGTAACTGTACTACAAACAAAATAGTTGGGATGATTTTATGATGAGTTATATCAAAGCACATACTGGCTTTCCAGCAATTAAAAAAAAAATACTGAGAAAGAAAACAAATGTCCTTCACAAGTACAAAGTTTACTCTTTTGCCAGGGTAAAAGTGTAATAAGGCTCCTTTTGCTTCATATCTACTTCTCATGTGTTCCTTGATCCTCAGATCACATAATAGTTAAGGGCTCCAGGTAAATGTTAGGATTTGAGCAGGTTTGAAGTTTAACAAATTCCTGCTGAGGTTGGGAAAACGAAGAATGTGTCTTGAAGGCAAGGGAAATACACATCTGCCGAATATCCTGGAGAGCACAGAGCTTAAATGACTTCTCTAGTTTAAAAAGTGACAGCATCACATCAGGATAAAAGCGATTACTTTGATAACCAAACCCACACACATTTAAGGTTTTCCATGTTGAGTATGTGGAGGCATGCAGAGTTCCCCTTTTTAATGTTTGCAAAATACTGTGCAGAGATAATCTCCAAAGGATAAAAATCTACATCTTCAAGATGCCTGAAAATAGCTGTTTGTATTCTATATATTGTTAATAGTGAAAAACTGAGAAGAAATGTACCATCCCTGCAGAAGAGTGTGAAAAAGCACAGATGTAACCTCTGAAATCAAACAGGGAGACTGAAAAAGAATTATTACCTTAATTTCTGGCTGCATAACATAGAGCTAGGATTGCACCAGCATTCACAGTACTTAAAATTTTGGATGTTTCCCATCAATCTCATGTTGATGAGAGAAAAAATGCTGTTAAGCAGCCAGAACTTTAAACAAGCAAGATGGTCTTCATTCCATTTAATTCCTTTCAGCTGATCTGAGCTCTGTCCAGCCCAAGTGATGATGATAGATCCCCTACTCTTTGATCACTTTTTTAAAAGAATTAACAAAAATTACTTCATTCATGAGAATCTTCTTCTAAGACAAACAAACTTCAGAGTTTAAATGTATGTTTATTTCATTTTAAGTGTTTTAATTTTTCCACTTGTCCTTGTGACCTTAGTCTTTTACTTCCTCTGAGAAGGTCAGGCTCTTGATACTCGAGTACATAACTTAGGAGCTCTCAATTCCTCTGCTGTATTTAATGTCAAAGGAGGAAAGGTTCTCATTATGTTTCATAAGCTGTTTCAGCTGTTTGAAAAACCCGATATTTTCTCTTGATTCTATGTTGTCTGGCTTAGCACTAAGATGTGCCACTTCCACTTCAACATCAGTGGAAGATAACTCCTTCTGCCCTTGCAGATGGCCTAACATATGTTTGGATTTTGTTACACTGACCAGCAATGGCAGTACCCCAACAAGTTAAATTTGATGTGGATTTATCATAAAAAATCAGAATGAGTCAGGAATTCCATCAGCGCTAATCCATCAGGCATTAAAATACTGAATGTGCATCCCTTAGTAACAGTATAAATATCGAACAGAAGGAGTGACAGTGTGTAATCCTATGGGATATGCACTGAGAAATCTCCCTTGGAGTTTCACACATATTCAAGGAAAGGATTACCCATGTCATGGTTAATAGAGAGCACTGATCCAGCACACGTCTGTATCAGCAAGTGGGTGTCAACAGCTACCGCTACAGTACTCCAATTCCATATATGCATGGATGAAGAAATCAGTTAGCATTCATAATGCCAAGTGACAGAAGCTTCCTCTGCAAGATGTTTTATATGCTTATGTGGTCAAAGTACATGGAGAGACCCACCCACAGTGTATATTTCAACAATTAAGCAGAAATGTTTTGAAAAAATAATCTGAAAAGGCAAAAGGAAAGAGAAGAAAGAAATAGAAACAAAGAATAAAGAGTCAAGTACCCCTGTGTGTTGGAAAGACAAAACAATGGCATTGAAATCGGAGAATCAATTCTGCTATTTTAAAGCACATTGATTCAGCCAGGGAAGTTATGGCGAAGATCCAAGCAGAGAAGAAAAGTGACCGAGGCTCTTGTTGTTCTCTTCTGGCTGGAGCCTAGAGGGAAATAATTTTTTGCTGGGGGAATTCTGAGGCTTTGGCAATACAGCAGCATCAATAAAGACTGAGTGGTCTGAAGTAAGAAATTAAGCCTGTAACCTTGCAGTTAATTCAGAGCATTTTTATCAATTATCAGCCTATAATTAGCCAGTGCAGTAGTGATGTTTTAAAACTGTGCAGCACTAACTCTTAAACCACAAGCTGATCCTTTTTCAACATATTTTCCTTACAGAACAGCCATTGGAGAAGATTTTCATGATACATTAAATTTAAGCCATTTGTTTTTACTGATTGCTTAAATATTTACAGCATGATCTGCCAGCTTCTTCCCTTCAGATACAATCATGGAGTTTTCAACGCTTTGTGTGCTATTTGAATACACAACAAGAAAGTGAGTAAATGTGTTAACAGCTGTTAGAGGCATATGGCATTTTCAAAGGTGGTGCAAATATTTACACACATGTGGATGTATGTGTGCAGCTCTATTTCTTCATTTGATAGCAGTCATTGCTATAGTCTACAGTTTTTGGTGTGCAAAGCTTATGGAAAAAGACAAATAAGTAGTTTACAGTAAACTCAAGTGAACAGCAGGAAAAGAAAATATTCTCTTGTCTTTTCATTTTAAAAGTATGTGCTTTTCTAAATAAAAGCAAAAACTCCATTATTTTCATAGCTTAGAAAATGCATGTAAGACTGCAGGTTAGGAAGATCCAAGATATCAGAAAAATCTTGGTGCAAAACTCAGCTACAAGCTGATACAGTGCTTATAAATACAGAGAACAAATAGATTATATTAGTAAAACCATTTTAGGGCAAGCCCATAATAACTGGGTTGTTATTATTAATAGTGCCAATCATATTTATGTTAAACTTTTTACTAATGTCTATTTCAATCACTTTTTTCATGTTGATACTATTCAAAGAGGAATGAGATTATTTATTCATCTTCCTTTTGATGTAGCACTGGGATAGGGAGTCATGCATGAAGTTTAATAAGCCTTGCTAATTGTCTGTCAATTCAAGGGGCTATTGATTTACCCACTGTAGATATTTGGCTCAAATCTGAAATAAGCTCATTTGCAAAACTGAAAAGCATGTCATTCATTAAAATTGAATGCTAAGCTTTACTCTAAGCAAAACAAAATTTGGCCTGAATGAACAACTACTTCATGAACCAAGACAGACGGGTCTTCAGATTATGCTGTTGAGTTATTCTGCTTAGCAAAGGTTTCTTTACAAATTATATCCATGGTTCATTTATCTAAAACAAAATATCTCAATTAAGAACATAGTATTTTTAATGGTCAGAAATATGATCATATAAACTTAGACAGTTTCTTTGGCCTTTGACAGCACCTGTGACACCAGCTGTGTTATGATTAGATGTGATTATCATTTGCTGGATGTACTCATATATCCCTGTGCAGACCTGATGTACGATATTGCTGTTATGAGATGACAGTGTTTCAGTCCTAGCTGGGACTGACAATATAGGGCCCAGAGGTGAAAATGGTGTAAGAAAAAGGGGAATTTTAATCATAAATGCAAGAGCTATGTTGGTCTTTTTAACACAAAGAACAGACTAGAAACTATATTCTAGTACTAACCTTTCTGCTAACTCCACCAAAGAAAGCAAAGTCCCAGAGACAGCAGCTCCAGGACTGGGAAGTAAAACAAGAGGAGACGTATTTTCAACTGACACTTTAAAATTCTGCTTCATCAAGCAAAAGTATTTATATTAATGCTTTCTTTGACAAAAGATTCTTTATTTACAGAAAAATGCATTAAGTCATTTCATAAGATGGTTTGACTGTAAAATGACAAATTGAATGCATGTAAATTGGTATTTTCAAAGTAAGGTTGCAGTGAAAGCTTTTCTGAGTGCTCATTCTAAATTACTTTTATTGGGTTTAAATAGAAAATAAATACTTTGGCTTATGCCTATTGTTTTAATTTTCTTTGACAACTTGTAGCCATTGACAATATCCAATGCCTCACTGGAAGAGAAAGTGAACCCAATTTTGCCTTCTCTTAATTGTTCAATGTTTTACTGAATTTAAGAAGTCAGTGCAAATGTCATCGTGTGTCTTTTTTTTTTTTTTTTAAGCTTCCTATTATGGAAGCTTTTCACAGCGGTGCTACTTTTAATTATTATATCAAAGAACAAAAATTTTCTTTTCAGTCATGTTACTCTTAATTCGTATGGAAGGACTTGTACTCCTGGGACTTGTTCTAAGAACCTTCTCCACAAATTCAAAGTCTCTTCATGGATTCTCTCCATTAATCTACTTATGGGCTGTGCAACTGAAGGCAGGAAAAGGAAGTCCTGAATTTCATTTGTGGCTAAATAACTTTTCTTTTTTTTTTTTTTTTTTTTAAATGGCAGCAATTTATTTGTTCTCAAATACACCCTCTGCTACAAAACCATTCTCACAAAGGCCTAGCTACAGTAGATCAACATTTAGAAATACCAAAGTATTTGGATTACAGGTGTTTGGGGTTTTTTAAATGTTCTAGCCCGGTAGTATTTTCCTCTTCTGTTATCATAATTACTGGGAATAAAACTCTTTCTTGCTTGCTTTTTACTTCTATAACATGTGTGCATTTAGTCTTCTGTTCCCATATGTTTTCATTTTCTGGTGTTTTTATCTTTTGAAGGTTGAGAAAGACAATGTCCTCAAGACAATTAATACTTTCCTCCTTTAACATCTGTCGTTATACTGCACCTCTTCTAGGCAGAGATGTCACGGTTTCTTGTCTTAAGTGTAAGTAGAGACAGCCCTTTAAATAGGATTGGTTTCATATAAAGCTTCTCTTTGCAAGATATATTAACAGCATGAGGGACAGGAAGTTTCTTGCTCCTTTTGCTCCAGATAACAAAACTAGTTGAAATAGAGAGATTATCAGTTACAACATCCCTTCTCACCTGAAATCTAGTTCTTATTTTCAGCTGTGAATAAATGTCATGATATCTCTCGTTCTTATGTCGTAGAAACAATTATAGAATGTGCATACAGAATGTGAAATTTTACAAACCATCTTACTATAAAGACTTTAATTTTTACTGTAAAAGGAAGAAAAATAAAGACATCTGGAGACATATCATCAAGAAGATAGTCAGTGATGATGTTTATTTCAGTAAGAGCAGAACTAGTCCTTTAATATTCAACACCAAAATGTTTTTGTAACGACCACATTTATGAAACTCTTTGCCTCATGCCAGAGATCTTCAGTTACCTTTTTATGATTTATTCTTGAATCTTTTATAGCCAGATCATAATTTCATAAACCTATGCATAATATAATATTCTATTTCCAAATCAGTTTTTCAAGAAAGCCAGTTCTCCATTCTTTTCTTGTTTCTAAGATGCGCAGAAATGTCACATTGAAACTGATAAAAACTTTTGAAGAAATATTATTTTTTGTGTAGTATATCACTCCTCAGAGTGCTGTTAAGATATTTGGTCTGAGATAAATAATATCTATTATATTTTCTAGCCTACTTAAATTTCAAAGTAGAAAATATCCACGCTCCCTTGATTACATTCAAAAAATTCAAGAACTCTTAGTCAAAACGTCTGTATGCTTCAAATAAAAGAATTAAAGTATCTGGCATCTGCTCTCTGAAGCAGGCGTATTAACATCAATAAGCTAAATAGTCATCCCAATAATGGGCCCTCACTTCTCCAAGTGTTCCTTCACAGGTGTAAGTGAGTCTCTTCCTTTTGTTAAGTGCTTATACCTGTTCTCTACTTTTGACAACACCCCAGCTGTGCTCATGAAATAGCAGGACACAAAGCGAGCTGTCCGTGAACATTACTGCTGAATTGTTTTATGCTGAAATATTAGTAACTGTAGTTATTAGGAGGCTGCTGTGGAACAGCACTATTTCTTGGGAGCTGTAGATTACAAAAAGAGAGATACTGACTAAAATGCAAATTTATTCATGTGAAAAAGCATAGAACATTTTTAAAAACTGTTTTAAAAGAGAAGATTTTAGTCAAGAAAACATCTCAATAAACAACAAACTAGCATTTTTTTATGGAGACTCAGACAATGGTGCTTCTATTTTGTAGCTTTTCTTCTCTTTGCTTCAAGTTTCACCTGAAGAAAAATAAATAAAGGATTTAAAATTGTTCCATCAATTATACAGTATTATAAAATACATGACATTTTATTTTCTCAGAACTACAGAGTTTGGAATTCTGCAGAACAGGTGGGTGAGAAAAACATAGTTAACATTCTGAAACCATTAAAGAGTAGTGAATATATTTCTTCTCTTTGGGTGTCACTGAGCAACACTTTCAGAATAAAGAGAATAGTTTTTATCTGAATTGCTAACAATCAAGCAGACTTGTTTAGGATATTTTATGATTATTTCCAGACATTACTACACTCTTACATTCTCTTGTTTAAATTAGTTTGTTAGGTTTGCATGTCTACCTATGTATTTACATACCTACATTTGCATATGTTATTGTGTATAATAGATTTTTATTTAAAGGAATGTTAAAAAAAATTATTTTATTCTTACTTGATTACTTCTGAAAGTATACACTTGAAAATGAAACAGTGGAAAACTCCCTTCTCTTTTCCTGTGTCCCTTCTGTCAGATTTTCAGGTGTCTTTCATGCCCGCTTCTGAAAGAAAATCTGCCAGTAAGCAAGATACAGATCCATGGACATTTCCCAGAACTTTATTTCCTTTAATGAAGACAGCAAATGAGGGAAACTTATGAGACGTTTTAAACTAGCAAAGCCTTGAATATTGAAAGAACTGTGTCTAAAGTAGGGTCAAAATGCCTTCCTACGAATTGTATGCAAACCAGTTTGCAAGTGTTCTGCTTTCCCCAGTCACACTGCTCTTCTAACAGCTATGGTCTAATCAGAAAGCTCATTAGATAGTCCTTGTTGCTGAATGATGTGATAAGTGAGGAGGACTGGAGAAAGATCTTCTACTTTTCTGAACTATATTTCGCTGATAGCTACCCACCCAATATGACTTTTAAAAGCCCTAAGGGAAGTTAACCACCTACTTTCCCCCACCCCCCCCAACCTATACTATACATTTGTGTCTAATCATGAATCTAGAGTTATCTTCTGCCTGGCTTAATAATCTTTAACTGGATTCAAAGGGTACAAGAAAGTATTTAAACATTCATCATAGAGTCGCTTAATTCAGATCCTCAAAGCTCCAACACAGTTTCCATTTAGCCTTGGAAATATGCAGTAGCTGAAGTTTCCCCTATGAAATTTCACTGGAAGTTCATGCTACATTTCTGTGCATGGTCAGGGGCACACCTATTTGACAATGTTGATCAATTCAGCATCTACAGATTTCTTTTAACATACATCTGCCTTGCAAGACTCCATCCTATAGTCATGGTAATGACATGCTTATCAGATTAATCTCTGTCTGCACAAAATGTGGCTGGCAGGTGTTGCACCCTTTATCCACAGCTCAGGAGCTTACTAACTCCATGTTAGTTCTTTGTATAGCTGGAAAGCAGGATGAAGATTGGTTTTTTTACATGGGATAACTCAATATGCACTTTGCCAGAACAAATGATTCATAGGTTTCAGTGAGGAAGAAAAGTGATGTGGTGGATTCTGATCCCTGATTAAATGAACAGTGGGAATAAACCAGTAAAATGACGCTATTGTACAAAGAGGTGAACAAGTAATGCTTGAGTTTAAGAATCATATAGAAGATAACTTTTATATATGTACATATATATATTTCTTCATAGAAGTTCATCTTTCAGGTGAATGAAGAGAAAGATACAGAAAATGGTACAAAATCTGATAACTTGTAACAGTTTTACATTGAGACTATCTAGGAAAACAAAGAACTAGTATGAAATTCAGTGCTCAACACAAATTCAGATACTATGTTTAAAGCAGTCATTACAAATAAATAAAAAGGAGCTGGTGAAAAATGTAGAGCTATGGAGTACTTTGAACTGCTTATGCTTAACTGCTTCTGAAATGTCACTGAATTAATAGCTTCACCATTTTTCCTCCATGCTGAAGCAATCTCTCATTTTATTGCCATGTGATTTTTTTTTTTTTTTTTTTTTTTTCATTTTCTCAAGTCTTTAAGACGGACATGTTTTATTAGGGAGAAAGTAGAAAAAGCAAAATGTCCTGTTGCAGACTTCTCAAGTAACCTTGGCTTACTGTTGAATTTGTACCTCAATTTCCTACTCATACAATGGGGTAAAGAGGGGTAATGGTCTTATTTTTTCCTGAAGATGTAGGCTGATAATCTGTTAAAATGTGTGATGATATTTTAATAAGAGAAATAATCCTACATTATTATGGCAACCCTGAAAAAGATAATATGAGACATAACAGAGTAATAAAACACTGTTTTTTTTCTAGCTGCAAGAAGACTCAGGGTCCAAATGTTAAAAATTATTGACCAACACAGTGTTATTACAATTAAATCTCATTAAACGCAATTAAAATATGTGTCGACATAGCGCGTAGGGATATGGTGTAGTTGGGAACTGTCAGTGCTAGGTTAATGGTTGGACTAGATGATCTTCAAGGTCCTTTCCAACCTAGATGATTCTGTGATTCTGTAAAAGAGAAAAAAACCCAACAAACCTCAGACACATAAGCACTAGTGAATTATGTTAGTCATTCAGCATTAAAAAGTCACTGACAAAATACTTTTTCTAATATAATTTAAAAATAGAAAAGGAGAAAGGAAAAAAAAAAAAAGGAAAAGTTTAGACAACCAGCAAGTCACACTGAGTAATTTAATCATTCTGAAAAATAAATTTATTGCAGAATTTGTTATCTGTTATCTATAGCACAAAAATATGCAACATGGTGGATACTGGAACTTCCAACCTTAAAAATTATGCTGAGATATCAGATCTTTACAGATCTCAAAGTAAAGAGAAAATATACTAAAATAATTGTCTTCAGCTTTTTGTTGAAATATTGCTTGAGCAAGATGTCTGTGAGATTATGAATAACAGTTATTTAAAGTGGGTATCTTCTAATAATCCAAATTTACATTCATATCAGTATTATTAATTTTGTTTAAAGTAGGGAAATCTCTATATAAGTAGGGCTTTGTTTCCACTCTTTAATACTGAACCTGTGTGCTGCCAGATCAACCACAAATACATAGCTAATCTTCATCTGACATCAGAACATAATCACCATTTTGTTCAATTAGCACTATCCCTTGTATATATGGTGTCTATGTACTGTTATGTTTTCTGTGGGAAGAAAAAATATGACACTGGATCCAGCCTGGCCTAAAGACAGGTTTTCCAAAACGAGTCAACTTTTTTTTTTTTTTTTTTTTTTTTTTAAAACACAAATGTAAAACTTCTTAGTCAGTAAATCAGTGATTTCTATTATGTGGTCAAATCATTTTAGACTGCTGTATCTGTTATAGTGCAATTTTGAATAATATGACCTCCATATGATCCAGTAGGGCAACTTCTGTAAATACTGTCTCTGATTAATATCTTTGTGCAACAAAGCATTATTTTAGCTTATTTACAAAATATTCACATTTACCACAGCCTGCCCATGGGCCCAGGAACACTGTTCACATCTTGTACTAAGCTACATTGTGGGTATACCTGCCTTTTGACTCCTTTTTCTTCTGCCTGGATTTCCATGGGCCCGCCTAGACCTGGCCATGTTGTCTTCTCTTGCAGTGTTGGGGGTTTTGGATGGATCCTGTTACCAGCCCCTGGCTCTGCTTCTGTGCTCAGACTCTGTATAGCTTTTCACTGTTAGTGAGGGCGCTGCCCATACTGGTGTCACCCTTGTCTCCTATCTCACCTTCCTTTAGCAAGCAGTCAGCCCTCACTGCTCCGTGATACAAATACATTTTTGACTCCAATACTTACTGTTAAGGAATAATTCAGTCTGCCTAAAAACTTTTTTGTCAGGCTTTAGGTGACAGAGTTTTGTAAGGGAGGCAGGTTTTTTTATAATACTGCTTTTTTGCAGATCCTGTGAAGATCATCAGGATATTGTATCTGGTACAGAGACAATGACACTGATCTTTCTCTTTTCAAAAAATGCCAAGTTAAACCTTGCTCCATCTTGCTTTGTATCAGCAAGGTCTTGTTTCTCAGTACAAAATCATTCCTTAATTTCCACTGCCGTGGGCAAACAAGAGCAAATTTTGACTGTCTTAAACAGAAAAATGACAAAATGAGTCTCTGAACCAGAATACTTTCTAGTGACCCGAAGAGTTTAAAACATTCTCCTAGAAGATAATGCACTTTTAAACTAACCAGGTTAAAAATAACCTTTAGAGAGTATATAGAACACTGGAAAATATAAAGACATGCAAATATATACACACATACACGTTTCATCTTATAATACCAATGCGTTTAAAAGAATTAGATTTTTTCCATAAAAATTATCAATTTTCTTGTGTGTAAAGATGATCTTTATTATAAATATATTGATAGCTATTGAAAATGTTTTTAGCTCATTATAAAATTTCTTATTTAAGGGCATGGGAACGTAAGAAGCTAAATCAAATAGGGTTAATAATTTGCATCATACTAGTACACTTTCAGACATATGCTGTTAAATATTAATAAATTACAGTCTCCTGAGATAAAGTTTAGATCTGTATAATTTTTAGGAGTTCATGTATATGCTTATACTCTCATAGTGTACCATAGTAAAAAAAAAAAAACAACATAACAAACGGCAAAATAACCTCAAACCAACAGTCTAATTCTTTCCATCCTTCCATTTATTTCCTGCTGTAATGTATTTGCATTATTATTGTTCTGATAATGTGCCAATAATGTATGGACACAGAAATGCTGAGATTATTTGCAATTCATTGTCAAAAACAATCACTGAAGAACAAAACTGAAGGAAAAGCTGAGGTCACAGCTTTACAACTGGGAGTTTTCACAGATTTAGCTTTAATAAGTCCACCTTGATTTAACTGAGCAAGGCCCTGGTTAAATAGGACATTCTGCCAAATATGTTGTTCTCTAACATCCTTAGAGTTACTGTGTAAGATCAGCTATAAACTTTTCACTTTTATAAATATTAACTTAATCTTGAGTCTTCTCTCTGATTTCTTCTAGAGTTATCAGGAGAAGAATCAAAGCTGAATGATAGTGCTATCATTTAGGACTTTTATGTCTGATCCAGGACATTTGAAAGAACATAAAACCAGACGCCTGGAAACAAACTCATAAATATTTGAATCCAATCTTTTCTTATTGAGGCAACCAAATTATACATTCTCTTCTAGAGATTTTCTTGTTTATTAGATTCCAGTGGCTTGGAATGACAGAGACCATGGACAGAAGCAAGTTTAAAGGGCAGAATCTAAAACATGAAATATGGCAAAACATTTTTTACACATAGTAAGTAAATCAAAGAATAGCTTTAAGCATATACTAAAATGAACTACACAGAAGCAGCCGACATTGAATAGAGGTTTGTTTTTTCTTTGATAAATCAAAGGTCATGTATTACTTTCCTTTTCCACATTCACCTTGTACTAATTTACGTCAATGCTGAAGATGATAACAGAAACATACAATACAGTGTTAACTATTGTAAACTTGTTTTCACAATTATCTATATTTAGGTAACTTGGTATACTTTAATCCAAAGGTCATATAAAATGCAAATACACTAATTTTTTCTTTGACTCAGCTCTAGATTGAACTCTTTAGGTCAATAAAACTGAAAAGCAGCTCTGCTAACTTATGTCAGTTATTTTACTTTGTCAAAAGTATAAGATAGGTAAGAAAGGGGTATTTACAAGAGGACAATATTTTAGCAGAAATATATATATATTTAGTTACATGGGGAAAGCGTTGTAGAATATGTAGAAAATGTGTATGGATAGTGCTAGAGGGAATGTAATCATGTAAAAGATTACAAAGAAAAGATAATAAAAAGAAATGGTGTAGCTGAGAGGCTGTAGAAGAAATTAACTTCTCACTTCCACATCTAGAACTGACTACAAAACGGTATCAAACTGGTTTAGTCAATCACAGGATATAAATATTAGGTTAAGGTTAGTTCTAATCTGCTTAAAAGCAGGTAACAAATTAACAAAATCCACTTAACTTATTTGTAGGAATGCAGCTTTATTTTATTTTAGAGATAACAAAAGAAGTGGTTTTCCCTGGAGTGGTGTTCTGGCAGTCTTCTGAACTTGTGTTCATGCAGAGATTCTTCTTTGCAAGTAGAAAAAGGCTATCACTTCTTCACAACATCTGAAGCTAGGAAGAATTTTAGTTCTAATACTGGCCACCTATTTAATATTTAGTTAACTATTTAATGAAGTGTTAACATATTAGACCTCAGAATTTCATTACAAAGGTTACTTCTGTTCAGTTGTTTGGTTTTGGTTTGGGTTTGGGTTTTTTTTCCATCTGATATCCAGTATCTGCTGTATTTTCTGATTCATATTTTCAGTCCACTTGGTTTTTTAACTTCCCCCCCCCCCCCCCCCCCCGAAACTCATTCATTGAACTCTTGGTTCTCAGCCAGTTCTGGGGAGCAATGGTTTCCTTCCCACACACACGTACAAAGAAAGAAAAAAAATGTAGGATTACAAAGACAATATAGAAATGACTTATGTTATGCAGTTTTATTTACTGACACACAAAGACCAGCACAATGCCATTGGTAAAATTATATTCATGTTTCTTTTTAATTATCATAAAAATATTGACAGACTTAGATAACAGTGGCAGTTTTGTTTTTTTCTATGCACACAAAACAATCTCAAATTAAACTGCTTTTGTATGAAAACTAGTATGATGAGGATGAACAATTTGTGTAGTAGTCCTTTTGTCCTGGTTTAACCAGGATAGGGTTAAGTTTCCCCAGCAGTGGGGGGGAGCTCTAGCCGGGTTATTCAGATACCATGCGGACGTCACATCCTGGCAGGTCACATTTTCCTGGCGCGGAGCGCGGTGCACTCGTGGTTTTGTACATCGTGCTTCCCACTGCTGTATTTGGTAGCTATTTTGCTCTGTTCATTGCTGTCACTATTACTGTTATTGTTGTTGTTGGTTGTGTTGCTATCGCACTGTTGTATTAAACCTCTCCTTATTTCAGTCTTGGGGCTTTGTATTTTCACTCCCTTTGTGAGGGAGGGGCAGCAGCCGCGTGGTCTCAGACCCCGGCAGGGGCTAAACCACGACACCTTTGTTTCTTGTTTTTGAACACTTTCTGAATGAAACTGAGAAGTTTGGACTGAAAAATTTGGCAGTCTGTTTTTGATAATTTCTCTTGTGCTGTTAAAAAAGAGTAAGAGAAAACAGTATAGTAGCATGGCTACTGTAAATAGTAACATGGCTACTGTAATTTTATGTGCACTTTGTGAGTTTGTAATGTTTTGAAGAGGAGAAAGAGGAAACAACCTGCCTAACTACCTTCTCAGTGATATTTTAATGAATGAAATTAGACGTAGGTGAAATAGTACAGTATTACCCCATCTTCCACTTACCACCATGACACTACTGCATAAAGACAGATCTGACATATTTTCCAAATAATTTCTTACTGTAGCCATGCAGCCCCAGCAGGCTCATTGTGACTCAGTTTTATCACATAAAGTAGAAAATGCAAGAGAATAACAATGCTTTTTTTTTTTTTTTTTTAAGATCTAGTGCCATAATACAAAAATTCTTGTATTTTGGTGGGTAAGGAAAGCGAAACAATTCTCTGGGACACAAACCAGAATTATCAGACCTGTCTTGCAAAGTGAGATTCCTGCTGCAAAGCAACTCCTTATTTCTTTTCAGTCCTGATAATTGACCTAAAAGAGTGTATAAGGTTTACATTTCAGTGGTATCTACTGGAGGTCATACCATTTAGCTTCAATCTGTGGACTGTGAATACCCTTCCTAGTATGACCATTTCCTTGATCTTCACCATTACACGTATAAGAAACACAAGTACTATGAAATCCGGTAGAAGCCTTAGAGCTAAAATTTAATAAAGTGACTAGAAAATGCAGAAGCAAAAAATAGTTATGCATGCTAAAAGCAACTATACTGTTGCCTCTTTCAATTCTATTCTTATTGGCCACAGTAGAATTTTAGAGGAAAATATGGTCTCAGAATCAGAGTCCAGAAACTCCCCTGCCCCAATACTTTTTTATTCCTTTTTTCTTGCCATAGCATCTCCATGAATGGCTGTTTTTCCTGCAGCCATTTCAATTTCATACTTCAGTTTGATCTTCCTCTTCTGTATTCTTCTGGTGCCCTTCAACTCTATTACCAGAATTTGATGCATCAACAATTATCAGTGTGAAAATCTAGCATAGAATCTCATGCTATAGAGAAGATAAAAAGATATTGCAATAGAAAAAATCCTCCCATTGTTCATGTCCAAGGTAGGACTTGAAATGCAATTTATTCATTAAAATTTGAACTAAAAGGATAACTCAGCTAACTATGAAGACATTTGACAGAAAAGCTTTATTTTCTGTTCAGAAACAGATAGTTCAAACACCTCTTGTAGAATAAAGAAAAACTTTAATAACTAGATATTATTCAGAACACTTTAAAAGTAAAATATTTGTATAGTTTTGTTTTTCTTCTTTCCCAGTCTACTTGAAAAACTGAGAATCTCAAAGCAGAAAAGTAACATTAAGACAAAGATTAGTTAACAGCCAAGTAAGGACATTTTAAGTGAAAAAAAAAAAGCTTTTTTATGTAGATTACAGAAAAAACATGAATGTTTAACAATTCAGTATTACCTCAGATATCTTTTAACACATTGTCAAGAGCTCATAAGAAAACACAAGGAAAGGTGTTTTTGTTTACATATGATAGAATATACACGTATCTCTTCAAGCACAGATTTAGAGCAAAGAAGCCCTCAGGCCTGGACTGTATGAAGCTTATCTTCTTGAGTTGTTTTCTCTTTTGTTTCCTCACCCAAGAGTGTGAAAATAATAATAAGATAAATAATAGTTAAGAATGATAGCAACAAAGATAGATAATAAGATAGAAGTGTTACAGAATGGCACTACAAGCTCATTATAATCAGAAACAAAGTAACTGGATCATAAAGTATACCAGTGTTCTTTATTCTGAAAATATTGTATTTGTAGACTTACACCAATAGACTCAAATTTCAACAATCTTAAATTACATATAGTGTTTGCTGATGAATATAAAAAAAACCCAACCACTTAATATATATACATTTCTATGTTCAAGTTTTTAAAAAAACTCCTTAATTTGATTATTTTGGAAAAATATATTGGGTTTTATATGAAACCATCATCTGGACATCAGGGCCATATATTTAGTCTTTTGAGAAGACCATTTTTTCAAAAGGAAGCCCTTCAAACCATTATCTTCACTGTCTTTAACGTGTCATTTTGATATGTATTAACTTCTCAGACTTTATCCATGTTGGAGTCCAATACTCTTTGATGAGGTTCTTCTAGATATTTCCACAGGGAGGGTTTAATGTTTAATACCAAATTCACTTATTTGAAGATATTTGATGTCAGTTGGGCAATACACCGAAATCACAACACAGCACAATATAGCAATTGACATATACAGTTGGATTACAATATAAACATAATTCCCATTAATGATCTTTATATGCTTACTGTCACAATGGTGGGTGCCCCCAGTCATCAGGAAGGAATACACGTGTTGAAGCCAGCTCAATCCTATTGTTATCTTCAAATATCATTCTCTTAGTTGTTCAGTTTTTATATCCTGTGTTGGGCTATCCCTCATATACACTCCCCACATGCTGGTTGTCCTGGTTTCGACCAGGATGGAGTTAATCTTCATTGGAGTATTTCATACCATATGATGTCATGCCCAGGTGGGCGGTCTTGCTCTGGGGCTCTCTCTTGCACGCCCTGGAGGTATTTGTTGCTGGGGGGGGTGTGTGTGGTCATCGTGCTTGGTAAGCCACTGCTGCATTTTACCCGTTTTCTTTTTGAACTTACTATTCTTACTGTTGTTCTCTTGTTATATTTAGTAAATCATTTATTTTTACTCAATCCACGAATTCTCTTCTTTTGTCCCTCCCCTATCTTACCAGAGGGGGAGGGGGAGGTGAACGGCCGGCCATGTGGTGCCTGGCTGCCGGCTGAGTTCAAACCTCCACAGTTTTTGGTGCACAACGTGGGGCACAGAGGCTTTTCTTTTTGTTTGAGATAACAACAAAACTGGTAAAATGTGGATTGCTTGGCTCCTTAAGATCTTATCACCTCATTTGCAATATGTGTTTCCCATGCTGTTGCTCACCTTCAGTGAGAGGTGGGTTCAGGTTTTGCTTCTGTTGTACTATGTGACGCTCATCTATGATAGCGTGCAGTCATCGGTCCTGGGGCTATTTACAGCTGTGTTTGAGAAATTTGGGGAGTTCAAATATCTTTGGAATGTTGACAAAAACATGTTTGCCGTGATGTTTGGAGTTAATGTTTTCCTGTATGTGGTTCAGATTTTGTTTATGGTTAAGCTACTATTTAAGAGTAACCAAGTAGCAGAGACTGCAGCCACTACAAGCCCAAGGATGGGCGCTGCAGCTGAATCAGAGAACCAACCCACGACAGTATCAGTTGCCTCCATACAGAAGAAGAAATACACAAAAAAATCCCCTCACAGTGTACAGGGTGATGATGAACCAGGCCCATCACGAGAACAGGAGGAGGAGGCAGAGCCAGTGATAGTCACCCAATCCTTGTCCTTGAGTGCGTTGCAAGACATAAGAAAAGATTACGGCCACCAGCCAGGTGAGCAACTCGTTACCTGGCTGCTGGGTGCTCGCATAGCGGGGCCAGTAGCATGGAACTAGAGGGCAGGGAGGTGAGGCAGCTAGGATCCCTGTCTAAGGAAGGGGGCATTGACAAAGCCATTGGAAAGGAGACACAAAGTCTCAGTCTCTGGAAGCGACTTCTGTCAAGTCTGTGGGAGAGGTATCCCTTCAAGGACGACTTGACATGTCGACCAAGTAAGTGGACCACTATGGAAAGAGGCATTCAATACCTGAGGGAGCTAGCTGTGCGGGAGGTAGTTTACTATGACCCAGATAATGCACAGCTACTCACAGATCCAGATGAAGTCCGATGCACCCAGCCCATGTGGAGGACTTTTGTACGGAGCACACCCTCATCATACACCAGTGCAATAGCACTAATGGACTGGAGAGACGAAAAGAGACCAACAGTGAATGAACTGGTTCGTCAACTACGACAATATGAAGAAAGTGTCTCTTCCCCCATCATCGCAGCTGTGAAACAATTATCTCAAGATGTCCAGCAACTTAAGGAGAACATGTCCTACTCCCCACCTGCACAGACCAAAATCTTGACTATTAGGAGCAATCGTTTCTCTACTCGAGAGAACCGGTACACACCACGGGGGAAGCTGTGGCGTTGCCTGCGTGACCATGGAAAAGACATGAAGAAATGAGATGGAAAACCTACCTACCTCCTAGAAAAGCGAGTATGTGAGCTGGAAGGAAGAACAAGTACAGAACATCGTCCTTTCAGGAGAAATGCTGCTCCGGTTTCCAGTAATCAAGATGAGGCTGAAACCCGTGCACACCACACTAACCCATTTATCGTTAGCAAGTATTATGATCAACATTAGAGGGGCCCTGCCTCCAGCCAGGCAGAGGACATGGACAACCGAGTTTACTGGACTATGTGGATTCGATGGCCTGGCACATCTGACCCCCAGCAGTATAAGGCTCTAGTGGATAATGGTGCTCAATGCACCCTAATGCCATCAAATTTTAAAGGAGCAGAACACGTTTGTATTTCAGAAGTGACAGGGGGGTCTCAACAGCTGACTGTATTGGAGGCCGAGGTGAGCCTAAGTGGAAAAGAGTGGGAAAAACACCCCATTGTGACTGGCCCAGACACTCCATGCATTCTTGGCATAGATTATCTCAGAAGAGGGTATTTTAAGGACCCAAAAGGGCATCGGTGGTCTTTTGGTATAGCTGCCTTGGAAACAGAAGGAATTAATCAGCTGTCTGTGTTGCCTGGTCTCTCAGAGGATACTTCTGTTGTGGGATTGCTGAGGGTTGAAGAACAACAGGTACCAACTGCCACCACATCCGTGCACCGACAGCAATACCGCACCAATCAAGACGCTGTAATCCCTATCCATAAACTGATTTGTCAGCTAGAGAACCAAGGAGTCATCAGCAAGACGCGCTCCCTTTTTAACAGCCACATATGGACGGTGCAAAAGTCTAATGGAGAGTGGAGATTGACAGTGGACTATCGTAGCCTGAATGAAGTCATGCCACCACTGAGTGCTGCTGTGCCAGACATGTTGGAACTGCAATATGAACTAGAGCCGAAGGTGGCCAAGTGGTATGCCACGATTGATATTGCCAACACATTTTTCTCCATCCCTCTGGCAGCAGAATGCAGGCCATGGTTTTCTTTTATCTGGAGGGGTGTCCAATACACGTGGAATCGACTGCCCCGGGGGTGGAAACACAGCCCCACCATTTGCCATGGACTGATGCATGCTGCACTGGAACAGGGTGAAGACCGAGAACATTTAAAATACATTGATGACATCATTATATGGGGTAATATATCAAGAAGTTTTTGAGAAAGGGGAGAAAATAATCCAAATCCTTCTGAGAGCCAGTTTTGCCATAAAGTGTAGTAAAGTCAAGGGGTCTGCATAAGAGATCCACTTTCTAGGAGTAAAATGGCAAGATGGACGTCGTCAGATTCCAGTGGAGGTGATTAATAAAATAACAGCTATGTCCCCACTAACTAACAAAAAGGAAACGCAAGCTTTCTTGGGTGTTGTGGGTTTCTGGAGACTGCACATTCCAAATTACAGTCAGATTGTCAGCCCTCTCTATCTATGGGGCCCGGAGCAGCAACAGGCTTTTGAGCAAATTAAGCAGGAAATAGTTCATGCAGTAGCCCTTGGACCAGTTCGAACAGGGCAAGATGTTAAAAATGTGCTCTACACTGCAGCTGTGAAGAATGGCCCTACTTGGACTCTCTGGCAGAGAGCACCAGGGGAGACTCAGGGTCGACCCCTGGGGTTTTGGAGTCAGGGATACAGAGGATCAGAAGACCACTATATTCCAACTGAAAAGGAGATACTGGCATCATATGAAGGTGTTCGAGCTGCTTCAGAGGTGATTGGGACTGAAGCACAGCTCCTCCTGGCTCCCTGACTGCCAGTGCTGGGCTGGATGTTCAAAGGGAGTGTCCCCTCTACACACCATGCAACTGATGCCATGTGGAGTAAATGGGTTACATTAATCACACAACAGGCTCGAATAGGGAGCCCCAGCCATCTGGGAATAATGGAAGTGATCACAAATTGGCCAGAAAGCAAAGATTTTGGAATGATGCCAGAGGAAGAGGTAGCACATGCTGAAGAGGCCCTACCACATACTGAGCTACCAGATAATGAGAAGCGATATGCCCTGTTTATCGACGGATCCTGTCGCATTGTGGGAAAACATAGAAGGTGGAAAGCAGCTGTATGGAGCCCCACACGACAGGTTTCTGAAGCTGCTGAAGGAGAAGGTGAATCAAGTCAGTTCGCAGAGGTGAAAGTGATCCAGCTGGCCTTGGATATCGCTGAACGAGAAAAGTGGCTGGTGCTCTACCTTTATACTGACTCATGGATGGTGGCAAATGCGCTGTGGGGGTGGTTACAGCAGTGGAAACAGAACAACTGGCAGTGCAGAGGCAAACCCATCTGGGCTGCTCAATTATGCAAGATATTGCTGCTCGAGTAGAGAAACTGGTTGTGAAAGTACGCCATGTAGACGCTCATGTACCCAAGATCCAGGCCACTGAAGAACATCAGAACAACCAACAGGCAGATCAGGCTGCCAAGATTAAGGTGTCTCAAGTAGATCTGGACTGGCAACATAAGGGTGAACAATTCATGGCTCGCTGGGCCCATGACTCCTCAGGCCATCGGAGAAGAGATGCAACATATAGATGGGCTCATGATCGAGGGGTGGACTTAATCATGGATGCTATTGCACAGGTAATCCATGAATGTGAGACATGTGCTACGATCAAGCAAGACAAACGGTTAAAGCCCATTTGGTATGGAGGACGATGGTCAAAGTATAAAGATGGGGAGGCCTGGCAGATTGATTATATCACGCTCCCACAAACTCTGCATGGCAAACACTATGTGCTTACAATGGTAGAAGCAGCCACTGGTTGGTTGGAAACTCATGCTGTGTCCCGTGCCACTGCCCGGAACCTCATTTTAGGCCTTGAGGAGAAAGTCTTATGGCAGCATGGCACGCCAGAAAGGATTGAGTCAGATAATGGGACACATTTCGAAACAACCGCATAGATGCCTGGGCCAAAGAACATGGCATTGAGTGGATATATCACATTCCCTACCATGCACCAGCCTCTGGGAAAATTGAGCGATACAATGGATTGCTGAAAACTACACTGAGAGCAATGGGTGGTGGAACTTTCAAACACTGGGACGTGCATTTAGCAAAAGCCACCTGGTTAGTCAATACCAGAGGATCTGCCAAGCAAGCTGGCCCTGCTCAATCAAACCTCCTACATACCGTGGATGGGGATAAAGCCCCGTAGTGTGCATTAGGAATATGTTGGGGAAGGCCGTCTGGGTTACTCCTGTATTGGCTAAAGGTAAACCCATGCGTGGGATTACTTTTGCCCAAGGACCTGGGTGCACTTGGTGGGTGATGCAGAGGGATGGAGAGGTCCGATGTGTGCTTCAGGGAGATTTGATTGGTTATTCTCACCAATGAACCGGACTGTCAAATAACCCTGTTATTGCATTTAGTGCCTTGCAACATCCCCGTGCCACATCCAAAGCCTCCTGCTCCACCGACTGAGCCAACTGCGCCTCACTCCTCAGCCTTATAGACTGTCATAACAGATGGAACCCGAAGTTATAGACCAATAAACTCAGCAAACATTGTGGAAGGATGGGCCATAGACTAAAGGAATGATATCTGTGAGACCTGGGAAAAAAGGGGGTGGTGATTCCTTAAGATGTATTTGGAAACCTGATCGTAACGTCAATGGTATGGAATAAGGGGTGGAGACTGTCCTGGTTTCGACCAGGATGGAGTTAATTTTCATTGGAGTATTTCATACCATATGATGTCATGCCCAGGTGGGCGGTCTTGCTCTAGGCTCGCTCCCTCTTGCGCACGCCATCTGCTTGTCTGGTGGTATTGTTGCTAGGGGTGGGGGGGGGGGGGGGTGGGGGGCTGGTTGTCGTGCTTGGTAAGCCACTGCTGCATTTTACCCGTTTTCTTTTTGAACTTACTATTCTTACTGTTGTTCTCTTGTTATATTTAGTAAATTATTTCTTTTTACTCAACCCACGAATTCTCTTCTTTTGTTCCTCCCCCATCTTACCAGAGGGGGGAGGGGGAGGTGAACGGCTGGCCTTGTGGCGTCTGGCTGCCGGCTGAGTTCAAACCTCCACACTGGTCTAGCTAACGCAGGGATACATACACATTCTTTTGATTAACTCAGGGAAAATAATTTACACAACCAGCAGATCCACTCAAGTGACATAACTATTTATCTGAAATGAAGGCCACCTTCTGATCTCCACTGTGTTGAGATAAATTCAGTTTTCTTTGCAACAGTTACTTGCTACATTCCTCTCTCAACTTCATGAGCACATCACCCTTGTCCCTCCCATCTGAGCCTTCTTCCATTGTAGTTTTGTTGATCAGACACTGTACAAAAACTAGTGGATAATCCATAGCTAGATGTGTTATGTTACTTCCGCTTCAAGTTTCATCAGTGAAAGGGTCACACCACTTCCCTTGAAGAGATTGTGATGTGCTCCAGCAATCCCTAACAAGGAAATACACTACCATTACTTTGACACACAGACCTGTTCTGTGCTCCGTGAAATCCGTGGTGTAATGTATGATGTCATAGAATCATAGAGTCATTTAGGTTGGAAAAGACCCTTAATATTGAGTCCAACCGTTAACCTAACACTGCCAAGTCTATCACTAAACCATGTCTGTAAGCACCATGTCCCTAAGGGTCACTGTCCTGTAGTAGAGAAGCAGGATCTGTTGACCCTAGAGAGATCTGAGAATTACCATAGCTTAGGTATTTCAGCTATGTGGTTTCATCTCACCTAACATCAGGAACCTACTCAGTTTCTATTTACAGTCAATTAAAAGAAATGAACATTTTTAGGTTATGACTTGTCTGACCAATATTATCTCACCTTACTTGACCTAAAGGCCTTCTACAATGGAGTGACTCCATCAGTGGACAAATGAACTACAGATGTCATCTACCTGGATTTCTGTAAGGCCTTTGATATAATCCTTCCCCTTTCATAGTAAGAACATTCTTACTATGAAATCGGAGAGAGATGTGTTTGATGCATGGACTGTTGGATGGATAAGGAATTGGGTTATAGCCAATGACTCAATGTCCAAGTGGAAACCAGTTATGAGTGGTGTCCTTCAGGGGTTCATATCTGGACCAGTACTTTTAATATCTTCATCAGTGACATAGAGGAGAATGTCCCTGCCTGTGGCAGGAGGGTTGGATTGGATAATCTTTAAAGGTCCCTTCCAACCCAAACCATTCTATGATTCTGTGATTCTATGATTTTAGATGTCAATCTTAGGATAAATTCTGACCTTCAGAGCCTTTTTTCTTTTCATGCAATACACTGGAAACCAAGAGTGATTAGCTCAGTTGGAGAGATATACATTAGATAGATGAGTTCCATCTGTGATGTTATAAAGTCATTAGATACCTCCATTTTTCTAATGTTTTATTAGAGCTTGCAGATTTTGCCTTAATGTGTTAAAAAGGGCTTTATAGTATATACATATATGCACAACTTACATGGTTGTGTTTTTTTAAAAATTTAAGAATCCATCATGTACAGTGTCATCTAATTAATTTCACATGAGATACAATTAGATTAAAATAAATCTGCTCTGAAGTTTTCTGTCCTGTGATTATCTTGAAAATGTACACTTAACCTTTCCCCAAACAACAGTCAAACACTCCCAAACTAGCTGTGTGCTTGGAAACCTTAATGAAGAAAAAAAGAAATATCACACTTATATTACATGAGTAAGATTTTATTTTACTGAGGAGTGAAACAGGAAAAAAAAATCATCCTTCTATTCAAAAAGAGGAATTATTTCCCTAAAGTTTTGTAAAGAATTGCAAATTCACATAAATAAAAGGCCTGACAAGTTTCACCAAAGTGACAAATGCAGGGAAAAGTTGAGTGTAATGAAGCCATAGCTTCCAAACCTCTAGAAAGCATCCCTTGCTAAAATGTCTTCAATTTTGAAATTTGAGTGTATCTTTTCTTTTACTTTTCAAGAGCTACTGTGGAATGCAAGTGATCTAGGCAAGGCGCCAATGTACTACATTATATCAGTGTATTAACTATAGGGCATATGTCACTCATAACACTGGTAGTACAGCATCTTTGTGTTCAAAGGGTGGGTAGAAAGACTGCTTCAGGGCATAAAACTATTAATATGATCTTATTTCCATAAGCTTGTCTTCAAATGTATGTATTCATTATTACAAAATTTCCTTGAA
The DNA here is from genome assembly GCF_047716275.1 of Strix uralensis. NCBI lineage: Eukaryota > Metazoa > Chordata > Aves > Strigiformes > Strigidae > Strix > Strix uralensis. The sequence goes on along the minus strand of NC_133973.1, from coordinate 98,701,563 downwards.
TAATGCTTTAAGTAAGAAAGACTTAGCAATAATATGATAGTTTTATCCAGGAGCCTACAATGAAAAAAAGTGGTGCATATTTGTTCCTGAGTTTCTCACGCCATATGATGAATAGCAGCAATTATAGGGAAGCACAATATTAGTTTTACAGTTATTGTTATTATCTTAAATTACTAAGAATAAAATCCCATATTTCACTAGATAGTCCAATCACTGCCAAAATATGTGACAGAAGAACATTTTATAATCTCTGTATTTCACACTGACTGCACAACTAGAAATTGGCAGAGCCAAGTCATTTATATCTCCTTATTACCAACTTGCAGAAGACTTTGAGAATATGGGGCTAGTGATGGATATTTTTATAGCAGATGTTGTTTTATTATATTTTATTGTAGTAAGTATACTTCAGTTTAGTTCCACTGCAGTTTATTAAAGTAGCAGAGAGATTAGCAATAGGAGAACAAGACACACAACTTGCTTACTCTTGTTTTGTGGAAGGAACCATATTTACACAGAAATGGAGTCTATTTAAGCAGAATCAGAGTTCCTTCATTTATAGCTTTATACCTTATTGTGCTGTGTAATTCATTTAAACTGATGTAAAATTTACTTAAATATGGGACAATTATTTAGATGGAATATTTATATTGCAAATTAGATTTCCACTATGTATATTAAACAAATATTTCTCTCAAAGGGTAAAATGTATCTAAATGCAGAAAGCTCAACTCAATTACTGGATTAAGTGAGACTAAAATACTGTGAAAATACTTTTGATCGTTCTAACAGGGTGAACTACCCTCAAAGCGATCAGATTCAATTGAATGAAAACCAGAATATTTGATACGTTTGTACACTTCTGTGTTGCTTTTCAGGGTAGTTGAACTATAATAATGATATTCAACTGACACTTCAGTTCTACATTCAAAGTTCAAAGTAACACAACCTCTTAGACCCATGTTCTTATGTGCAGAAGTTACCAGGGTCCAAATTCAACCTAAATCACAGTCTGTACCATCTCTAGCAGCAGAGAAGCAGTCAATAGGATACAGTAGTTCCAGGGCCAGCTCATTTTGGCACTTAAGATTTTGGGAAAAAAAAAGAAATTTCATTTGTTTTCATTGACACATATTCATCAGCTCTGAAAATGAAGATGGATTTTGTGGAATATGCACACTTGCAGCAAAGAAGGCCAACAGTCTTCTGGGCTGCATTAGGAGGAATGTTTTCAGCAGGTCAAGGAAGTGATCCTTCCCCTCTACTCTGACTTGGTGAGACACATCTGGAGTTCTGGGTCTAATCCTGGACTCCCCAGTATAAGGGAGACACAGACATCCTGAAGCAAGTCCAGAAAAGGGCCATGAAGATGAATAAGGAAGGATTTGGAGTATTTTTCCTATGAGGAAAGGCTGAGAAAGCTGGGACTGTTCACCCTGGAATATGGAAGGCTCAGGGAAAATATAATCAATCTATATAAATAACTGATGGGAGGTAGTAAAGAAGGTTGTACCTGATGCTCCACAGTAGTGCTCTCACAGTAGTGAGAGGAAAAGTGGCAATGAGCCCAATCTGAAATACAGAAAATTCCACTTAACCATAAAAAAACCCATTTTTCACTCTGAGGTGGTCAAACAGGAATATCAGTCCTTGGAGATATTCAAAACCTGACTAGACATTGTCCTGGGTGGCCTGTTCTTGCTGACTCTACTTTGAGCAGGCAGTTGAACTAGATGATCTCCAGAGACCCCTTCCAACTGCAACTATTATGTGTGATTCTGTGATCTCTGTATTTACTTTAGCAGTGCCAATGTAAGGGGGCTAAAGCCTAAATGGCACAAGGCTTTGTCTGCAGCATCTATTTGTAGTATTCCTGTTTGACTTTAAAACACTTCAAGTTGTCAGCCTTTCTACTACAAGTTTCAATTTACAGTCTGTCAATGAGATCATCTAGGATAGAAATGAGAATTGGGTATCCTAGTCTGCTGACAGTCAAAAGGAGTGAGGTGCCAAACAAAGCTTTCTGCCCTTAAAAATTTATTAAATAAGTAATTAAATGTCTACCAAATTATCTTCCTGAAAGTAAAAGTAATAACTTAAAAAAAGTGTATATATTTTGAATGCATTTGTTTTAAGTGTTGTATATTCACAGATAGAATGCTAAGTTTTAAGAGATTCCTCCAAGTCCCCAATTCTGTCTTAATATATTTGAACAAATTGGAGCACTCGAAACATATACTTGATACTGCTTCAGAAAACACAAGTTAATGAGAATGTTATAGTTAGAAAGGTCTATAGCTGCTATCAGATTGTTCAGCATCCACCTAATCTTAGCAGATTGTATCTGGAGAATGTAAATTCAGCGTGTATTGCTTACTTCATTACTGTTGGTTAGCATTTGCTTACACACAGTTTGAACTACAAACCTGGCAGCAAGATGGAATGGATCTTTTCAAATTTTTGTGAAAATATTTCTGTAAATGAAATTCATGAATTTGAGATAAAAATGAAGACTCACAATAACTGTTTTCTTCTACAAAGCTCACATTATGTGTAATAACTATTCTAAACAAATATCAGTTTCAGTCATGTTATTTTCTGATTTTGTTAAAAAATTGATTACAGTGGTGTCATTTGAGTGGACCATGTGGTTTTCCACCCCTTTGGTAAAAATGGTTGGCTAGAAACCTAGAGACAAGACAGGCTACATTGTCTAGAAATCAGTTATAGATTTAAAGAGGGGAAGAAGTTCTTCAAAGAAAAGTAACATCTCCATTTCCCTATCAGGTGCAAGAATGTCTTTGTGGCCTGTGAAGTAGTCATGAACTCAGTTACATTACCCTGTGCCTACCACTTTCCTACTCAAAACATTTCTCGGTCAAGCCTTGCTAAAGCATTGATTTCTTTTTAAATAAACTTATTGTGCAGTAAAAGAGATTCACAGGGTAATGTCCTCTTTGGTAAAGTGGCATTTAAACAAAACACAAAAGAGTCTTCAAATATTTTTGCTACCTTTATCGTTAGACAGTGGCTTCTGTCTTTTCTGAAGGTTATTCAAAAAGCAAATGTGAAAACATTGCATCAACATTTTTTTTTTGTCTTCTCCCTGTCTGTTTTTTTTTTTCTTCACCTCATACCTTACATATAATAATAATCAAAAAATTTTGGTAGTGCTAGTCCTGCTATAACTGCTTTCTTGTTGTAATTCCATTTTGAAGACATACACATTCCTACTCCAGCATGCCTTAGCAGCAAATACATTTCTTGTATTTTTAGTTGGTGTAATCAGTTAAACTTGTCAGTTTACTCACTCCCGTTTCTTATCTGTGTCTTATGATAAATTGCACTATAAATCCATGTCACAAGCCATTTAGTGAACTTAGATAACATTAGGTCCTATTTTTGTTTACTTGTTTTCTTATGTGGCTAATATATTATCATTTAAAGTTTCAAAATATGAGTTAAGAAGAGTTTAAAGCAATGGAGTTGGCTCTTCTATTTGTTTTGAGGTTTTTTTTAACTTATATTTTCATACCTGATCCCTAAAGAACACTGCTCAGAATCATTAACAGCAAATATGTGTTTACAGCTAGTTTAAATCAATTGCTAATTAACTCCACAAGGCAGAAACGGATTTCTGTTTAGCACTGAGTTTGCGTTTTTCCTTTATTCTTGACACTCACAGGTGTGAGGTTCAAGCTACATTAGCATTTGCTTTGTAACTGCCTGATCCAAACCCCACTGAAATCAACATAAATTTAGTGGGAAAATTTGATGGGAAAATCTTCACAAAAATCCTAAAATCTTAGAAAAATTCAGGTTAGACAGGATTTCTGGAAATCTGACATGACACCACTCTCAAATCAGGACCAACTTTGAGGTTAAATCAGATTGCCAAGGGTCCAGTCACATTTTAGCACACCTGCAACCTCTTTGGTGCACCTATTCTAGTGCTTCACCATCCTCATTGATTTCCACCCCCCCTTTTTATCTCATTGGAGCATCCCTTCCTACAAGTTGTGCCCAACGTCTCTTCTTTCAGTGCGTAATACAACCAAGGGTCTAGCTCCATTTTCTCTAAAACTATAGGTAGTTGAAGAGAGCAAGTACAGTCTACCTTTGCTGCCTCTTCCTCAGGATGAATGTACTCAGGTCTCCCAACCCTCCTTGTGTATTGCGTAACATATGTAATACTGTAGGCATAAAAATTAATATATATATCACAGCTTTTTTCCTGTTCTGATAAGAAAAACAAGATCAACACAAAACAATCAATTGTTGATCAGTTTATTATTACTCATCTTAAATGCAGTTATTATTAGGGCAGCATAATGATTCCTATTAGAAGTTTGTAGCTGATTACTGTGCACAGTCTTGCCATCATTTTTTTATGCGAAGCTCTCATTACTTTCAACAGGAGTTCTGCAAGATAATATGATCAAAGGTCAATTGAACTGGTCAAGTTTATTCAGATTATGCATTTCCTGGCTTATTCTTTTTTGGAATGAATAAAATTCAAAGCATATATAATAACATGAATACAAGCTGAGAGTTTTTTTGTGGTGGTGATTTTTTTTTTTTTTTTTTTTTTAATAGAAAGCAGAAATGACTGTTTGGATTCATGATGGCCAAAAAGAAAGAAATGCATTGTACAAAAATAATTGCCAGATAAAGATAATGTGCATAAATGTTTGTTTTATAAGTATAAGACTTATTGCATATATGTCTGGAGATCTGTACTATTTGATTAGACATATATGTCTAAAAGAAGCACCACGCTATTGGATAGTTTATGATTTTAAATATTTAGGTTTGTTTGTAATAATCAGTAAGTCATAACTGAAATTTTCCTATTGCATAGAGATAGGATTTCAATGCATGTTATGAAGAAGAATTTCTCTACACAGAAAGGCACAAAATGAACTTGTAAGAGAGGTAAATTTAGGGCTTGCTGTTGTGAGTTTATGTGTTGTAAAAGCCTAACCACAACGATTCCAGTAAAAATAACAACTACAAAATTCTTTCTCAGAGATTGCAGGAGAGATTAGCAAAACATTAGGAAAAAGAAAAAAATTAGAATATTTCTTTACTTTCAAAAACTGTATTACGAATGTTCCCATTTCTAGTCTTTTAAAATGTTTTCTTCTATAGCCTGTAGATGGCAGTCTTGTACCATTCATGAAATCACATACAGCATATTTACATATATAAATACGTATATACACAGAAAGAAATATAAAATATTACGAAGGTGAGAAGGAGATGGAGTTTGCGGGGTTTTTCATTTTATTTTCCACATCATGAGATGGTAATTGTATAAAGTACAAAGTTTCTGTAAATCTGATTTAAATCTTTCTATGGTTCTGCATTTTGTATATTTATGGAAACTAATTTCACTGTCACAATGACAATAACACAAATAATTATCTCTAAAATATTGCTGATATCTAGGAGAAAATAAGTGCCTCTGCAAGTGATGGGATACTGTCATGCTTCACTAGTCTGAATGAGTTAGACAGTTTCAGAATTGGACATTATACTTATGAGTAATAGGGAACTTTTCCTTCATGTGTATTTCTAAAATTATGGTGGCAAGAAACTTTGCACTTAGGAATGTAAAAGCCCTAAACATCAAGTAAATTTTATTTGAAATAGTACTTGGTTTTAATCTATGAAACAGAGACATAAATTTCATATTCGTGCACCTGAAAAAAATAATAAACTCACACACAAAACCCACAACAACAAATCAACCAACCAGAAAAAAACTACCTCAAAAAGCTTCTGACAGCAGTATCAGGAAAGCAGAATTACAGGAAAGTACTTTCTCAGCTTACACAGTAGGCAACCACACAACACCTTCACATAGTTATGCCACAACTGATAATGCTGCATACATCTTAACAGCGTGATAGACTATGCACAGTATGCAGCAATTTAGGAAAAGAAAAAAAAAACAACAACAACACAAGATCCTTTAACCAGTCTTGTGACTTTTCTGTATGTGTCATGTCTTTTTTTATTAATGGGCTTTTCCTTCTGCCTTTGAAAAGATTTTTAAAGGTACTATAGAGGGCTATAATGTAAAAATCCTAAACAGATACTACTCCACAATGTGGCTTTGTCTTAGTGCTTTCAAGCCTTTCTGGTTTGCAGAACTAATTTCTACTTTCTTTTTTACATGAAATTGTTTCTGATTGATGCTCTGATGAAGTACTCTGCATTTGACCAACATGTCCACACTCTGCACTTTGCTGATGCATCACATCTGAAGCATTACATTTCACTGCCAAGATAAAGAAGATGGTAACAGGAGAATAAAAACTAATTTGCCTCAGCAAAATATAAACACTCTTGATATTCAGCCTCTCTTCCTTAGCCTTCTACTTGAAGAGGGCAAATCTTATTTTCACTTGTTCATGAAGTTGCCATGGAAATATATATTGGCCAATATAAAAACTTGTTAAAGGATTTATTAAACAAACATCCTATATTGCAAACGCAGCCTCAACTTTTTGTTCCACTTCCTTATCCTAAACAGAAAGTATGCTTTAATTATAAAATCACTGTCTGTGAACTAGGTTCCACTACAGAATCCTCTATAGATTTCCTTCCTCATCTTAAACATTAATTTTAGTCAAATTATGCCAATGTTTGGTTTGGTCCTTATTTGTTGCTTATTGTCATTTGTGTAGTTACTACTTACAACATGAGGTACTCAAAAAGAGCTTGCAAATGAGGATGTCTAGTTTCAAAGACTGTCTGATGTTGCACTGTGTCAAGATTTGCCTGGCAGAATTTAGTTCAATTTCTCTGTGGAATGTAGACACATATACTCCTTCCCTAACTTAAGTGCCCTAGGATGTGGTAAGAAATATCAATATAACTTGATATTTGAAGTGCTGTGTACCTCCACTCTTTATTCAGCATGACAACTTGTCTTGATTATGCTTTGAACTTGGACCAGAAGAAATGGTAAAGCATAGGAAATAGGGAATCAAGGCTGTCATATTATGAATTTAGTAGTGTTTATGCAGAGAAGATGAACTAAATGCTGAATCTTAAAGCATGATTTGAAGGAGAGATATTTTGCACAGCATACAACATAAAAAAATAATATTCTTGGATTAGAGCAAATGTGGAAAAAAACCAAAAAAACAAACAGGAAGAGCTATTTAAAGGAAAAGAAGAAAGTGGTAGGAGGGGCAAACCTGTAGTCTTAATCACTGTAATTAATTACTGAGTTGTGAGGTTTGGTTAAACCTCTCCATCTATCTCAAAATATATTTGTTATTCTCCATTCACTGATCATTATAGAAATTCCCCTTTCTGCATCTTGATCCCCCAGTAGTTCTTCCACATTACTTACAGGAAATAATCAAAGTAGTATGAAATAAATATAGATTTAATTTAAAAATTCCGTTTCACTAGAGAGAAATCTTGGATCTTAACCAGTACAACATTTTGGTTGTTCAATATAAATATAAAGGAAAAAATTGAAATCTTAAGCTATCTGAATGAGAAGACTATCCAAGAATTTCAGTTGTGCTTAATCTAAAACACGCAGCTTGTATCAGTATTTCATGCCTCAGATTTCACTCTGAGATCTCAGACATCATTCTTTTCCAGTGTCCTTTCCATGAGAAAGTACATGCAATTAGAGAGGCTACAACTGAGTACTTAACCAATTTCAATTGCTCATAGAGGCAATAGGATATTTCTTCCCATCAGTCCCACAAATACTGAAATCTCCCTCTAGTATTTGAGACTTCCTTGTTACAGCAAAGTCAACACTCAAACATGTGCACTTCATGTATGCACTTATGGACTTCATATGTTATATTCACCGCTATACTGGGTAAATTCTGTCATCAGTGAAGTCTTGTCTGCATCCGAAAGGAAAGCTCAAGTCTTTGCAGTTGTGGTGGTTTGTTTTTATTTCCCCCACAGGAGTTTCTATCATAATGCTCTTAATTTTCACTTAGTCTTAGTAGATACATTAAACATTTTTAGTGATTATTCTTAATTTTACATATTTATAGTTGCAGTAATCATGCAAATAAACCAGAATAACATACGGTTCATAATGCCAGAGTATGGGTCAAGTGTTTTACTTGCTACTATACTGCCTTTTATACCTTTTTAAGTATTTTTATTGGTTTTGGTAGTAAACTGCCAGGCCATAATTAAGATGTTCTGCAGTATCTTGATTTTCCTGCCCAGAAAAGTTGTTTCTCATCTCTTACATGTATATACTCCATTAAATTTCTACTCATACCCACAGTGGATTCCATGTAGCCACAAGGTCTGCAGTTGGCAGCATGGGCTACATACTAGTCTGTCTGAAGCAACAGGGGACAATTTGAATTCTGGGTGTAGCTACTATATTCATCAGAATTACACCTGAGATTAATTTGACCTGAAAGCTTTCCTTTTCATCAGTGACACAGAATTGCTAACTGCTATTCAAAATGAAAGATAAGCACTGAATCAAATACAACCTGTATCAGCTTGTGATGAAACTGGACTATAAATTGGATGGTGCAGGGCTAAGCTACTGAGGAAAATCTGAGTAGCCAGAAATCAAGGAGGGATACTAAATCTGTTGATCTATAATGGAAAAACTTGGAGGTCAGTCCATTTCCTTCATCAAAGATGTAGATATGCTCATCAGAGTTGATAAACCAGTAAACACAAAACCAACTAAAGGATAAAATTTTAACACAATCCAAAAGTTTTGGGACAGACAAATTCAGATTAAGCAAGAGGTACAATGCTTTCTGAAAAGTTCTAGCAATGAATAATTTATCTTTTTCTTTTACCTGTTTGGTAGTAAAATAGGTGATCTGATTCACACAAAATTAATTTTACTACCAATGTTATAACAATTATTTCAGCAGTTCATTCAAGTTCTATTACAGATTTTGCCACATCTAGCAGCTGGAAACAATTTATGCCCAAGTAAATTAAGAAAGATTTGTGTTAAGACTAATGCAGTTTGCTGGTGCCATTTTGAGTAAATTAAATATGGAGTAGAGAGGATATGTTTTCATGCCAGGTAAGACTGTTGTCAAATAAACTACCAAAATACACTTGGTACACAAGAGTTACACTTAAAAAAACCCCAAATTAGTACAACATGGTGTTGGTGGGTTTTTTTTAATTTTAACAAAATATGATGATAATTAACATATTCTATAACACCATCAAGAATGAGAAGTACAGAGCATTCTATAGCCCAGGAACAGACAATACAGTTATCATTTGGTGATATCTTTGCTGTGCAATCTTATTGAAGGTCTGCTGGACCTTGATACAAAATAAAGTTTATCATAGCATACACAATTTGTCTCTGCAGAGCCCTCAATGTGTGAGTTTCCTTTTCCAGGGGCTCAATTTGTTCCATTTAAACAGAATGTGTTGTAAAGTAAAATCTATTGTCATATTTGGTATATGTATATGATATATGATTTTCCACAACTTTAACAAATATATAGACACAGTATAAGACTAACATACTCTTTACATGGAACATTGAAAAATAACAGAGTAGATCATGTAAGGTCATTTCAAAATTGAAGACTTGCTTGTGCTGCTTGATCTAGGAAATCTTTTACATGAAACAGACTATGATTCATCATGAACCACAAATTTATCACATAGTAGTTTGTGGTGGTTTAGGCCCTGCCAGGGTCTGAGACCACGCGGCCGCTGCCCCTCCCCCACAAAGGGAGTGAAATACAAAGCCCCGGGGCTGAGATAAGGAGAGGTTTAATACAACAGTGCAACAGCAACACAACAAACAACAACAATAACAATAACAGTAATAACAATGAACAGAGCAAGATATGTACCGATACAGCAGTGAGAGCAGAGAGATCGCATAACACACGCGTTCACCGATTCTCCCGCCAGGAGGTGACGTCAGCATGGTATTGAATAACCTGGCTAGAGCTTACCCCCCACTGCTGGGGAAACTTAACCCTATCCTAGCTAAACCAGGACATAGTTCTATTATTAAGAGAAAAGAGATATTGCCTTTAACAAAATTAAGGTACATTATGCCTTTTTTTGTTGTTGCTGTTGTGAAGGAAGTTAGCATTAGAAAGGAAGAAGAAATCCTGAAGAAAAATTTGAAATCTTACTTATTCATATTTTACTTTCTGTCTAATTTTACTGAATCAATCTTTTTTCTGATTCTTTTTTTATAAGATCTTTACTCTCTTGTATCCTGATTGTCATTGGAATATCTCAGATGATTTTAAGAAGAAAGTATTGTCCATGGGGATTCTGAGTTGCAATATTCTGATGAGAAAAAAGCAAAACAAACCCACAACAAAACACCACAAAACAATAAAAAGGTGTTGAAAAATAAGAATTAATGCCTGTACTGGGAATAAATTAATAATCTTGGAATAGCATAGAATCAAAAGGCAGCATCCAGAACCACATCTTCTGGAGAGTACCTCCCTTTCCAAAAAGTTATGTCACTGTTGAGTGGGATTGTAGCAGGAATAAGTGATTTTTCTTCATGCTTTCTCATAGCAGCTTCTGCTTCTGTTCTAAACTCCAAAATAAATATTGTTAATTAGAATGAAGGAAAAAGGCCTTTCTTACAAATGCTGCAAGGTAGAAGGCTTAAAATGAAGTAGAAGTGCTACTCCTTTCCCATAAACAAAATAATAGGTGTAAAATTATTAATTATCCAAAAACAACAGCAAAATAATTAAATGCTTTCTGTAAGTTTCTATGCTGCTAAGACTAACATGCCACTCCTTGAAGTGCAACTTGTGAAATTCATGCTGTTCTGAGATGAGATCATATTATCATGAAACAAATAATTCAGTTGTGAGGTTGAAAACCTTACTGACACTATCTCCCCCAAACCCTCAGGCCTCAAAATGAATGACATTGAGAAAAAATGTACATATATGCTTGCTTTTAGTACACCTTATAGCTTAGAACAATCTACCTTAAGATCAACAATATCTATACTTTTGTGGAGAACTCAAATATTTCTGAAGTATTTAATTACATTAAAGCTTTCTACTTTTTAAAGATCTGTTTTCAAATATCTTCTGAAATTGAAGCCAGAAGCATTACTACTACATTTATAACTGATAGAATAATGGTTTTGGGTTTTTTAATTAAACAGAAATAACATTTCAGTTTTTCAAACAGAAAATCTGCTAGTACTGATATATATGCCAGCTAGGATTTCCTACAACTGAAAATGTAAACTGTTGGAGCTCAGTACTAGTGAGCATCTAACTACTTAAAATTTCATTTAGCTATAAAGATTTGACATTTTTTCAAAAGCAAGGCATAACTTTAACAGAATTAACATATCCCTAGGTACAAGCAAGAAAGAAAAAGATGAAGAATAAAGGCAAAGAATAAATTATAAGAATAAAGGCTTTATACACTGTAGGAACAATGATTAGTTTTATCTTGCTATTCTACATTATACTTGGCAGCTTTAAGGGCATATTATTCACAAAAAGCTATGGCAGATCACAAGTTCTTGCTCCACAATGGGCCAATCTATTTGTCAGGCAGTTAAGACAGAGTTAAAGAAATCTCAAGTGTTGATGGCATTGATAAAAATCAGCTCAATCAAAAAAAAAATACTGGAATCTGTGAGATATTTGTCCACTGATTTTGATGAGAGCATTATAAGACCTCCTGATGAATATCTTGCTCATCATTCATTTGGGAACATACACTCTATACCAGAAAAGTTTTAATTTCTTTCAACAATTACACCTCATAAAATGTGGTAGAGGAAAGTTCACTCGGTGGGATTATCTAGGATTTAAGAGAAACAGTTGTAATTCCCTGTTTCTACCACAAAAACTGGTCAAATTTTAGTCTCGGTGGCAGCTTTCAGACCATCAGTTCTTCTGAGCCCAGCCATATCCCAGCCCCAAGTAGGCTTCTCTGTTGCCTGCAAAGCTGCTGTTTTCTGTAGGAAGAAAACACTTCTGGGCTGAAAGGGCCTGGGGTTTGATCACCCCAGTCTGCCTCTGACCTGGACAAATCAAGGCATAGCATTTTGGGAAACCCTGCTGTACATTACAGAATGACAGAACCACAAAATCATCAAGGTTGGAAAAGACCTTGAAGATCATCTAGCCCAACCATTAACCTAACACTGACAGTTCCCAACTACACCATATCCCTAAACCCTATGGCAACCCAACTCTTAAACACCTCCAGGGATGGGGACTCCACCACTGCCCTGGGCAGCCCATTCCAACACCTAACAACCAGTCCTGTAAAGAAATGCTTCCTAATATCTAGTCTAAACCTTCCCTGGCACAACTTGAGGCCATTACCTCTTGTCCTATTGCTTGTTACTTCGTTAAAGAGACATCCCCAGCTCTCTGCAACCTCCTTTCAGGTAGTTGTAGAGGGCAATGAGGTCTCCCCTCAGCCTCCTCTTCTCCAGACTAAACAACCCCAGTTCCCTCAGCTGCTCCTCATACAACACGTGCTCCAGACCCTTCACCACCTTCGTTGCCCTTCTCTGAACATGCTCAAGTAATTCCATGTCCTTTTTGTAGTGAGGGGCCCAAAACTGAACACGGTAATCGAGGTGTGGCCTTACCAGTGCCGAGTACAGGGGTAAGATCCCTTCCCTGTCCCTGCTGGCCACGCTATTTCTGATACAAGCCAGGATATCATTGGCCTTCTTGGCCACCTGGGCACACTGTTGGCTCATGTTCAGCCGGCTGTCAGTCAACACCCCCAGGTCCCTCTCTGACTGGCAGCTCTCCAGCCACTCCTCCCCAAGCCTGTAACACTGCTGGGGGTTGTTGTGGCCCAAGTGCAGCACCTGGCATTTGGCCTTATTGAAACTCCTACAGTTGGCCTTAGCCCATTGCTCCAGTCTGTCCAGGTCTCTCTGCAGAGCCTCCCTACCCTTGAGCCGATCAACACTCCCACCCAACTTGGTGTCACCTGCAAACTTACTGAGGGTGCACTCGATCCCCTCATCTAGATCATCAATAAAGATGTTAAACAGGAGTGACCGCAACACCGAGTCCTGGGGGACACCGCTCATGACCGGATGTCAACCGGATTTAACTCCATGTTCCACCTCTTAAACAAGATGCATCATTATTGCCTTAATTTTCTATAAATAGAATAAATAATGCTGGTTAGTACTTTATCAAAATATTCTAAGGATAAATACACTGAGGTTTCATGCAACTTTTATATTAAAAATACCATCTGTATAAGTTGTAATAAGTGGATGCAAGTTCACTGTATCAAGCTTATTACCTCCAAGTCAGCACTGTGGCAATAAGGCTTTTAGTAAAGACTTGGCTTAAGCACAGAGACAAGCTTACCTACAAAAGACTGATTGTTGAGCCCTAAAACATGCACCTTTAAGTAATGTCTCTCGTACATGGATACCTACTCGTATGGGTATCTTAATAGCTACTAGTATAAATAATGTTATAAGTTGGCTAGTTAGAATAACTGCATGGCAGTAAGGTATATTATTTCTTGTTTCTGCTTCTGGGCATGTATACATAAATCCTGACAATGCTGAGCTGCTGAGCACCAAAGCCAAGTTATAAGTGTAACTGAATTAACATAGTGAATATGGTCAGACTACAACAAATTATGCATGAAGAGCTTCACAGAGTACTCACATCAACCATGGGAGGTCCAAATTCAAAGTCTACAACTCAAAAAATACCCTAGGCAGAAGACTAACAGGAGTTTTGCATTATTGAATACCAAAGATTTCCTATTGGTAGTACATGTAATTTAATATAAAAAGGCACACACAAAAAAAACCCAACAGAAAATGGAACTATATTTCTGACTTCTACTAAAATATATGAGTTCTCTAAATTTTGGATGATATGTAGATTCATAGTTCAGATATTACAGAATATAGTTGTGATGGTTAATATTGCCTCAGGAAGTGGAAGACCCAGGTTCCCTCTGGACACCTGAGTAAGCATGAACGGGGCATCTCCTTCTCAGCTGAAAACTGAAAGTTGGAAGAAAGCCTGAAAGCCTTAATCCAACAGAAAGTTTACAGTTCTGAATTTCAGCTTGAAGGAATTTCTTAAACTTCTATTACGTATGGTCTGTGGTCCCAGTCTAGTTCACATTATTTCCTCCTTAGACAACTACACAGATGCTGTTCACAGATTTAACAACAGTCAATAGTTTAACATGATAGACATGGACACAGGTGTAAGGAATGAAGCAGGGCTTCCCCATCATTGCTTGATCTTGCTCCTGCTATGGTTTTAGTTTAAGCTTGCGTTCTTACTTGCTGGTGAGCCCCCAGTTCAGTCTCACTGCCTGCACACTTAATACTATCACCCTGACACTTGACTAACCTCCTCCACAGATTGCACAGGATTGCTCAGCCTCTGCAATACAGCATAGAGCATTTTACCTGGATTCTGTTGTAGAAGATGACCCAAGTGTCTTGGCCATATGCACAGAAATGCTTGAATTAGGCACTTACCTGAGCCATCTTACTTAAAATAGAATGTCCCTAATCAATGAAAAGAGAGATATGCACCTCTAGTGGGCAATTTGGCTCACTAAATTCCTGATTCACCTTGCAAAGGTCTGCAATCACCCTCTGCTGACCATCAGAAAAGTCCTAAAGAGACTAGGTTTCTAACTGAAGCATTTCAATTAAATGCCTAAAATTAGATGGTTGAAATCTAGTCCAAAATCTGAGTAGAGCTGGGATTCAAAAGTATCTGTGTCCCAGTTCACCTCTATAACCACACCTCATGTGGCAATATTTATATAGCAGTAAAATTGATAGTAAGAAATATTCCAAGTGTACCTGGGTTGTGATGAAAGTGAAAGGTTTTAGTATTAATTTAACAAACAAAAATGCTTATCTTCCAGTTAAATTACAGAAGAGAAATAGCCAGAGACTTTGAAAAGTGTGCTCTTTATTATAAAAACATCTTAGTTCATAAATTCTGTCCATCTTAAGGCAATTGGATTTATTTCATTGAACTTCCCAAATAGATTTCTTTTTCCTGCACTGACTGAAATAATTTCTGCTTAGTATTTTTTGCTGCATTTATTTTCCTCACAACTACTGGGCTGATGAAAACTCACTTGTCACACTGCCGAATGATTATAATCAACTGATAATAGAGGCTTTGTGCTAGTTAGCCTTTGCTAATTCAATTTCTTTAGCTAGAATGGTATAATTACAGACAGATTTATAAATCAGTATTACATGCTAATTACCAATATCAGAAAATAATAGCTAAAATACTCTCCTGAATAAACTGAATGTTAAACATCCACAGAATGCATAGATAAATTACTCTGTTCTTTCCCTTGTCTCTATTTTTGAAAAAATACTTATATACTATTCAATCATATCTTATAATTCCTACATTCAACCAAGTTGTCAGTTTTGGGTTTGTTTTGTTTGTTTTTACAAATCTTGGGGTGTTTTTTACATACTAAAAGGACAGAGATTTTAGAGGAACACTCAACAATACTGTGTAAAGGCAGGAAAGTTCTCAGGTTGTTTATTTCTGCATTTTCACAGAAGGTAATCACTGGCACCTAATCTTGATTGCAATCACATTTTAATGATGTTCCTTATCCTTCCTAATCTTTTGGTTTATAATTCTCTAACCTTCCAGTGAATTTAAAAAGAGAGAGAAGGAAAGAGATTCAGTTTGGATGTGTGGTAATTGGCAAAAGGCGAAAGGAAGAGTCAATTATCTCAGATTATTAACACAGACATGCTACATCTGGTAGTGACTGAGTCTGTTTGTCCAGAAATACCTATCAAATAAATAATTAAAATCAAGTATTGGCAGATGTGGATCTTGCCTCTCATGATTGCTTTCTCATGATGTACAGGATTTCATAAAGTTTTTCAGTTTTTCTTTTTTTTTAACAATATATTGGATGTTGAAAAGGTTGTATGAAAAACACGTGGAAATCTTTGTAGGAAAATTAGACATCTGTATGTGTTTATTTAGATTTTCCCACTCGTACTGGTTTAAGCTCTGCTAAAATGATGTAGAAAGTAGAAACAATCTGTATTCTTATTGTGCACTTACAGCCCTAAAGGAAAACCTGCTGCGATTGGCTGCAGATGGCTTCATCTCAGAAGAAGAATGTGCCTCCTAACAGTCGCTTGTTCTGTATGCATGATCAAACAACAGTCAATGGTTTCCTGTGCCTCATTAGCTGTGGTGACAGGAAGAAGTATGATTCTCCCAAAATACCTGCCCTTTCTCCAAACTAAGGTAACACTGCATGGAGGAAACACTGAGAAACTTGAATTTTATGGCTTTTTTTTTTTTTTTTCATAGAGCGAACCAGGAAACAGCAAAAATTTAGCAAATTATTATAAAATTATTGTTAAATTCTTGACAAGAAATTAAATCAGCTTGAGCTTTTGATATGCACGTTGTTACCTTCTCTCATCAAATGGAAAGAAGGAATTATTTCAGCTGGGCAGATGCTAATTTTTAAATTTTTTTTTTAGTTATAAAGATATGACACAACCTTTTAAAAAAATGTGCCAGTGATGGAGATTCACAAATGCTGCGGTATAACTTGGTAGGCCTGTAGACCAGGGTTTCCTTGAATACCTTGTTTAATGTTCTGCATGTTAAGCTGCGGGGGTAAAGACGGGGCTGAAACTTCTTGGATATCTGTTGAAGCAATGATGCCTGTGGTTGTTAAAAGGGGAACCAGAAGATATATTTAAGGTTCATATTTTTTTTCCTGAGTAGTTTATGTAGTTGTAGTCAAGTTACTCTTTCTCCCTGTAGTTTGGCTACCATTTCTATTATTTCTCCATACTTGCTAAGATTCATATAATCCTGAAGAATATGTTTAAAATGAGGAGCTGGTGTGTACCTTGAAAGATCCTCTCTATTGTCTGTAAAGGAAAACCTTTTGATTCAAATGTAACAGCTATGCTAAATTCTGCCCAGGTAGTTTCAGTCCTTGTCCTTAAACTAGTATTTTCCAGTTTAAACACTTATTTCTTCTACACATCACAAAATAAAATATGAAAGTATGGTAATACATCAACCATAAAAGTTACTGCAGTCTAATGAAGCATAATTTTTCATAATTGTGAAAGACAGACTTATTTCTAACCTTGAAAGTTTCTGAGATAACAGACTTAAAGTCTTGACAACATCAAGACTGCTACTATAAGTTCAAATAGTTCCCCCCTGAAAACATACAGCTGGCAACCAATATATCTAGTTCACAGGGGAAGTATCACAACGAATCAGTCCCCCAAAATTCTTCTTAAAAATGCTATAGGGTGTACTTATGCAGAATTTTTTCATGGGAAATATGTCCTACACAGAACAGATGATGATATGGTACCATACAGAGATTTTGTTGGTATTTACTCAGAATAAACTGTGTAATACGTGTACTTTCCACTCACTATTTTATTTTATTATTTGGAATTCTGTGTTGCATTCTAATAATGCTTCTCCTGAGTAATTATGATCCCTATCATCAGATTTATTTTTCTTCTTATATATGGTGTGGGTTTTGTTCTCCCACATACATATTAGTGTACACATTTATATAAACTATAAAATATTCTGGCAAGGTAGATTAAGTCCTTCAGCTGAATATATGTGCCTAATTTAAACCTCACTTTGAACATAAACAACAAAATAGATGTGCACATATTTTTGAAAGGATTGATAACATAGAATTTTTCATTCAGTAGAGTTGTAGCTGTCTGGCTCTTTAGAAAGTCAATTAGCTGCCCTAATTAAGTGCCTTAATAGAGTCTTAGAAGCCTAATATAAAGAACCAATTAAAAAAAATTTGGCTATGTGTTTAAAAAAACCTTAAGTCATAATGTCAGTTACATATGTACTAGAGTAATTTTGTTTCATCTACTCAGTCTGTAAATACTCAATAAATTCATATGTTACATAGTTTGTGAGAAATAATATTGTATTATGAATACCAGACTATTTTTTTTTTAAAGAGGCTGCAGTCTGCCACATGTTATACTGAAAAGACTTCTAGACATTAGAGTTATATTTTGTCCTGTTACATATTTCTTCACTGGCTAAACAATTCAGTGCTCAATTACAGTGGACTGAACTGAAGTCAATAGGCTATATTTTTCCACCTTTCTCGTACTTAGTGATATCTTACATTAAACTAGGCATAATAAGTTTGTTTGTAAATTAAATTAGTAATAAGCACAAACAAGTCATCAAATTTAATTTTTTATTTTTAATAAAAGTAACCAGAAAGGGTGAGTTTGTTGATACCACTGTGTTTAACTACTTAAGCAGTGTTTAACTGCATAAGGCACAGATGATAAAGCCTCAGCCTGTTTTTTCAATCCAGTGAACATGCATGACAGTCGTTAATGGAATGGACATTAATTCAGCTCCCACCTCTTAGAAATCTTTGTTGGTTTAACAGATCATACTTGTTTTGTGAGGAATAGGTAAATGATTTACTTCATAGGGTAAGCTAACAAACAATTCCAATTCAGAAGGAAGGCTTTTCAAATGCCTAGCTTGTAACAAATTAAAATAATGAATGAAGAAACAGGCAGCTATCTTACTATGGCACAATAGAAGCACAAAATAGCAAAGTTTTTGAAAAATAATATTTTTTTTTAGAAGTAGTCTTTAATAATGTCCTTCCCATATACACCACCCTTCCCAACTGTCTTTCTCTCCTTAACTTTATATCAGGTTGCAGAAGGGCATCAGTTACTCAGAATAAGAAGTCACATAAAACAGGTCTGCTCTTTATCTGCAGTTGAACAAAATGTGGGTCTGGATGGACCTCAAAAGCCCAGAGTGTTGCAGAGGGGCAGGCTAATTTCTAGTCCTGTTATGGTCCTGGAGAGGGCTTCTGGGGAATCAAGCCTGACAGCTAGTTGAAGAGATAAAAGTGGATAGTAGTGGATGCGGAAGCATAGGGAACAGCTTCAGGACTTCATGTACAACACACACCTGCCTCTTCAGCCTTCCCTCTGACTGGAGACGTAGCAGCTTCAAGTGCAATTGCCTTTTTCTGCTACCTTTCCTGTAGTGTTGAGGGTACATCTTTTAAATATTTTGATCATTTTCTTTACAGAACAAGAATTTTAACTGATAAAGACATAGATGAAAGTAGTAATGTTTCAGCTGTTATAACCTAACAGTATGAGAGCAGCAAGGATTGTAAGCAACAATAAAGTACTTTATGAGACCACTGATGTAGCAGGAAAGAAAGAGAGGATTTTTTATTCAGCATGCCTGAAAAGACTTGGCTGACCTTTCCCATTATGCTTGTGGTAAGTGTAATGGGAATTGTTAAGGGTACTCTTCTCTCTTTGTTCTGTAGAGGTCAACTGCTGGTCACTTCCTGCTGCTGTCACCTCTCTACCCCACAGGTGCTAACTATTATTTTTTTCTCAAGTGGTCTGATTGATTACTACAATTATATTATTCTCAGAGCAACTGTAAATGGTATTTAGTTTGGATTTTGTTGCTTCTTGTTAGACCTGATGAAAGGATTCTGAATATGAGTGTGAATATGCACACGTATGTGTATACATTGTAAAAATCTGTCAGCTAGCAACTAACAACAGGTAATAAAGATAAGCCCAATTCTAATACCTTGTGTGTACATGTTGTCTGTCCATGTATCTGTCTTTCTATCTATCTGATCTATCTGTCAGGATAGTGTACGATAACCTCCATCATCAATATGCTTTATAGTACTAGTGATGAATTTTTAAGTCTTGTAAGTTACTTTTTTCCTTTATACCTTGCATAAAGCAGTTGTCTTTGATTCTTCATATACTATAGTTTTCACTTTGATTTCCTCCAGCCATAGAAACAGCACTGGAAACTTTCTGTTTCAAAGGAATTCATATTGTGTATTATATATCCGTGTGTGTTGAAGTATGGCATATTAGCATAGTGGAGCTTTTATGGAAAACACTGTTAAAATGGCACAGAATAATGCAAGAGGCATAAATAATCAATTAGTTATGTAAACATTTGACACTTTGTACTACTCATTTTGAAAATGCATCTCTTTTTATATACATCATAAGAATAGTATAATGTATGCATACTATGTTATGAGATAATGACACATAAGATCATGTTCCTATATAAAATGGAAATAGGATGAAATGAGGATTTGTTCTTTTTAGCCCCATTACAGATGGGAATAACTTCTGTGAAACCACTTTTTGTCAAATGAGAAAACAACGCTAAGAAATTTTCAATTGAAGTAAACACAGTTGAAGAGGAGGTGGTCAGGGACCTGCTACACCACTTGGATGCACACAAGTCTGTGGGACCGGATGGGTTACACCCAAGGGTGCTGAAAGAGTTGGCAGATATGTTTGCCAAGCTGCTTTCCATGATTTACCTGAAATTATGGCTAACTGGGGAGGTCCCATTGGACTGGAGGGTGGCAAATGTGACACCCATCTACAAGAAAGGCAGAAAGGACGATCGAGGAAACTATAGACCTGTCAGTCTGACCTTGGTGCCAGGGAAGGTTGTGGAGCAGGTCATCTCGAGTGCCATTAAAAGTCATATAATGGACAACCAGGGGATCCGGCCTAGTCAGCATGGGTTTATGAAAGGCAGGTCCTGCTTGACAAACATGATCTCCTTCTATGACAGGGCAACCTGCTTATTGGATAAGGGAAAGGCTGTGGATGTTGTTTACCTTGACTTCAGTAAGGCCTTTGACACCGTTTCCCACAGCATTCTCCTGGCGAAACTGGCTGCTCGAGGCTTGGATGGGCACACGCTTTGCTGGGTAAAAAAACTGGCTGGATGGCCGGGCCCAAAGAGTTGTGGTGAACGGAGTTAAATCCAACTGGCGGCCGGTCACGAGTGGTGTCCCCCAGGACTCGGTGTTGCGGTCACTCCTGTTTAACATCTTTATTGATGATCTAGATGAGGGGATCGAGTGCACCCTCAGTAAGTTTGCAGGTGACACCAAGTTGGGTGGGAGTGTTGATCTGCTCGAGGGTAGGGAGGCTCTGCAGAGAGATCTGGACAGACTGGAGCAATGGGCTAAGGCCAACTGTAGGAGTTTCAATAAGGCCAAATGCCAGGTGCTGCACTTGGGCCACAACAACCCCCAGCAGTGTTACAGGCTTGGGGAGGAGTGGCTGGAGAGCTGCCAGTCAGAGAGGGACCTGGGGGTGTTGACTGACAGCCAACTGAACATGAGCCAACAGTGTGCCCAGGTGGCCAAGAAGGCCAATGGCATCCTGGCTTGTATCAGAAATAGCGTGGCCAGCAGGGACAGGGAAGTGATCTTGCCCCTGTACTTGGCACTGGTGAGGCCACACCTCGATTACCGTGTTCAGTTTTGGGCCCCTCACTACAAAAAGGACATGGAATTACTCAAGAGTGTCCAGAGAAGGGCAATGAAGCTGGTGAAGGGTCTGGAGCACATGTCTTATGAGGAGCGGCTGAGGGAACTGGGGTTGTTTAGTCTGGAGAAGAGGAGGCTGAGGGGAGACCTCATCGCCCTCTACACCTACCTGAAAGGAGGTTGCAGAGAGCTGGGGATGAGTCTCTTTAACGAAGTAACAAGCAATAGGACAAGAGGTAATGGCCTCAAATTGAGCCAGGGATGGTTTAGACTGGGTATTAGGAAGCATTTCTTTACAGAACTGGTTGTTAGGTGTTGGAATGGGCTGCCCAGGGCAGTGGTGGAGTCCCCATCCCTGGAGTTGTTTAAGAGTAGGGTTGCCATAGCGCTTAGGGATATGGTGTAGTTGGGAACTGTCAGTGTTAGGTTAACGGTTGGACTAGGTGATCTTCAAGGTCTTTTCCAACCTTGATGATTCTGTGATTCTGTGAAAATATAAGAACAAAAACCATTCTAGGCACGTACACTCCAGCATGTGCAGAGCTGGTCCTTTTGCAGAGTATAAAATCTGAGGCTCTGGCTACATAATACTTAATACTTGTGAGTACTGTGCAGATATCCCCAAGCCAGGACTCAAAGAGACCTCTGACACAGAAGAGGTTTTGTTGTTATGCACAGGCTAATTAGGCTGAAAGGCAGACCATGCAGTCTGAAGCCACTGAGGTGTGGATGCCATCGTACAGCTTCTGGGATCAGATGAGTGTGTCTACACATTTGTGCCCCAGCAGTGTTCGACTGTGATTATGTGTCTAAAAAAACCCAAACAAACAAACAAAAAAACCCAAAACCCAAAAACAAACAAAAAAACCCCCCAGAAAACAGATGCACCAGGCAAGTTCAACATTGGACTTGTGTTCATTTACATTGCTTAGCTGATGGCACTACTGTTGATGGCATGGCATTGGCCCTTGTCTAACACCACCCTGAGATAATGTACAGAGCTGATTCAGGGGAGATCTCTGCCTACAGGTAGTATGGTTAAGATTGTGCCAGGCCTTAAACAATCTTCCAGCAAAACAGGGGATGGATGTCATGAGACATCCATCTTTGACCCAAAGCAGAGAACACATCGCTGTGATTTCATGTTATGCAAACACAGTCTTCGTATTAAATCAGGCAGTTAGAATGGAAAAACAAGATGTATGAAGTATAGGAATTGTATTTCCAACCTACATCTAATCAAGGTCCAAATTCTTTGGTGTCGTCATCATAATTTTCTGCTGCTTGTCTTCAGGGTCAAATAATGGTCACTGGCTCTATTTTTTTAGCAGCACAGACAGATACACATCATGATAAAATGACAAATAAGGTGCAGTGCAGCAAAGCTTCTGTTTAACCTTTAATACATATTCAATGAGTTTAAAAGCAATTACTGCAGACAAACTAAATTTCGCAGGCTAGAAAAGTAGCTTTAGACTGGAATGTACTTCTACCTTTCCTGTCATAAGACAAATTTAACATTGTTCTAATGCATTTTTAGATGATCAATTTAGATTTAGTTTGAAACCTAAAGATTTCTGTCAGGGAAAGAGAGTAATATCCCAGTGGGAGATTTTTTTAGACTGACATGACCTTATCAATTTCTATCATCATTGTAAGCTGTTAAAAAAAAAATGCATCTTCTAGAAACTTTACAGAAGACTTTTGAGTTATAAAAAATCCAGTAGAGAATAGGTATTATAGGTTCCTCTCTCTACTGATGCAGAGAATGGGTTGTTAGAGTCTTCAGCTGCAAAGTCATGGATTTTTAGTTCAAGGTTTTAACACAGGAGGTCTCCAGTTTGATCCTCATGTGTCACCCCAGCCTAAGGCTGTCATGAAGGCACATTTGTAAAAGTGTACAAAACAGTGAAGAGAAAAATGCAGTCTGAAGTAAAAACAAGTCAATCAATATTGTTTCAGAGAAAAAGAAGACTGTAATAAGTCATGAAGAATTAATATTAATTTACAACTGTGTGGAAACAAAACAGAGAAATCATGCCTGGGGCCATGACCCTCCAGCTACATTGTTTATTTTCAGAGCTGTTTTCCTTCCTGTGCCCCGCTGAGATTTTTAAAGTTTATTTATTTATTTTGGAAAAACATAAGAAGCTCTTTCTCATAAGAGACATGTTTCCGATGATTTTAGGAAAAATGGTTGGTATTTTTCTACTCCCTGATTTCAGTTTCTGGGCAATGGTGGTTTTTCCCTGTTCCTTTCAAGCATTCCATCATTTGCTGATTCACTGAGCGTCCACAGAATGCTAGATAGTTTGGGTTTTTTTTTTAAAAACTACACACACATGGGCAGAAGAGTTTCAGCACAGAGTCATTTATATTTTATATTTTGTGGGGTTTTTGTGGATTTAATTTAGAAGTAATACTGTCCTGTTTGGGTCTTCTCCCTCTCTTTGGCAATTTCCTTTTGTGACATATATTATACTTCCGTCAGTGTATTGATTTGCAGAATATCTCTGCTATTTGTAGATGCATAGTCTTCATTTGCTGCTCACAGCCATGACAATGACTGGGATTTTATCACACCATCTTTCTGAAACTTAGACCTTCCTTGATGAATAAAGGAAAAATATGCTATCATCAGAGCCAAAATTTTTCTGATCAAATGAGTATCATTAAGACATATGAGGCAGAACCTGACAGAACATCTAGGGTCCATTTTTCAGCAGTAGAAGCTAATTATTACACTGATTGTACAAGTGAGCCTAGAGATTCCTAGAGAGAGTATATTTGGTTGTTTTTCACTGGGCAACTCTCTGTAAGAAACTCTAATACTTGATATTGAAGTAATGCTTCATAAGATCTGCTGTACTGGATAACAAATAACAGGAAATTTCTGGTGCTTCTAGGAGGAGGGAGTTTATTTGGAGAGATATTGCAGCTGTAGTGAGAACTGCAGTTTTGAGTGACTAGCTGCTGCTATTGTTGTCTGTCCCATACTCTTCCCTCTTGCTACTTGTTCTCCATTCTTTGAGTGCCATTCAGTTTGGCTTGCTAGAGGAAGAGATCAGCTTAGTTACATGTAGTCTATTACTCCAATTTCATGACCAATTATTCATACGTTACAATTTTGTGAAATTTAAAAGCATTTGGAAGAAAATTTTGCAAGTGATTTCTCTGTCTCAGGCTGAAAATTTTTTACTTATGGAAAAACGTGTTGTTTCATTTGCATTCAAAAGCAGATTATAAGCATTTCTGGAAATCACAGGTTTTTTCTATGCTTTATGATGCAAAGTTTGGTAAAAGGTGGATAACATTCTCATTGAGGCTAAGTTTCTGTATTTTCCTCTGCAGTAAATAGTCCTGATACTCAGTGCAATGTCTTTTCTGTACTCTATGTGCAGCAGGAATTCTACAGCAAAAAATTAGTTATAAACAAGTAAGGAATGCCTATGTACACAAAAGACTTGCAAAATAAAGTTACACAAGCAACTTCAAATCTGTCATTTCTTATCATCTCAACAACTGTGCCATCTGTAGTGTGGTACATGGTTTCTGGGGAAGTCTGCACATATTTTTAACATGCACTTGATAACTACAAAGATTTATATGATATCTGCAATAGGAAATTGGTAGATTTCTCATTTCTTTTGAAACTTGGCTATCGCTTACCCAAACCCTAGAGAAGGAAATCATACAATCTACTTTTAAACATTCACACTGTAAACATTTCTATCTGAGCTAGTCACTATATGCTCCTTTTATAGTTGTTCCTCAATAGAGACAGAGAGTCACTTTTAGATACATTTAATCTGCTTTAGATGCCTATTTTGACATGAAATGAATTATGTTCATGAAGTTCCTGTTTTTTCTCTATTAACTTGAAGTTTAGGATGACTAACTCAGGTATAGAAGTCTGCAATGTATACAGCTACACTTGATATGAGATCCACTACAGGAAACCACTGAAGGAAACTTCTGGTCTGTCTTTGCACTTAATAATGTCATTGCACAGACCTGCCTTTGAACAAGTTCTGTATTTCTTGAGTATAAGGCAAATACTTACCTCTGTGATTTAATCTAGAATGATACAATTATTTATGCATCCAATTGCTATTATTAGCTTCAGTGTCTCTCCCATTTTTATGTTTGCTGCTGATTGTGGAAGGAGGTAGTAAGCATTCATTTACTAATTGTCTCTTATTAATAGCCAATCCTATTAGGGAAGGAAAACAAGCATTTCACTTCCTCCGTTTGTTCATTTTCATTTCCTCCTCATTAACACGTTGCCCTTGTCGCTCAAGGAAGATCTCCATACAGAGTTAAAAGCAGAGAACTCCAAGACTTCTTTTTTTTTTTTTTTTTTTTTTTTGGTGTAAATATCTTTACATTGCCATATGCACTCCTAGACGTACAAAATTTGGCAAGGATGAGATGTTTTGTTTTCTGGAGGCTTATCCTAAGAAAGCAGAGTCTGGAGTGCACAGCAGCCACAAGCTCTACTGTTCTCATTTGAAACTGGGAGGGCTTAGTACTTCTGAATGGTTTAGGGCCTATTATCTTTCAAAATCAGCCACCCCGCCTTCTGTATATAGTAGCAAATTTTGTATATCATTTTAGGAGCTGTATCAAGATCTTGAAATCTGTTACAGAATCTGAGTTATATTACAGTGAAGGGGAAGTATAGTACTTTGAAAATGCAGTTCAATTTATTTGAAATCCTAAGATATTCATGTTTTAACCCTAGGGAAGATGGGGGGTGGGGTAAGACATTCATATTACAAATATAGTAATGACTGCAGCCCTTCATTTGAAAAGACTGTGTAAGCCCAGAGAGCTATCAGTGGGTCACTGATAACTAGTCGTGGAGTAACACTCATGCAGGTAGAATTCCTGTCTGAGGGGGGCTTCTGCACCTGAGAAGGCACTGGCAATCATGATGTTTTTGGAAAGTCTTATTAGAGGTCATTTTGAGCTTAATTGCAGTTTGCAGTCATATAACAAATTCCTTTTTTCATAGCAGTCAAATTTTTCTGCACCCTCTTAGAGGTGAATAACAATAAGGCTTTTTCTCACGTTTTATACAATGCTGCTGCAATAGAGACACCATTCCTGCCATGTGACAAGATGATCTATGTAAATAGAGGAGAACTGCTAAGAAGAGGAACTTAGAAGTTTCAGAGGCAGTAAGGGAAGGACACTTTTTCTGTCCTGATATATTTCTGTACAAAGGAAAGGATATATTAAGAAGTGCTGACCAGCTAGATTCATTTGCTAGAAGGTCACTAAAGCTTGGTTCAGAAAATGGCTAAATACTTTCACTAAATACCTCTTGCACTGGGAAACATTTCATTTGAAAAGAACAACTTTTGCAATGAAATACATTTTACATACAGTGTTATAATCTGTTCCACATTTTAGTGGAGTTTCAGTGGCAGGCCAATAAATGTGCAAGTGATAGCTTGCATGATAACTATGATGGATTTTTTGCGTGTGTGTGTTAAATGACAGACATACACCTTGGCATTGAAGAGATTTTTAGTATACATTACAACAAGTAGTGGATTCCTCTGAGAGGAAAGTCACTAATCAGATTAAAGGGGTTGATTTAATAGTACATTATAAATCAATAAAATGAAGTCAAGAGATTCACACAAACTATATTCATGAAGGGGTTTTTTGAGAGTTCTAGATGTCACAATCTCCCTCTGCATCTACATCAGCATAATTGGAACTGGGACTTATTTAGCACTTATTCAAGTTCTTTTAATGGAGCTGATAAGACTTGTTCAGCACAGTAGGGAGGTCTAACATAACATGAACTAAGACCGTTAATGTTCCATGGCTAAGATACTAATTTTAGGCCTTCTGTGTAATATTTTAATGCACTATTTATCAGAATCTACAGTGAAGGCAAAAAGTATTTGCCTGAGGAGTTTATTTACTATTCTTTTTGCAGATTTACTTAGAAATATAATAAAGACAGGAATCATTTGCTCATCTTTTTCTTCTAATGGAGGTTAATTAGAGGATTTTTGATTATTATTTTATGAAAACTGTCAAGTATGTGTGTAAATCTGTTATACAGAAAACCTATTACAGCCACATTCCTAATATACAGACTCACACCACAGGTGGTGAAGCAAGAAGAAACAGTAAAAATGTAATTCCTCCTATTGCTTCTCAAACACATGGTCTTTCACAGAAATCTAAGGGATTCTGACTTCTAGTGCACATTAACTCTTTCCTGTTTCTTGATCTGAATTTCATACTGTGAGACCAAGAAGACAAATGTTTTTTGGTTCTCATTCTCCTGGAAATACATACTGAAGTCCCAGAAGTTGATGCTCTACTCTCCATTCAAAGCCCTAGAAGAGAATGCAAAGACTTCTAGTGTTCTTGGGGTAGTAAGGCTGACTGCCTAACTGTAAGGGCTATAACATTTAGTACTGTAACAAGGAACTGAAAGGGATGTATCTTGTGAGGTTCCAAGTGATTTTAACTCTATCTAAACTCGGTGGGAACAGAGGGAGTCAGCATACATTTGGATTATGTTCTAAGATAAACTCTTCTGTGCTTCAGTTTCTCATATGAGTAGAAAGACTGTAAATAACATGAAATGGAGTGAATTTAATCTAATAATAACAATGCATAGCAATCAGAAATGTTCCATAGTAAAAGCAATGAGATTCTCATGGAAATGGATTGAGAAATGCATCTCATTTGAGTTATCTGCGCAGCCTCCATTAACAAAGCAGCAAGCACAGCACAAATACCATAAATAGCTGAATGAGGTACAGATGCCCTTTTCTAATTCTGTGAACCTATTTCAACCTCCTACATTTGCTGAAAAAACCCATTTGTACATCAACACAGTAGCGATTTGTCACTATAACTTCAGAAAAAAATCTGAGTAGTGTAATTTACCAATAAAATAACATCCTTTTTGTGTCCAGTGAAACATTACTTATATTATTACTGAAACTTCCTTGGTAAAATTTTGCATCTATTGTCATCTGTGTGTATACAATGACTTTCAGTTAACCACATAAAATTATGTTTCTCCAGTGGGTAATTTTAGAAGCCTTTACTTCATTAAGCTCTTTGGTTTATTGTACTCTTTTTTCTTTCTTTCTTTTCTTTTAGTTTCCAGGAGACACTCTACATTATGGGTGAAGGTACTTGCTGCTTTTCCTGAATTTAAAATAACTTATTTGTTAAATAATGCATAAAATTACTTTTCAAGACTTTTTTCCATAATTATTCTCCATCTCTAACACAGGAGTATTTGACCTATGGCCTAAGTGCTGCATAAAGCTTGCAGAAAAATTTGTTTCTTTCTGTTTGTGGGATTGTATGCCTGTCTCCCAGCTCACATTTTTGGGTCCTGTGTTTTAGCATTATAGCTGGTACATGTTTGGTCACAGGGTGACAGAGAATGTGGCATCTCCGACACCGGTCACATTCTTTCTTATGAAATTCTGCAGTTTTTGTTGTTCTGCTTCAGGAACTTTATCCAATTCAGGCAAGAAACAGGAAAAACTAGTATGTGTATAAAAGTCAGATATATAATGTAGATACAGAGTACCTAGTGTTATAGAGCGGGAAAGCAGTACTCAGACTCTCTTGCTCATGGAAATCGGTATGTGGCAGGGGGGACCACAGAGCCTGTTTTAATTTCTTTAGTCTGTTTATACAGTGGAAGGACCAGTTTTGTTAAATTATTTTTCACTCAGGAAAATAAGATGACAACACCCTGCTTCTCTGTGGTTCTTTCTGGCTTTCACTTTTTCCAGGTCTCACAACATTTAACTCTTCTGTAAAGCTGTATCATCATCTGATCTTTCACTTGCAGTCTGCTTGTTTTATTGTTATTTGCTGAAAAAAGAAAGCCTGAAAAAAAAAAAAAAAAACAAACAAACGTTCAGTAACAGAATGAGAAATGTCATACACATTTTTTTTTGTCTTAAATTGTATTACTTTAAGTGATTCTGGGGTTATTTTTTGGTCTTAGTTATGATTTCTGAATGCTTGTAATAATCACAGCTTCCTTTCTAGACATATTCTAATATATGTTGTCAGAGTTGTTTCACTTCTGCTTTCTGAAATCTTTCCTAGAACATGTCATTTTCACTGCCTTTCCTTCAATAATGCTACAATTAAAATATGTTCCTGAAATTGTACTGGCTCCATCATGGTAAAATTTTTTATCATGCAGTCACTGTCTATTCTTCATAGCTTCCTCTTTCTTTATTGCATTTTCCACTGCACTTTATTGTAATCAATCAGTACTGCTGTCTTTGCCCATCCTATCCCATCACTTTAAGCCATTTTTCCTTCTCTCTCACAAGCCAACTGTATAAAACATCATTTGTCTTATCTCTCTTCCCAAAAAAGCATGTCCAGTCTTTCACTGCAAAAAGATTCTCCGTGTCAGGGCATTTTCTTTTGTAATCTTTCTCTTTTCTCACTCAAGAAAGTCACATTACATACATCCAAGGGCTGTATGAGGGAAAATTTATGTGAATAAGGGCAATCAGTCAATCCATTGTGACATTCTTGGATTTCATATTCTTGTAAACTTAAGATGACTTAAAATTTTCGGAATAATTAGTTCATAATTTTAGTTTTTGTAAGAAAAAAAAATCCGATGTATCTTTGTATGGCTCGTATGTTTTAGTTCTCTAAAATAAATTATTTTCTGCACTATGAATGTACAATACTTTTAAAACAGGACTCAGCCACAAAGCTTTAATAAAGAGGAAAGGAGAGGAGAGAATGCAGAAAAGCCCTTCAAACTGCTCACCATCAACGGACCAATGCCCAGCCAGTCCCTGATGAATGGCAACCCTGCCAGCCTTCCTCCTCCCCACCCAATTTTATTGCTGAGCATGATGTCATAATGTACAGAATATCCCTTTGGTCAGTTGGGGTCAGCTGTCCCAGCTGTGTTCCCTCCCAACTTCTTGTGCACCCCTAGCCTACTTGCTGGTGGGGCAGAGCGAGAAAGAAAAGGTCTTGATGTGCAAATGCTGCTCAGAAATAACTAAAATATCTTTGTATTATCAACACTGTTTTCAGCACAAATCCAAAACCTAGCCCCATACTAGCTACTATGAAGGAATTTAACTCTATCCCAGCCAAAACCAGTACAAAGTGTTATTACGTTCATTATAATCTAGAATGTTTTTTGTTTGTGACAATCAAGCAGGTTTGCTTTAAGGCTGAGACAAGAATACAGATTTATGTATAAACTGAGACATAAGCTTGTTTTCTATCACACTCAGAGAAAAAAAAATAGCTTCTAATTTCAGTGCATAGATTAAAAAAAGACACAGACTGGGAAACTATTACACTTGGAGTTGCATGGAAAATTTCCATCTATAATAAACATATAAATACAGCTTAAATTTTACAAAATAACTGAGCAATAGATTGTGATCTGGAAACAGACAGGCACATTAGAAGTGATTAAGAAAAGAAACAGAACTCCTGTAATGGATACTTAAGAGCACCCTTGCTACCTTCAGCTTTTGTGTCCCTCAGAGTGGTGTCAGTGCCTGTAGGAACTTTGGAAGGCATTGCTTACTAGGCAATTTCTGCAGGTGGCAAAGGAGAGGCCTCCCTCAGACTCTTTCATCTGCATAGCCTGATCAAGCTGTGGTCTTACTATATCAAAAGCTATGTACTCAGAGGATGTTTCCATAAAGTGAGCAAGGATCCTGTAGAACTGTCATATACATGAGAATTCACAAGTCAAATGGAATACCTAATTGCTTTTTCTGTTTCCAGTGTTATTTGAATAAAGTTCTAGAGCCAAAGTAGTACAGCAGAAAGCTGTATTAAATGATAGGAAAGCATACCATAGGCTGGAGGGATATTTTTTTCTGAGAAGGAATAAGTGTGTGGTTTTCTGCAGTTTGACTGTAGCTGATTTACCAAAAAAATGATGATGTGGAAGAAAGCACAAGGCTTTCTTCCTGCACCACTCTTCAGGCACTCATAAGAAAGATGTGGAAGATACAAGTTTTCTGAGATATGACTCATCTGTAGCCCCAGTATCACTTGCAGCTGTTCTGAATTGCACTGCTATTGTGTGTCTTTGACCCTATTAAACAGGGAGACTTATTCTGCATGCCACTGCATAATTTAAACAGCTGCCAATATAAGGGAAAGAAAGAGGCAGAGCCTGATATGGTGCAGCTATGTCTGGCCAGTTACCCTTTTCTTGGGAATTATTTGTTGTGAGTGTTTAGAGACAATATAGCTGTAAGTGACGCAAAGCCAATTGTTCACTCGAAAATCCACCGATGTATTTAATGTTATAAAAATTGTCAGTTATACCATGCAGCAAAAGAATACAAGATATCCAATAAAACATCAGTTAGATAATAGTTAAGTACACATAGTTGTAAGTATACTTACTATTGCCAAGTACAGTTTAATTATAGCCCATTTGGATTATTTCGAATGAATTTTTCATCTGCATTTGGTAATATGCAGACTGCTGCAAAAGTTATTGGTCTAGTAATCCTCATATTTGCTTTAATGACAAGTACTAACTTAAAAACCGGCCTGAGTATCACTGTGCTGGATCACAACCAACAACTGACTCAAAATTAAATAGTCATCTTAATCATATTGTCTGTGCAGGTATGTTCACTCCGTGATTTTTTTTTTTTTTTTTCTTTTTTATTATCACAGCCTTGGAATGCTGAGGCCTGGCTACAGAGATGTTGAGAAATATATGCTCAGTTTTAAGGAGAGAATGGTATGTCCATGTGGCCAGCTAAGATACTTGGTAGAGGTTTTTATTTCCTTCTCGGAAGAA
Source organism: Strix uralensis (assembly GCF_047716275.1). Lineage (NCBI taxonomy): Eukaryota > Metazoa > Chordata > Aves > Strigiformes > Strigidae > Strix > Strix uralensis. The sequence continues at coordinate 98,669,363 of NC_133973.1, read as the reverse complement.
CATAGAATTATTAATTTTTGATCTCCATACTAGAATTTTGTAAGAAATGCACACTAATTTGCAATCTTTATAGCAAGCATTTCTGAGGAATCTACAAAACTGGATAGTGATGCCATATAATTGAGATTCCATGTTTAGTCTCTCAACTTTGGAAAGAGAAAATAAAACAAGCACACATAATATGATGAGACTGACTGAATAACAAGCAAAAGTTTTGAAAAATGATGAAGAAAAAAGAAATCCAAGCAGCTAACTGCAAAATGGATTAATATGCAACACAAGATAAATTTACTAATAGATAAAGTCAATCTAAAAGAATACATTTTATTGATACGATATTTATTTTCTAGAAAAGGTTTCTGTAACAATGATGCTTCTGATAAAATTTTGGACTTCTTTGATGATGCTGAAGAAGATGGTGCTTAGTATAAGTCAGAAGGTGAAGAACTTGACCAAAAGGAGATTCAACACTAATGAAATAAGAAATCTTGGGCTGGAGGAAGAGGAAAGGTAAGTTACTTAAGCATGAATTTGATGTTGCACTTTTACTGAATTTTCTTTATTAATTGGGAAAAAAAAAGGGATAGTATGTTAATGAAATGCCCTGATGACACAAAGACACCATTACTACAGAGCGAGACCGGAATGAGTGGTATAGTAGAGAATAATGTTCATGAAAGATGTTTGTTTATATCTTGTCTATTATTCAGATAATGTGGAGTTTATTAATTTATCCTTTCACTCCCTAGAATCCAGAACTTGCTTTTTGTCTGTATATATTTATGAATTTACTACTGTATTATTGGACTATCACTGAAGTGAAGGAAAAGGAACATAAATAAGTGCAAGGACTAACAGTACGAATTTTTTCCACACCCAGGATGATGATCAGACTAAGCAGCGAAGTGGAAGATGCATATATTTGCCAGTTACATTGTCAGTTAGAACCACCAGTGTGGACATAAAATAGGTAACTGAAATTCTAGAGTGCATCAGGCAAGGTATTTTCATCCAATTTTAATGTAATTTTACAAAGCCTATGTTCAAAGATTGTCATCATGAAGTCAGACCATAATACATCTGCAGAAGAGCTATTACAGTGAACAAAAAAGGGAAGACTCTAACTTACTGAATAGAACAAGAGAGCTTGGCAAACCACAGTCTGAGAGAATGTATGACTGCTCTCTGAAAGTATATCACAGAAGTCAATATCAGGTAAAAGTTAGAAAAAATATGCCAGCCCAATGTACAAAGCTCAAGGACAAATTTAAGCAAAAGAAAGAGTTTAAAAAAGACACAATTTAGTTTAGATTGAGAATCAGCAGATTTCTAACCATTGAAAGACCAAAATAGTAGAATATATTCCAATAAGAATATTAGGAGCAAACCCAATAAATATTTTTTAAGATGGAAGTATTAAAGTTAAGAAAGTTATGTAATCACCTGCACTGGCAAATCATTTGACTAGATGGCTCAGGAGATGTCTCCTTCTTCTATGTTTTACTCAGGTTTCTAAGCTTCTCATATCTCTCCTGTGTCCTCCTGTGCTGTAACAGGGACTGTCACTAGTTAAGTACCACCCACCATGTCCTACAGTTACAGCTACCACACTTCTGTACCATTAAAAAACTATAAGGTCACATTAGACCTGGAATCTGTCTACAGTCATGAAGGTCTCCTACCTTTTTACACTTTGAAATATCAGAATATGCTACTGTTTACTTCCCTAAGAAAAAAAAAAAAAATCAAAATTACAGATATAAAATAAGTTAAAACATAAATAAGTAGAAATAAAATTAAGAGGTAGGGACAATCTACCTGAGGTGGCATTTATTTTGTAACATACTTATGTAAGTAAATCCATGTACTGGTCTAATCTTCTTCTTTTTTATATTTTTATACTTCTATTCCTCATGATAGATACTGTAATCCTAAAAAAAAAAAAAAAAAAAAAAAAAGCCCTTTAACCATGTTTACATCATGGTTAAGGAAAAAAAAGAAAAAAGCAAACGCAAATAATTTCTTTATGGAAACTGATTTGTCTCTGTAATTTGTGTGGACAGAATTTATGCAAATATATTTGATGTCAAAACAAAGTTTGAATTTTGATTCACAGTGCTGTTTGAGGTTTTTAGTTATGCATATGATAATAACTTAAAATAACTACTAAAAATTATTATTTTTAAATACTATAATTTAATTCATAGACATGTGTAACTGAATTTTGCAGCAGTGAAGAAACCAAACAAGAACCCAATACAATATGCAGCAGTTCTGAAAGGAAAGAAATTATTATTATCCCTCATTTAGAGATGAGATGTGTCATGGAGAAGTGACATGATTTGCAAGAGGTCACACTACAGTCTGGTGGAGATGCAACCTTGAGTTTCTGACTGCTGTTAACACAAATAAAAATTACTTTGGTAATGCAAGCTAATTTCCAGTGTGCAGAAAATTGGCTAATAATGAATCATAAAACCATCAGTCAGTCACGCATTGCTGGAAATCATTGCTAGTGGGTTTGCAAGTTAATATTTAGGACCATTGTCAGAAACATTAGTGGAATACCATTGTTCTTTTCACATTTAATCTTTAACAGATGAAAGATTTTAGAATGAAGGGAAAATAGATAAAAATTAATAATAATATTTTAAGTAAAATATGTAAGATGAATGTGATTAGCCTGATTAAACATCTAAGGACTGAAAATTAATTCTGAATGTCAAACACTTTGAACCTTTCCTTTGATGTTTTACGGCATAAATCTTTGTCAGTTTTGTAAGTTTAATAAACATTAACCTACCTTTATTCAAGTGAATGTTGTCAAAAAATGATGTTTGTTTGTTTCCTGTTTATTTGTCATATGATTGTTTCTAAATACTGTACTGACCTAAGATCTAAGTAGAGGAAGACTAGTAACTGATCTCATTGTAAAGGAATGGAAATAAACCAGGATTTATCCAGTAAACAATTTGTTTGTTGTTGTAAATTATTTGTTTAGCTATTCAACTTCTTCTAAGTGATGTGTAGGCTTTCAAAAACACAATATATGAATTCCTGAGAGGCATGTGTGGGAAGCTTCTAATTTTTAAACATGAGAGCAACTACAAATATCTGCATCTCTTAATAGTTCACAATGTAATTATTGGATTAATGAATTTTGTAGTCAGTGTTGAAATATTTGGTAGTGAAAAAGAAAAATTGTAAGCCCTAAAAATATTCTTCCATGATAAACTACTGTTATAAACCCAAATGCTTGGATCCTCTGAATTTTAAAAATATTTTCCAAGCTATGCATTATGCTGCTTAAAATCTTTCCAAGATTAAGTAGTAAATCTTTTTTCAGATATCCTATCTTCCATGGGGATATTGTTCTTTTGAATTTCTCTTGAAATTCAAATTTGAAAACAAATGCCTGAGATACATCTTATCTGTTTGCCATACTTCACCATTCTTCTTTGATTTCAAAAAGATTCAAAAGAGAGGTGGTGAAATATTACATAGCTGTGTACCCTTTCAGTGAAGCTCTTGTAATGTAAATTTGACCTCAGATTTATCCTGAATCCACATAATGAAAGCTAGAAGTTCTGTGCAAGAGAATAATGAAAAGTAAAGAAAGAGAATATAATCCAGATACAATTTATAATGTAATTGTACCAAGGCAAATGTCTTGCCATGATGTGAATTTAAAACCCCAAATCAAGTGAAGGTCATTTTCAAGTTCTATATATTCCCTAAAAGTACTGCAACCTCTATGAATGATTCAGTGAAACATATATAATTCTGTGATTTCTTCTTTTATTTAATGATATTTTTAGTTTTACCTAAATGCCACATTAAATATTTCCTTCCATAATATCTATTAACCTTATTTGACTTTTTTATTATTTTCTTAACAAACTTAAAGACTATGAAAAATTCATTTAGCTTCAGTCAGGAAGCAGCTATGTAAAATCAATTTGTATTATGTTTATATATTCCCCTTTCCATCATTGTACTTAAAAAAAAAAAAAAAAAAAGAAAAATATGCTAAGCATACTCTTATATTCCTGTATGTATGTGTGTGTACGTATGTGCATGTATTACTAAAAGAGTAGATGGTTTTTCTTTTTGGTAACATCAATCCTCATATAGATGTAAGCCATCTTAATACAATCTATAACCATTTATAAAACAATTACATTGTAGTGTTTTCTAAAATAAATTGGGTGACAGTCATTATTATTATTTATTATTATTACTGTTATTTTCCAGTGCAAAAGATAAACTTCACAGAATCATGAAACTGATTCAGGTGGTATTTGCACAGGTCACATTGGGTTATAAGTGAAATCCCACTTATTTCATGAATATACACAAATAGATGAGCAAGTTTTCATTATGGGTTAACCACAGAGAAGTTTAAAATATGAGGTAACTTCTTGAAATGCAAAGCATAATTTACAAAAAGATATCACTTACATTGTATTACTGGAGAAATGCAGCTACAATCTGTGCTATCACCCAGTGGGACTACAATAGAAAAGAAGTTTAATACTGAAGAAAGGCAGCTTCAGAGCAGCTACTGTTGGATATTTTGGTAATAAAGCTTTTGCAATATGCTTTGAAGTATACCTATACTAGAGTTTGAGACCAAACAAAAAGAAACAAAAGAAGCAGTAGTAATGGATGGAGCTCAAGAATTTCAGTCCATAAAATTTTATCTGATAATTAACATTTCATTATCAACATAAGACAAGAATTCCATTGTCAGGTTGATTAGAAATTTTTGATCATAAAAATATATATTTTTAAATTCCACTCTTCTGGAATTAATTTTATAACATTAATTTTGGATTTTTGAAGATAAATTAGCAATTAAGTAATTTAATTTCTGAAAAATCTACTCAGACACTCACAAGGATAATTGCCACAACTTGATTTTTTTTAGTTCATTTTAGTTCACCTGAAACAAAAAATATTTCAGATTTTTAAAATATTGATAGCTAAAAAAAATATTGATAGCTAAAAAGCTAACACATAAACTGTCTTCCCTCAACTTCACACAGAAGTCTGCATCAGTACTCAGTTCCAATAATGGTGTATTAGTAATTTCACTAGATGTTGCTAAACGGCCTGAGGATTGAAATGACGAATATGAGAAGTCATAGCAGAGTTAATTTTTTAATTATGGAAATTGCCTATTCCAGAAAGTGTGTTTTCTTTTTCTACTTTACATATGTTATGCTGCAGCAGGAATGTTTCTAATTTGGCATGGGTGCTCTCTGAGGTGTGTATATTGTTAAGATACCAATTGTCACCTGAGAAAGGCTATTATTAGGTTTTATATAAGCCTTTTTTTTACAGACTGGCTTTTGATATTGATTGCTCTATGTATGTTTTTTGATGGAAGGGAGGCTAAACATGTTTTTAAACAAGACAGCTGTCCCAAAAAACCCAAGAAACTGTAAATATCTAAACCCTTGAAAATAATGTGTGACCTGTGCAGACATATTGTTAAAAAAGTATGGATATTTGTCTTGTGAAACATTTCAGCTTTTTAAGACTAAAACAAGGCTAGCATGTATCTGAGATTTTATATAATTTTGGAAAAGTACAAATCCATATGCTTTCTGAGAAGAGACACTTTATTACAGCAAAGAAAAATGTGTTGATCTACACTGCAGTGATTAGACCATTTGTCAGATACTGTTACTGTTTACAATAACATTTACAGGTTAAACACACAAGTTTTCAGTTCCCATTGTAATCGGGCCTGTGAGATAGAATTTATTCCTCTGAATTCAGGAGATTGCTTGAAATTATTATTTCTTTTAAACGTTGCTAAATCCCCTTGCTTTGCTCCACCTTTCAAAATGCAATATTATTACCAAACTGAAAAAAAAAAATAAAAAAAAAAAAAAGAAAGAATAGAATAGAATAGAATAGAATAGAATAGAATAGAATAGAATAGAATAGAATAGAATAGAATAGAATAGAATAGAATAGAATAGAATAGAATAATGGTGTAATGCATCTGTTTGCACTGGAGTCTCTTTATAAAACTGATGTCTCCTTTAAGTATGTATGTCTCAAGAAGAGTCTTACTACTTTTCCATGTTAGATACAGACTGAAGAGTAGTGTATCATGGAGTGATTAATTATTTCTCAGTTTCCCTTTTAAACAGTTCTTTTTATTACATGTTATTGAAGAAGCTCAAAATTCATATTTCTGTACATTAGGATGAAATTATATGTATAAAAATGAATCTTTTGTCATTGCTGAAACAGTTTATACCTACAGGGAATGGTAATCCCATATATTATATACCATTCAGTCCAAGCTATTCCTTGTCCAATCCCCAGTGCCTGTCTCATGTTATTACCTCTTGAACATCAATTCCGCTGAACAAAGTATTTACTCAGTAGAGCTGATTGTACGTCATGTGCTTTTCGGGGCAATGTGAAGCTTGCTCATACGTCCTTTCTCTTTCACTAGCTTTGCTCTTTGAGTCAGGAGGAAGATGAGTAGGTCTGTCAGAAGTAGGGGCCACTTACCTAAAACACTGAATTAGCTGCATCACACCCACCTTGAACCTCTATAACTACTTCAGCAGAAGGAATTAGAAAGTCAGGGTGATGAATCTTGGTGCTTAACTTTTTGGCACTGCAGTATCAAATGCCACAGAATCTGAAATTCATTGTTGGATTTTGACCATGACCTTTAGAAAATCAAGTGTTCGTACATTCCCTGCTGCTGAGTGCATGATCACTGATGAAAATATGGTTGCCTGAACTTCAGGGTGAAACTTAACCTCTAGCTTTAAAGTGACAAGCCTGGTGCTCGGTTCCAAAATGCTCCTGTGAGACTGCCAGATTGATAATCTTGTTAGCTTTAGCAACAGACAGATTGACTGCTTCATAAAAATCAAAACCAGCTTTTTGTCTAATGTACTGGAATAGGAAAATACCAGATATTTTATAAGCAGATAATAAAATTAGTTACTATATATTAATTAATCAATTAATTAATGTGAGAAATTTTAATTATATTAAAGCAAGTCAAAATGTTCTATTAATATACAAAATACCTGCCTCACCAGGGCTGAAAATTCATCATTATATGATGAAAGTGATGAATATATTTTAAACAATATAGACCATGACAGAATTCAAAATATTGAAGCATTAAAACCTATTTTGAAGGTTGCTCTCCTATTTATTGTTATTTTTCAAAAAAAATGAGGTAAATATGCTCCTGATATATGGTACCTGTGTTCCATGTTACTTTAGTTTGATGATTGAATCTGTAACAGGTTTTGACTTTGGAAAATTACCCAGCATGTTTGCTAATTATAAGGAGTATAAACACTAACATTTATCATTTTAGACAACAGACAGTGCATGAGTGTACAAAACCTGTAAGGCACTAAGGCTTTGAAGACTAAGAGAAATCAGTACATACTTAATTTGAGTGGGCTTCTTCTTATCTAGCTGTAGACATTGCAATGCGAACATCTCTGTCTGATATATACACTTTATTTTTTTACAGTCAGAAGTAATTTTGCTTTTTTTTTCTTTTTCAGTTCAATTCAACCAATGTATTTTAGATGTCTGCTTTAAAACTATACATTTTATGCTCTAGAGGTGCCTATTTTTCCCCAATAGTTGTAAAAGTAGCCTGGGGTATTAGCTCGCATGTCAAAATCTATGTATGATCTGTGAATTCCTAACAGCACTTATTTTAGGTAAGCAAACACATGAACTTATTTAAAGAAATCTCTGTTTCCCTTTCCTTCCTCTCTCTCTTTTCCCCCAAGGCAGAAGCTGATTAAATTAATATTGTTAAAGTTTATTACACACTGGCCAATAATACCACTTCGGACTGTGTTGAGATTTCCAGATATCTGAAAGATATTGCCCAGAAATCCTAGACAATTAGGTAGAGCGTGTGCACAGAGCAATTCTTTATCATATTTACAAACTCTGATGAATCTTCGCCAAACCATACTGACATGGTAGTCATTCTGTGTATTCACAATGAAATCAATGCATCTGGGACATGCTAGAATTACTGTTTTTGCACAGATTAATTGTCCATGCACAGCAGGTCCCTCTGAAGTATCAGGCCTCTACAACTTTTGAAAAGATATAATATGGTCAGTTTGAGTTTCATGAAAGAGTTCTGTGGGATTTGATCTGTCATGAACAAAAGTCAATGTCTTTTCTTTGCCTTTTGAAATTATGTTTTATTATGTGCTTTACTCCAGATGTTAAGACACCCACACATACACACTTTTCTTCCAAGCTTTTCCCACTATGAGTCAGAATTTGACGATGACAAAGATAAGAACCAGTCTGCAAGGGAGAAAAAATGTTGCAGCAAGCAAAATTTATGCTTTAATCAGCATCTCCTTCATCTGCTGTGATTCACACATTTTGTTTCTGCAAAGTGCAAAGCAGTTTCACTGAAAAAGAAAATGACTGTTTTTCACTAGCTGAAAAACAAGTGGGGAAGCACTGCTGAAAAGTGTCCCTCCCTGTCCCTGGCTATTTAATGGCACCAGAGAAACAAAACAAAATAGAAGAAAAGAGTAAAAGAAACACTTTTAAACTTCCCATCTTTCCTTTAGATAACAACAATTCTGTTTAGCCCTAGCTCTGCTCCATGGATTATTCCCTGTGAATTGCACTGCTGTGCTATCTTAAAATGTGCTCAAGGGAGTTAATAGGAAACAAAGTCTTCTGTTTGACATATGAGTTAAAGCAAGAACAGAAGACTCAGATAATCTGTGTTTTCCACATATTCAGTTAGTTTAAAGATTAATATGATATGTTTGTTTATGTAGAGTTGTGGGGTTTTTTCAGGACTTGCATAAAAGCAGAGTTTGCAACTGGTACAAATTCACCAAGTCTGAACAAAGTATAGAGAATAAGAAAATATTAAGAAATATATATTTCTTAATAATGACATTATTTCTTAATAATGACGACATTATTCACAAATACAAAACAAGGTTAGAATTGTTATGACTTTCTGTTTTCTAATGCTTGCACACACGTAAAATGTTTTCTAGAACAAGTAATACCCTACTAGCACCAATCCATTCTGTCCAAATTGGCTTAGCAGATCTGGGTCCATTGTAGACAAAGGTAAATTGGACATACAGCAATGAAGATGTAAAATCTATGTGAGAAACTATACCTTTTTTTTTAACAACCTGAAATCTACTTTGAAAACCTGACTAGAAATTACACTTTTTCAGATTGACTCAGGAAGATTGGCAGTATGATGGATTAGTATGTAGAAGATAATGAGGCTTTCTGCAATGCTATTTTAAGTGGTAAAGTCCTGGCTTATTAACCCAGAATTGTAGGTGAGCTCACTCTTGCCTTTAGAGTGTTGCAGCTGAGGGAGGGAGGAGGAGGAGTCAATGAACCTTAATAGGTATAAATCCAAAAAGATGACAAGATAGTAAAATAATGATAGTATCTAACTGCCACAGTTAATAATAATGAAACTAATAATAGCTCATACATCCCTTAGTGAAAAAAACTATATGAGGCACAAAGCTTTTCTTTGTAATTGTCAGCTAAGTAGGCTAAGACAGGTATTGAGCCAAGCTTTATTTGTTCTTTCATAATTTCCATCCAAACAGAGAATTATAAATCCAGGAGAACTCTATAAGAATGAAGGTTGAGATTTAAAGAGAATTTTGAAGTCAGATTTGAGAAATATAGGTCTGATTCATTTGTAATCTGACTGTGGAATAATAATATTTCCTATGACAGTAGTTGCCATGAGGATTCCCTTTTAATATGAAAAAAGTTACCAAATGGTAGGAAACTGAGTGAGTCAATATTTTACTAAAGTGTACCAAAGCTGGGCTATTGTCCAGCTGGAATATACTGAGTTCAAGGAAATAGAAAAGAAATAGGTTGGCTAAATATTGGTACCCTTCCTTTACATCAGGTACTCCTTCAAAGGTAGACTTCAGAGTATGTTATATCAAATGGGCAGCCAAAATCTATTTTCCCAAATACTGGATTTCAGTTTTTACATATATTTTCATCCTTAGGAACATGAAAGTCACCCTACTGTGGCACTGATCTCTCATGAAGCTGGTTGAGTCATTCAGCAATACTGATGCATCAGAGGAGGGCAATATTCCATGCTATACTCAAGAAACAGTATTAGTTGGAGAGGGGAAGGGATTAATATATTAGAAGTAAAGGGAAAAAGTGGTTTAAGTTCTCTTCAGACAGTTGGTTTAAATCCTGAGGCAGGATGCCTGATATTAACACTGGCAAAAAGAAAATCAGCTCAAAGAAATTTTGATAAGCACCTAAAAGTCCACCTCTATCACTTGTATTTTATCTAAATGGTAGTACTTCAAACAAATCCTCTGGAAAAGCTGGTACCTTTTTAGCTTTCCTGAGCAACAGCATTTATGTGAAGGTCACAAACAATTTTAAACTATCTTAACTGCAAGTATCACCGAAGTACAGAAATATCAAGAAATTTCTCTTTGTTTACTTCTGCTTATATTAACACAGGGGCACAGGAAAAACTTAAATGAAAATTTTCTGTCAAATTTACTTTTAATCATAACCAAGGAAAGGAAATACATGCTATGATTTCCCCTTTTTTTCTGAACATGGATTGTACATTTTGTGGTACAGTGATCTGGAGAGGGTGGAAAAAGACTCTTCAAGTCTTAGCTCAGTGGTGAAGGATTCTCTCAGTAGGTGGCCTGTAGGAGACATATACAAAGCACTTCCTCAGAGGCATAAGATGTCTTGGAATGTGAAGGACTACTGAGATTCGGTACAGCCTTATGATCCATAGAATAATTCAGGAAAGGCATTGTAATGCTAATTGTCCTTCACAGCAGTTTGTTTTTGGTGGTCTCAAAGGTACCTTTGAGCTAATCAGTCCCTTCACTCTTCTGCTGCATCTGCTGGTTCATTCATGCCTGTTAGAGGTGCAGCACTGAATCTCACATTCATGCTTACAAGGTCAACAGAATTGTTATCGTCCAGCCAGTTCATTAAACACCTACTATATTTGCTTCAGAATATAATTCAAGTTAATTTCACTAAATACAAAAGACTGGGGGGAGTGGGGCATAAAGAGACAGGAAAGATGCTCTGTCATGCTGTGGGACAAAGCTGCTTACAAGTGCATCTGGCCATCAGCTGTGGGTGATGGCCTCTAAAAATGTAGAGGCCTTAAGAATAAGGGTAGTTATATAAACTCATTACTAGTTAAAAAAATATGCAAATATTTTAAAATCTGATGCAGTTTCTTGAAGTCAGAAAAAGCAGCTTATGACTTTCTGTATCTTTATCTATATTTATCTGATACCTCTGAGATGTTTTCTTGTATCACAAAATGCATCTAATTACAGTTTTGAATCATCTTCAGACTTTCCCTGTTTAAAATCATTGTAATCCAAAATTTCCGCTCTTAAGAACTCCAAAGTTAATTTTAGGAAGTTATACAAAGTTAAATTTTGGGGGGAAGCTAAAATAAATCTACTCACAATGTAATTTCTATTTAATATTAATAAACTTAGAAAAAAAATCAGTTCTTTTGAAAGGATCAAATTGTCTTTGTTAGATTTTGAATAGATTCCTAATGGATTGAACCAAAGTAAACGTCTCCTTTCTGAGCCAAACCTTTCAGTTGATTTGTCTTGCTGCAAGAGATTAACTTAGTTTCACTCGCAAGAGTACTTGATCTTAGAACATTTCTAAAAGATTCTTCATTTTACATTCTCTAAGAAGTATATTTATAACTGAGTACTGTTTTAAGAATAATTTTTTGCTACTTGCAGACTCAGGACAGCTTACTAGCATTATCTAATTAAAAGCTCACAATTCCCTTGTGAGAGGTAAGCATTAGTATTCTAATTTTACAGATGCAGAGTGCAAGCACAAAAACCTTTGCTTTTGCCCAGGGCCACTGATTCAGCCAAAGAATCAGAAGAATATTCAGAAGTTTCTGGTTTCTGACCATAAGTTTTTCTTCATTCTAGTAACCTGCTGACGTAGATGAAAAAACAATTAAGTTTTTTTTAATAAAACTGGTGAATTTCTTTCACTTTACTGAGGTTAGGGGTTATTTTCATTTCATAGGATGTTCATAGGAAGCTCATCACTTATATGACTAATGTACACATTTGCTCGTAGTTTTAAATTTCACTTTATTGTGAGTGTCCTTCATATTCAATAGGGAGGGAAAGTTTAACAACTGAGCACGCTGGAACAAACAAAGATAAAATACTCTGAATTACACATTACCAGTAGTCCACTCAGTCTACCATGATATTTATCTTTCTCTGTGAGATTTATACCTCAGCCCCCTTCCACGTCTGAAATTCTACACAGAACAGATGTCAGGAAAAAGAGAAAATACAAAAATCAGGGAGTAACTATAGCATATGCATTCTACCTGGGTTTGTTAATAGTTCCACTTGAAAATAAGAGAAAGTGACAGATCATGAGAAAAGCAGTCCTGGCTCTGTTCACAGACTTGCTGGGAAAACAAAAATGCTAGGAAGCTGGAATGATATTCTTTAACAGGCCTTTCAGTTCCATTTTGCACATTGGATACTTTTGAGTAGCTTGAATAAGGCTCAAAGAAACATTCAGTCTTTTATATATGTTAATAATAAATGAATCTAAGCCAAAATCTTTATATCTAGATCCTGTCTGGCAAGACAGACCTACACAGTTTTGGTCTGACCTGAAGTTGTTGAGGTATGAGCATCATTTGACTTCACTCTAGAACAAACAACTTATTCAAAAAAAGGGAAATGAAAAAAACCTAAAGAGTGTCTCCAGATCAGGAATTATCTTATACCTGCAGATGGCATTGTTGATCTTTCACAATTTTGCAGACTGTCTTGAGTAACCTGATATGAAAATGCAGATACACACACACACACACACACACATACAGAGGCAGCTGGGCAAAGGTACTAATACATAGATTAATATAAAGATCTACAAAAACAGTGATAATGGCTAGAATAAAAACATGCACTGAAAATCTGATTGGCATGTTAGTTAATTAAAATTAACAAGAAGGAAGAGCTTAAGGTCACATTAGAGATTACTTTCTGTGGCAACTTTTCCAAAGTATTTCACTGTGGGAGGAGGTTAACACCCAATTTATTCATAGTCAAATAATTGTATTTAATCTATTGATGACAGGAGCTAACGAAGGACAGGGTGACACAGCAAACTGATGAATGGATAAATCAGGTAAATGCATGAGGCTCAAATTTAAAGGCATATAGGGCTTTTATGGCACTGTATACCTGCTTAGTGAGTACAGCAGCAAACGTAGTTTCCTCTAAGCCCCTAGTAGTTTGGCTAGGTCTAACCTTGATTATTTGACTCTTACAGGTCTATGCTGAGGGAAATGTTGAATTGCCTGAAAAACTTTAAAACCTGTTATATCCCACTTTTAACATTAATGTGTTTTACTTAATCTTAAAAATCTTGACTGGATTCTACTGATCACTATTTTACAGGTTGGTTCACTATTTTACACTATACAGGGTAGTTATAAACTGCTAACAAATCAGAACTGCAATTGGTATTCTATATACAGTTGTAAATGACTGCATATAAGGAGAAAGGATGTGCTATGAAACATATCTCATGCTGAAAGCACCTCTTCAGATTTTACTAAAGTCTTCAAAGTTAATAAATTGTGGGTTTTTTATAATACCCCCAAATTTAAATATTGTTTTTCTTTTAGCAACTGTCAAAAGGAAAATTACTTATTTCTTGGTCTGACAAAAGAAGCAAATGCCTGATTTGGATCTACTCTGAGAAGCGCTGGTATCTTATGATGCAAGATTTCTTCTTTTTCCATATTTTATCCTGGAGCAAGTCCCACTGCTTTCTAGAATAGAGAGAGACAATTTCACACCTCAAAAACATCTATGTTTCAAAAATCTGTATTATGCCCACACTGGTGTTGAGAGCAAGGCTGATCATACACGATGGAGATCTTTAAGCAACATCATTAATCAAACATAAGACTAAAACTAAGAATAAATAGCATTTCATTAGACAGTTCACTACATGAACAAAATTTAGAAATAGTACATTTTGAAGTCATAATAACTGAATTTTAAGAGATAATTTTGCAGAAGAGTGATTTGAAGAGTAAATTTTGAAAGGATATGAGCCACTAAAAGTCTTTGAAAGACCCATTATTCTCACAACTGTTAGCATATACTACAGAAGTTGCTAGGTTTTAATTTTTAAGGTAAAAAGAATAAAATGGCAAGTCTACAGAGAAGAAAATTTACCTGAATTAAGTTATCAGTTGAAGATATCTTTTCTGATAATACAGTCATTTCCATAGATATGTAGATGCTGAAGACGTAGATTAGTACTGTTGAAACTCCCTTCCTTAGGTCCATTCCTGAATATGCAACCTACATACAGGTGCCCTGAATTTTCAGAGAACTGTGGAGGTACTTGCAGCTCTCATTCTTTTCAGTTAATTTCCTCCCTCCTCAGGAAGAATTCTTTGTGAGAAGGGAGGCAGAGCTGCTATGATGGAAATGTCACTAGTACATAGGGTTTTTTTGTTTGGGGTGTCTCATAGAACTTTATGGATGGAATTTACTGCAAAAATATAATGAAGAAACTCACTAGATTGTCCAGGCTCTGCTAATTGTCAGGTAATCACAGAATCATCTAGGTTGGAAAGGACCTTGAAGACCATCTGGTCCAACCGTTAACCTAGCACTGACAGTTCCCAACTACACCGTATCTCTAAGAGCTATGTCGACCCTGAATGATATCCACTTGGCCTATGCAGGCTGCTACTAGTGGAAGTGTGGTTACTTACAATTTGTCCTTTAACTAGTCTTTATTCTCTGTTTTGTACATGGTTATAGTACTAAAATAAATTAAGCTAATGAAGTGAATCATGTTCCAGGAATAGGAATTTAAATCAACACCCTTATTGGCTCACAAGTGAAAACTTAGAACACATGTTTTAACTGCAGGATGTAAACTGAAGAACGCTGGTCTGGTAATCCCCATTGTACGTGTTCTAGGAGATGGCATTGAGAGAAAATGTTAGACTTCCACATATACCTTGAGATGACACAGTCACTCTTAAAAGAATTCGGAAAGCCTTTAGCTGAACAACTTTATAGAATTTGAAGTGCACATTAAAAATGCAGTGCAGTACTTTGTAAATTCACTTCTGAAGTGTAGTGACAAAAGGGAGAGAGTGAAGAAATTAGAGCAGTTTAGATCATTTTATTTTTGTCACTTCAGTTAAAACAACAGCACATCTGCTGTGACTTTGGACATGAAAAAAGCTAAGTGCTGTATTGCTCAGCTGTGTGGAGAAGAAGTAGAGATCTCATTTGAGAATCAGATACTGTAATTTAAGAACATACAATGTCATTACAGGAAAGAAAGCAAAAAAATGCATAGTATAGAAGCTGCTGCTGGAACAAAGCATGTATTGCTAGAATATTACTCTAAAACGAAGGTCCATAAATGAGCAGATTTTCTTGATGTTTCTTCAGTGCAGATTTAGGTTCATAAGCTGTCATTTTTGCAAACAAATAATATGAACATAAGCACTACTTTTCAATTAACCATCTGGGTATAGTCTACTGATTCTGTAGCTCATTGAGTGTGTCGCCCTGTACTGCCAAGATGTATTGATGTCCACTGTAAGTCTCATTTAAGAGACAAGTCCAAATAGGAAATTCCTGCTATTCCACTCAGTGCTGTGTTTCTTTACTGTTAACAGGACCTTACTTTGTCCTAAAAGACTGTGAGTGATAGATTGTCTTGCAAATAAGAAAGAGAACAGCACTGTCAATGAGGAATTAGAAATCCAGTTTCAGAACTATATGTAAGAAAACTTCAGCAGTACAATTTTGAATGCCCCATTATTCATGATTTACATGCCTGTGTAAATCTTTCCAAGTGTCTCAGGCTTTCTGCAGTGCCTGTCCAAACAGTCTCAGAAACACTGGTGTTTCTCAGGGATATAAAGTGTTTATGGTTGCTTTCAAATACTTTCTTGAATGGGTTATCTATTTTGGAGAAAGCAGGTACAGAACTTGTTTTTCTGATGCCTTCACGTTTGTGACATATGACATTTAATAACCTGACTGTAGTTCATCCTATCAAATGTGCAGCAAACCATGACATAACATCAAAACACATGGCTGAAATTTTAAATACGTTCTTTATTGGTTACAATCTGGACACAAGTATTGAATCTCAAATAGAGTTGACAGTAGTGCTTCTTTGTAGTCATTGCAGTACTTTTATGAATACTTTGGATTATTAAAAAAATTAAAATGTGTTCTGTAGAATTGGTATCTCTTGTTTCCCAAGACAGTAGACAACAGCAGTGTCAATATTTCCTAAGATTTCTTTTTAATATCCTGAATTATGTGGAACTGCTGAAACAGATTATGAATTTTAAAGTTAAAATAACCTGCTGGCCAGTGCATATAAGAATCAGTGACGGCTTTATGTCAATGACTATTTCGCAGTACTACTTATTCTAGACAAAATATAGCCAGGAAAAAAAAAAAAAAAATCAATCAAACAAACAAACAAACAAACAAACCCAAACAACAAAACCACAAAAATCAAACAGTTGAGAAAAAATTTACATAACTTTATGACTGTCCCAATCCAATGTCGGGGGAGGTTTCGATACGATCCCAAGAGCGAGATTAAGACACAAACGAGGTCAAATGCCATATACCCAAAACAGGTTTTATTTATTAAAGACGTGAAGAGGGGTAGCCATAGGACAGAATGGAAGGAAAAGACAGAAATAAAGCAAGGATGCGGGATAAGGCTGCAAGAATAGTCACCACCATGGATCCAGCGGCGTCCCGTTGGTCCTCAGTCTTCCGTTCTTCGCTGGTGGGTGCACACGGATCTGGATCTGGCTTCCATGGTGGATGCACACTGAGCAAAATTTTCTGCTGCCTTTTTAAATTCATTGTATCCGCTGATCAGCATATCTGCTCGCCTTTAGATTTTTTCCTCTGGTCCCACAGGTTTTGTTGCATCTGGCTTCAGGGCAGGAAGGTTTGCCTCTTGTCAGTTCATTAACAATGCATGCATGGGGTCTGGCCTACACAACAGAGCCACAAATGGCTACAGGATGGGGCCAACTCAGTACAGGTCTGCCCCTTTGAGGCTAGTCTAAAGAGTCTGGACAATGCAACCGCAAAGAAGTGGGGGGGTGCATCCTTCAATACACTCCAGCTTCTCTGGGAGACACTCCCCAGACCAATTCACAGGCTGCAACAGCTTCTCTTGGAGGTTTGCACAGACACAAGCAAGCTTTGAGGCAGTCATAGGACATTTCAGTCTCCCACAATGACCAAAATAAATAATTAATTATCATAAAAGAATTCACTGGATACATCCTCTGATCACTGTGGAGAATCTCTGTGTACTCTAAACCTCACCACAATTGGTTGAATTTTTTTATTTTTGTGAAACAGCAGATATAAACTACTGGCAGAAGATTTCAGGACTGAAAAACTATTGGTCTGAATTGATAGAAAGATTCCTGTATTCAGAACATTCTGAAGTTACATATTCAGAAATTGCAGTGCTCCTCCCCTCTGTTGCCCAGAGGAGAGAAAATGATTTTGTAAAGCTTAATCTTTCCTTTTCACTTCCTTTGCCTCCTACAGTTTCTTAAATATTTTCCAGAGCTTTGGACTTAAATCTATCTTTAATAAAATAGTACACAGTATTCTTTTTACCTGATGGCAATGATCTCACAAAACCATTTCTATAGTTATGTCAGGATACCCCAAAGGAATGATATATGAATTTAAATATCAGTATATCATAGATTTCATTTTCACATGAAAAAAATTGCTGTTTGCAAAACTTCTTTTAAGCTCTACTTTGCATAAAGTAGTCTGTTATCTAGTCTAAATCACTCCTTCATTCCACACAAATTCCCTAGTAATACTCCTGTTCTCTAGTGAAAGTGCATGTTTTTGAAAATATTTATCCGAACTCTGCTCATCCTTCATATGAATATTCAATGTTATTTTTTCCTATAATGAGTTTGGCAACACATTAGTTGTCTAAACTTTATAATTTACAAACTTGCTAAGACATTCTTTTCTCTATTGTTCTCTCTTTTCAAGGTTAGTAGCTTGATTCCTTTGCACTCTATTTTCTCAGTGCTGGCCCCATATCCCAATGCTTGTTTAATTTGCCATAAATTCAGAGAAGTTAAAGAAAGAGAAGACCTATTAGGTTATCTTGTCTGCCTCCCTGTCCATTCAGGATTGATCCTTATTGTTCATTCACAAATGTTTTGATCAGTTTAGGATCAGTTAAAATGTTCCATGCACTGGGGTTTCTGGCATTTATTACCTTTGGGAGGTTTTTTTTTCTGCAGTCTGATAGATTTTTCTTTCAGGAAGTTTTATTAAATGTTCTTGGCTTCAAATTGGCATATTCCCTTTCACTGAAATGTGGTCTTATTTTTCTCTCTAGCTTTAGTAGTCCAAGTTTAAATCAAGTCAAAGACTCTGAGTCATCTCATTTCCATTTAAACACTCTGTTTCCTTTGAACATTTAATAGTCTGAATTACAAAGCCTAGATCCAATGGCTTTCATTTTTTATTTTGTAATAGAATACTCTCCCATACTTTCTTGTATTGTCAGTTGCTCCAGTTATATTCTTTACAAATGTACTGTCCTTTATTTTCACTGATTTTACAACCACTTTATCTCTTATGCCCTCTACAACAGTTTGAGTTACTCAGATTCACACCTCCCAACTGGACTCTGAGAGTAAGCACTTTTGCAGTCAATCTTAAAAGGAAAAAATGGAGTTCAAAATTCCAGAAGGTGCTAATAGGACTTTCCAAAGGTCTCGTGCTGAGCACTCTTCAAAGGCTTTAAGTAGTTAGTAAAGAAAGCTGAAAACCTGGGGAAATTTTAACAGCAGAATATAAGGGATATTTGTCTTTTGAAAATGAGCCTTTAGTACAATCTCTAAAGAAGTTTCAGCCAGGCAATGTTAAACTGCAAAACTTCCTTACCTTCCTCTGCTTAGTCTGTGGTCCTTAAACTGGATGTAATTTGAAAGGAACAATACAATTATTCCTCAGGAAAAATAGAGTGACCTTTATAAACTTAAGGACAGGGACAACAGAAACCTCATACAGTTTGAAAAGAGAAAGTGGGGGAGGTTTTGCACCATGCATCAGAATAGGCTATGAACCAATTAGCTGAATACTACTACCGGTGGTAGTACTCAGGGGTGGTTTTGGTGCACGCCAGGCGAAATATGAGCCAACAGTGTGCTCTCACTGCGAATAACAAAAACCACAGACTGCAGTACTTAGGAGGGTTATGTCCAGCAGATCTAGAGAAGTTATTCTCCTCCTTTAGTCAGTGTTAGTGAGGCTGCACCAGGAATAATGTACTTAGTTGTAGGCACCTAGTTGAAGAGAAATGGAAACTGGAAAGGTGGGATATCAAGATGTTCAAAAACCTAGAGTACATGTCTGATGCAGATATAATGAGAGGGATGGTCTTGTTTAGTGTGACAGAGAAGAGGGAGGCTACAGGGTGATCTAATAGTTGCTTACAATTACCCAAAGACTTGTTACAGTGATGACAGAGCAAAACTTTTCTCAGTAGTAGCAGACAAGAGACAATAAGCACAAATTATTGCTTGGGAGGTTCCAAGTGGACATTAGGAAAAAACTCATCACCGGAAGGGTAATGAACTAGAAATTGTTGTCCAGACAGACTGGAGAATCAGTCTCTGGAGTTTTTCAAGACTCATCTAGACAAAGCTGTAGCTAACCTGGTCTATTGTTGGCAGTAGGTCTCTTTCAAGTAAAAGAGGACCTCCACATGTTGTTTTCAAACTAACATTTTTGTGATTCTGAGAAACCTGGAAATCAGAGTGCTGACAGAAACAAGCTGATGTTTCCTGACCACTTTGTGAGGAAGAATTTTCAGTGTGATGTCAGCACACTCCTGTCCTGACTTACGTCTGTCCTCCTTCTGCCTTGAAGTATCGCCCTAAAGTCAATATATTGCTAGAGTGATGTTCTATCTTGGGAAGAAATGGATGTGAATTTGTTTGTGCTTGTTTAGTGCACAGGGTTTGACTTAAAAAATTCAGCAAAACACTGCTGCCAACATGGATCCCAAATTAACTGTGAACCTAACCTACCTGTTCCTGATGGTAACTTTAGCTTTCCACATAGTTACACAGGTAACTGCCATAACTGGAGACCATAATAAATATTGTTGGTCAAAAGAAAGCTAATTCTGGAGTCGAGTTTACTCACCAACGTATTTTAAAGAACAGCACTTTACTCCCTCAGACTTACCCATTTCTATTATAGCCATTAATGGTAAAATTCCCATTAACTTCAATGGTTTAAGATCAAGATCTTAGAGGCATTCATTAAAAAGCAATAATAACAGAGGAAGAATGGGTCAACTTCCTAGTATAACATTTTGCCCTTTAAATTGCTCAGTGTCTGTTTCTTTTTACCAATAAATATTATTGGATTTCCTAAACAGAACATAACCCCAGATGCCAGTGCTATTTTTAAGAAAAGGAATTTGCATATTTTAAATCAGAATGGAAAGTAAGAAAAGTATATATGCTTTTCTCATTTAAAGTAGGCAAAAAAAAACTTGCATTGAGCACTACAAAACCAATAGCAAGATAGTGTCACAGAACAGCAGAGAAGTCATATGCTTAATTACAGAGTATCTGACACTTATCTTTAGAACCCAAAGTCTGGAGAAGGTTCTGTGATTAGTCTAGAGTAATTAAATGAGAGTACTGATCTTCTCAATGTTGCATGCAGCTGTGACATATGGAAGTAGCAAACATCCGTTTGTTCAAGAGCAAAACAAAAACCTTTGAGTTTGATAAAGGATATTTTCTATAGTGAGTTTGCAGGTTTTTAATATCATTTGGAGATATGAATTAGTTAGCTAAATTGTTAATTTCCCTGTTTAGTGAAAATGGTATATCCCTGCTTCACATCTGGAAATGTAAGTTATACAACTGCATATTATAGTATATAATGAAATGATGCCTTTACTAGGTAACAAAACTTCAGCATATTCTGTAGTCATGAAACATTCTATAGATGTTGGCTAATTAACACTCAGAAGATAGTTATAAGGCAGTAGGAAAATATAAGTCTACTGAGGCAGAGACTCTGAATGACTTACCAAAAGACATACAGAAAGTAATTTTAAGAGCAAAGATTAGAATTCAGAAATTTCTAGCTTTTTGCCCTTCACTCCATGCATAACTTGTGCTAGATTTGAAATTCAGTTAGTGTTTCTACTAAAAATACAATTTTCAAGGTTTAACATAGCAACTGTTTGAAATTACATTAATCTAAAATATAACACAAAATATTGTAATCCTTATCACATTTATTTTGATAATAGCTTTAATAACTATCACAAAAGTTTTAATGTCTTAAGACTTTTATGCAGAGGATGTTAAGAAACCATACAGATTACAGGCAAAATTTTAGGTAATTTATTTCCTTTCACTTGTGTCCTTCAAGCTCTAAAGTAATAAACGTTTTTTAAGGAACTTCTTTTAGGTTACACTGAGCGCCATCATGAATTTGAAAAATATTATCTGTGAGCTCTTTATCTTTATTATAAATGTTGTTGAACACAGAAAAGACGTCCTGTTTAGAAACTATTTACATGAATAACTCTCTTCATGCTCGCTGTGGAAAAGATGCGGGTGAGAAACTACAAAAAATACTTGCACAGTAAAACCTGAGTAAGATTTACACAGAAATGAGGTGCATAACTTAAAAATTATGATAAAAAGTATAAAAATCCCTTATAGTTTATAACGTGAAATTAAATTTTGCATTCAATAGATATATATACACATAGAAGGGCAGCATCCTTTCTGAGCTGACTACCTTGCAGACAGACAGAACAGTTATCTCCCTCTGAAACCTAGTCATGGGACTCACAGTGTCTGATATTCTGAATAAGATTATAAAATATTCAGAGAAAACCTAAAAAGTCTCATGTAAATGCTAATAGAGTTACTTTTAAAAATTATTTTGGACAAATGATGGTGCCTATTTTATTTTCTATAGAAGCCTGTTAACCAGTAAACACTGACCTGGTGTTTAATAAAAAACCTCAGATTCCTGGGGTCAGTAAAAAAGACATCTGAAGAAATATAAATCTAGCAGTCAGTGGTGGAGAAACTTTGTATAATGGTTGGTGTTCTGGGAGTGACTTATGAGACAGTCTACATGTAACACCCATTAATAACATGTATGCACAGTCCCATTGTGGATCTGACCTTTCATATGTAACCTATGAGCCAAAACTGCACTTTTATAAGCTTTTATGCAATGTAGTAAGAATGACTGTCAATTGTCCACTGTTAATGTAAACTGGGTATGAGGTCTGAGACTGCTCAAACACTGTAAAATATTTGGATTGTGTCCCTAAGAGAATAAATACTTTAATGTGACCTAATTATGGTTTGCAACAATCTCAAAAGATTCTGAGCCATAAAACTAGTGATCTGAGCATTCAGACTACTCTGGGTGGATTTATTGTGGCTCCTCATTGTAATTTTAGTATTAATTTATCCAAATTCTTACTGGCAAGAAAAAAAGTCTATGCCACAGAAAATAAATGTCTTCATTTTGGAGACTGAGCCCGAGTGACCATGTACTCTACTGACTGCAGGATTAAGACCATCTTCAGCTCTTCTAGTTGCATTTTGTGCAGGACCAGATATAGAAGACACTCTGAAAATGCCTCCTGAGTGAGTGTGGTGTGTTGATCTAGGCTGGATGTCCGGTGCCCACCAAAGCCACTCTGTCACTCCCCCTCCTCAGCAGGACAGGGGAGAGAAATTATAATGAAAGGCTCATGAGTTAAGATAAGGACAGAGAGAGATCACTCACCAGTTACCATCATGGGCAAAACAGTCTTGACTTTGGGACAATTAATTTATTGCCGTTCAAATCACAGTAGAGTAATGAGAAACAAAATCAAAACATAAAACATGGCCCCCCACTTCTCCCTTCTTCCTGGGCTCAAATTAGGTCCCAATTTCTCTACCTCCTCCCCACAAGTGGCACAAGGGGACAGAGAATGGAGGTTGAGATCACTTCATCACATATTGTTTCTGCCACTCCTTCCATCTCACATTTTTCCCCTGCTCCAGTGTGGGGTCCCTCCCACAGGAGACAGTCCTCCGTGAATTTCTTCAACATAGGTCCTTCCCATGGGATGCAGTTCTTTAGGAGTGGACTGCTCCAGAGCGGGCCTCCCATGGGGTCACAGACTCCTTTGGGTGCATCCACCTGCTCTGGCGTGGGCTCCTCCACGGGCTGAAGGTGGATCTGCTCCATCGTTAACCTCCATGGGCTGCAGGGACACAGCCTGCCTCACCATGGGCTGCACCACGGGCTGCAGGGGAATCTCTGCTCCGGTGCCTGGAGCACCTCCTCCCCCTCCTTCTTCACTGACCTTGGTGTCTGCAGAGTTGTTTCACATATTTTCACTCCTCTCTCATGGCTGCTGTTGTGCAGCAGTTTTTTTCCCCTTTTTAAATATGTTATCACAGAGGTGCTACCACTGTCACGGATGGCTAGCAGTTGGTCTGTCTTGAAGCTGGCTGGCATTTGCTCTATTGGACATAGGGGAAGTTTCTAGCAGCTTCTCACAGAAGCCACCCCTTTAGCCTCCCCACTACCAAAACCTTTCCACAGAAACCCAACACAGTGAGTGATGAAAAAAAGGCAATCAGACATACTCCTAATTCCCTAATTCCATAAGAGATGTGTTAGCACTATACTGAATAGCACTGACGGGACAGGTAATTCTTGTTTCAGAGTCAGACTTTGAAAAACTTAGGAAGTTCTACTAGCAAAAACTGAGACACAAAAAGTATTCAAGAACAGAAGAAAAGAGAGTTTAAAAGTCTAAGATTTTGAATGTAAGGATATCAGGAAAGAATCTTGGAATTTATTCTTAGTTCTGTTCCAATCTATACCAGGATGCTTGCCCAGCTTCCGAATGAGATCTGTTTGAGAACTTCAAAATGAACTTATGATTTCTGAATTGTAGCTATGGCTTTATGCATGACATCACTGCTGCTTGAGAAACAGAACCAATTTCTGAGGAAATAGACTTGGGCCTTGCTAACTAATTTACTTCAATTGTTAATAAATCACAATTTATCAATTTTGATTATATTCAGGCATTTATTCAGATATTTATTTCACCACTATGTGTTGGGGGCGACCCAACTGGAAAGCAGCTTGGCAGAAAAAGACCTGGGGATCCTGGTGGACACCAACTTGAAAATGAGCCAGCTAAATGCCCTTGCAGCAAAGAATGCTAAGGGTACCCTGGGCTTCATTAAGAGGAATATTGTCAGCAGGTCGAGGGAGATGATCTTTGTCTTCTACTCAGCACTGGTGAGGCCACACTTGGAGTGCTGTGTCCAGTTCTGGCTCCTCAGTATGAGAGAAATCAACAAACTGGGAGAGTCCAGGAAAAAGCCACTAAGATGACTAAGGGACTGAAGCAGTGGTGCCCAGTGAACAATCCATCTGAATAGGAAACACTTTTTTGCTGTGAGGATGGATGTGCCCTGTGACAGGTTGCCCAGAGGGGTTGTGGAGTCCCCCTCATTGGAGATATTCAAAACCTGTCTGAACACAGTCCTGGGCAATGGGGTCTAGAAGGCACTACTTGAGGAGGGAACTTGGACCTCATGACATCCAGAGGTCCCTTTCAACCTCAACCACTCTGCAATTCTGTGATTCTATAACAGAGCAAGATTTTTTTGATCTTTAATGAAAAGTAATACCAAAATGGGTTTGGGTTTGGGGGGGGGGGGGGGGGGGGGGGGCGGGGGGGTTGGGGGGGGGGGAGGTTGAGGTGAAGGGTTTTTTGGGGGGGTGAGCTCTGATACTTCAGGAAGGAACATTACCATCTGAATTTTAAGACTGATTGTGGTGCAAGACTTAAGATAAAGGGAATTTTGTTTGCAAAAATTACATTTTATGCATGTATGGAGGAAGTAAGGAGTTCGGTTTCCTAAGCAGAAAGTTTAGGAATTATTCCATTCTGAAATGAGTACTGCACAAATCACAGATTTCTGTGAAAGAAGTCAGTCACTGACTTTATTCTCAGCCTGTCCTAACATCCTGGGAGAAGGGGTTACAAAATAGAAATCAATCCACATCTTTGGTAGAAGAGACCAAGAAAGTAATATTTATGTTTTCTTAGAACAATATAGTAGTAGATTTTCTGCTCCTTGCCGTAGAATTAAAATTCACTCTAATCAATAGAATATTATTCTTCAGTTTTCCAAAATTCACCCTTTCAAACTGTATCCAGTATTATGACTTTTATACTTGAAATGTTTGCCTTTCTTTATGTCTTTCATTCCTGGCCAACTGATGTAATTTAAAAGAAGCAAACATCATTTGTTCACGTATGGTAACAGATTAAACTTTATGTTCCAAGATTTATAATTATAGTCTTTACATTAGAGCAAATCACCACTGTGGAATTCCCATTTTATGTTAGGTTACATTGCATACGTCATGTTTTTTACATAAATAAAGAATTTGTCTATGACACTCTTTAAGAACAGTTTTATTTTTCTGTCACTGTATCAACCTCAATGTAAAAATCAATGACAGCACTTAAACTGCAGTTAACAGTTCTAATTATCTTGGTTTTGTCAGACCACTTTCCAATTTTGTCAGACCAATTTCTTTCCATACTCCTATTTATGAAGTTACCTGCTCCAAAATCTGCAAGCTCTTGGAATTGTAAACATTTCCAGTCTAGTTTACTGTAATTTTGATTCCTATTTTATGAGCTTTTGAGACTGCATTCCCAGCAAAAGTTACAGGTTGCCTACATGCCATCTGCAGTTTAGATTCTCAATGTGAAAAGTACCTTTCACTAGCTTTTAAATCAAAATTACCACCAGTGTCAAATTCCTGGCAATCAGGGCAATTCAATTATTTCCTGATACCAGAATGACATATTCTCCTGACTGTGTTTTTATTAAATACCTAAAAGCTATAAATCCCAGCAATTTGTCATTCTTCTGGATAACAATCTATAGTGTGTCAAAAAGCTTTTAGTCTTTTGTTATAATAACAACCATATTTATTGTTCAGTACTTCATAGTTAATGATCTATATATAATGCCCTCCAACACAAAGAACGAAACTTGCTGCAGTATAATCATAGCTGCCTTGTATTACTTATGCACTTTCATAATTTATTATCAATTTCTATTCTAAACAACTATGTGTAATAATGTGCCCTGAAGACTGTGGTGGTGAACTTTCCAGGCTGATGAAACCAGCAGTACATATCGGTTTGACAGCTAGAGGCTAAGAATTCTGCTTTCATGCATGGTGCATTTTTTTTGTTAGCACTGAACCTAAAAAACAAACCATTTCCACTTACCTGTTTGGTCCTTTCACCCACATGCTTTGCAGATGAGTCATTATCCTCTCTGCCATCTGCTTTTCCACTATGTAAAATGAAACATATGGGTCAAATCCAGATTGTAATCCAAACATAAAATATAGAAAATACTATTATAGTTGAGTATTAATTTTTGGTACCTCTAGGCATTTCACCTGACACATTTTTTTGTTTGGTTGGGGTTTTTTTGTGCCAGTTGTAAAAGACACTCAGGCCATATGCTTCCAAAAGCAAGTAATGCACTTCTCCAATAGGCAATTTCTTCTCCAGAAGGCTCTCTCATTTCATGACTTATTGTATTTATATGTGTATGTTTTATTTAGCAGTGAATTATTCTCTATGTTTCCTCCAGACATTTGATCTTAGTAGATACTCAGGGAAATGTTACTTTTTAAGTTTCTTAGATTAATATTCAATAGCAACCTACTTATTTTTTATTTATTTTTTTAAAATATTCACAACTTGTACTTGACAGTGAAGTAGTCTTAATTTGTTCATTTGTTGTACTACTCCCACACTATTGTAATTCAGCTCCCATGGATTTTCAGCAGAAATCTATTTATCCGCTGCATCTTTTTCAACATACCATTGCAGGGTTCCTAAAAAACAACCAAAAAAATCACATTTCATTCCATTCTATCAGACTTTCACTGGCTCCCAGATTGCAACAAAATTGATTTTATGGAGCTTTATATGACTTTCTCTTCCCTCACTTTTACTACCATATGTTTTTACTTGTTCACTTTTAATCAACCTCACAGCACATTCTGAACAAGCAAAATCCAAATTTCAGTTTGACTGTTCACCTCCTACAGACTATTAGCTAAGGTCTGCTTTCTACATAGGTTTTTCCCATAGCTTGGCTGTATGGAAGTAGTGTATATGTATTTACTCTCTATTTACTCATGTAGTTAGATCATGCAGGAAAGCAGAAAATAAGGGGAAAAAAACTTGAACTGGAGAGGAAAGCCTTAAGGAGGAAGCTGAAAGACAAAAAAGAGAACAAGGCAGCTACTGTCTGTAAGACATTTCATGAGTCCTAAACACCTGAGTAAGTAATGTTTCAAGCAATGTCAAACAGAAGGATGATGTAAAAAAACCCCAGAAATTTATAATCAGCATATTTAATCAATGTTTCTGAGTATATTCACAAGACAGGACACTAACAGTTTACTATTTGGCACTGACAGTAAGAATACTTTATCCTAGATGACTGAAGGGTCTGTGTGGCAAAAGGATTAAATTAATTGGGGAGATTCAAAAGTAGCAAATGTCTAGGATCAGGCAGAATTCAAGACAAGTTTTTTAAAGGACAGAAGAACCAATGTCACTCACAATAGAGAGAAATCCAAAATGAAGGTCTCTAAAGACCTAAGAACGTGAAATGAGGGAGCAAAAGCAATACTATGACTTCCAGACACTGAAATACAAACCTGATACATAGAAACTAGGACTGCATCTGCATACAATGTCTGCAAGGACATTTAAAAAAGAAAACAAAGAAACATTCAGACAGGAGTTCTGTTGATTGCTAAGTAACGAATTTACCAGAAAAAAAGACATCGCTTATTGGATTATACCTGCTTAATATAAGTGAGATGACTTGCCTTCTGGTGGAGCCAATATTAGTGTCCACAGAGAGACACTAAAATTCTCTTCAGAAGACCTTCCATTCACAAAATCCAAGAATACCTGAAGCCTAGCCCTTAATACCTCTTTGATGTGATGGATATTTCCAACTTTCTATCATGTAAGATCAAGATCTATTGGTTTTAGGTTTTCAATAGCATTTCACAAAAAGCAAAATATAAGTTATTATTTTTAAATTTCAAACCATTTGATGGAATTATTCCTCAAGGAAATAAGCTGCTGTTACTATGCATCACCATTTTATTTCAAATTCATAAATCTGTATTGATTTTCTGTGGCATGTAATATTTGGGTAATAGCTCAAACAAAACCCATCTGGCACAATCAGCTGGGGATGCCGAATTTAGTGAATCAGACTGAAAAGTTATAATATGCTGTGTCAGTAACAACATATCAGCTATTCAAAAGGTAATAATTAAAGCCAAAAAAGGAAAGAGGAATAAAATAATACTTTAAATAAAAAAGATAGAAAAAGATGAAGCCACAAAACAAAGTACTCTAAGATTTCATTCCACAAACAAATGTACACAATAAAGATCTAGTTTTGATGAAGAAGAACATATAATAACTAATAAACATATAGCCTGGCACTTGATTTACACAGCTAAAGAGGCATTCATTACATTATATAAAGAAAGGAGACATTGCTTCAATCTTCTAACCTGTAATCTAAGTATCAAAGTGAATGCTACAGACATCTGATATTCATGAAGTTCCTGCACTGGAAGGAATATCACTACATTTGCTTATAATTTAATGTTTGGTTCAATATTAAAGGTAGTAAAAAAAAAAAGGCATCTAGGGCAGTTACAGAACCTTCTATTAGAACTCAGAAAAATACATTTGGAAAGTATCACACAGTATGAACCTCTCTG
This sequence comes from Strix uralensis, assembly GCF_047716275.1. NCBI lineage: Eukaryota > Metazoa > Chordata > Aves > Strigiformes > Strigidae > Strix > Strix uralensis. The sequence continues at coordinate 98,640,291 of NC_133973.1, read as the reverse complement.
GCTTCATTTGAAACATCAGTGAATATATATTCTTTAATTCCTAGATAGATTTTGGTAAAATGAAGTTCAGTGAAATTCACTTATTAGTAAATAATGACTAATAAAATCAAAGCACTTTTTTTTTTCCTCTTCCAAAACAAGTGGCACACACCCAGTTAATAATAAAGTAAGGCTGCTGTTACAAGAAGTGTTGGTATGTTATGGTTTTGGAAAGGTGTAGTTAGAGATGTCAAACAACCACAGATGCTCAGCACAATGTCAGCTGGATAAGGACATGTATGCAACAACTGTTGTATTTGTAGTGTGGAGACCAGCTCCAGAAACCAGTTTTATGAGGTTACAGAGGGAAAAAAAGTACTATATGCGCAATAACTTATAGTTTACTTTTACCTTAGATCAGGCCTGCTGTCAGAAATGTGGTTGTAATGCATTCATACATAAACAAGTTTTGGTCAGTTTTCTTTTCTAAATAGATGATGAAATTTAGCAGCGAATGTACAGAGAATGAGACCTTTTCAAGAGTGGTTATTTGAGCTGTCTTAAACACTTTGCACAGGATACCGGCTATCTGTATAAGATATCTGTCTGTTCATTATGATGTAAATTTATGTTTATTGATTTAAGATAGGCAGACTTAAATTTAGGGACAATAATTCATAATTCTGCCCTCCACAACAGTACATATCTTACCACACAGTCACTGAAGTTAATTCCAAGGCTAGCTACCATGGTCAAGTCAGAAAAGGATACAACTGACTTACAACCGTAGCTTTTATTCTTAATACTGAAAGAGCTTGATATATTAGTAAATTAAGATCTCTACTGGCACAGTGTTCCTGTGCTTTTGTCCTATCCTTCACTTTCTATTAATCTTTTAGATTTCCCATATGCTAAAAGAAAAATGGTCCAACCTAGTAGCCCAATTAAATTTATCACTGCTCTTTTAAAAAGACATCCTCAAATTGGTATTCAGATATTTTATTAAAAAGAAATAAATCATTATAATGCATTGAAACATTTCAATAAGAAAATCATATTTAAGAAGTACTAATTCCAGCATCATGGTTGGAGACTGCCATCTGTCCTCTATTCCATGGGGTTATCGACCACTACTGTGAAAATCTGAAAATAAAGTGGAAGTATTAAAGCACTTTCATTCTAAATTCATTTTGCAACCCAGGAGCCGTACCATATACAGTCTCCAAAACGTCAGTTTGGTCAATTATAAGTGAATAACAAATTAACTGAACAGCAAGGTAACAGTGGATAAAACTTGTATTTAAGTCAAAGAGAGCTTTACTACTGACTGTAACAGAGCTAAAAGTTCACTTAGTAGAAAGATTCCAGACACTGAAACTTAGTATGAGATCTTTTGATGCCCTGATTTTTTGTTATAAAATAGCTATACAAAATTCAGAGCAGAACTTCAGTCCTAGAGGATGCATGGCTAGGAAGAAACTTTTGTCTCTTCAAAGATCTATTGATTTTCTTTGTTGGCATGTTTCCTTTTAAACAAAATTTATATGGAAAAACTACAGAAAATAGTTTCTTTGATTTAAATTAAAAGCTGCAATCCTGAGGACACACAGAGAAATACACATAAGTTATTAAAATCAATGTGTTAGTTCTCAATTATTGCATTTTAAATATATATCTTTCCTTCAGAATATTACTTTAGAAATGAATGTAAACTCAAGGGCTTGTTTCCCCCAAATAATTTCGTAGTATGTTTGAAATGCATAAAGTATTTCTGAACAAGCTGGTATATACATGTACAGTAGTAGTGAAATGACATTCAGAGGCAAAGACAATTAGCAATTCTGCAGCACTGCTGAGGTAGCTGTTTCAATTTCTTGGACTGGTTTGCTTGAAACTTTTTGGTACTTCTCTATGGTGTTTCATTGGACAGGCACCAAATACATCCTAAAACATATATTTTGCTAGATAAGTTTGTATTTAATTTTGTACATTTTTAAAAATATATGTTTTCTAAAGCTACAGTTAACTGTATTGTTTGAGCATGTAATTTGTCATCTTTATACCCATTGCATTTTGTATTTTGTTTTAGGATACATCTTTATGTAGAGAATTGACACCAGAGTTGTACTGTTAAAAATAAAATGTCAAAGGCTTTGTTTAACATGTTTGCATGCTCAAGTTTTCCTCCCTTTAAAGCCCGGACAAGAACAGATGATGATATGTGTTTAGTATATCCTCATGGTTGGGTCAGGATGTAACCTAGACATGGATTCAACTACTGGGGTTGAGAAGCTCATCTGGACTCACCATTGCCAGTTTAGTCAGAGGGCTGCTGAACCAAGACAACAATGAAGTCTCTATAGCCTAACATTTAGGGAGATCAGCTGGAAAAAGGAACCCTAATTTCTGTTTATGTGCCCTATTTAGCCGCATCTCTGACACAGGTACCTGATTTTTTAAGGGGAAAAGTCATAACTTTGGCATTGGCTGTATTAATTTATTTTAGTATTAGTTGCTGTATTTATTTATTTATTTCGAGTTGCTTTTCATTGTTCCCAATGCAAGCTGAATAGTGCCACTTTCCCTTATATTTTACAAAGGGCTTTGCTGATGCTCAGGAAGATGTCCATAAAACCAGGCATACACACACAGAGGAGACAAAATCAGGACCTATACAGGTAAAGTCATTCAGGTGTAAAAGCAGAGTACCTAAATAGTTTTACATGCATATATGTACAGTACCAGTCTTTTCCTCAGATGCAGTGTAGTGCCTTTGTCAGACAGCAGCACAGGAATGGTACTATGATCTTCCGACCTCTTCCATAGGACTATGGAAAGATTATAATGGTCACAGACTGAAGACATCATTTTGAGGCCTTTGCAATGAAAATCAATAACTAGTAACATTACTGTTGAACGTGGTGTGAAGTATTAATGATAGCATCCCAGTAATGCTCTTATGTTTTTATAATTTTTATTAATTTAAATACAGAAGGAATATATGACAAACATTAAAAAAATAAGTTAAAACTAAAAATTAAAAAAAATATTAATAAACCAGATTGTTTTATGTGTCAAGGCTGGACCTTAGGAAGAACAAGTATTTCTTTGGACGAGGAAATTCTGAGATCCATGACCTTTGTGAACTGCAAAGGACTGTACTTTCTTTTGATGACGCTAAGGCAACGCTGCATATTATCTGAGTTTCTCTGACTTTCCTTTTCTGGATTGTATGTAAAATTGCCTCAATATAATATAGATCTGAGGCTGAAATAGGAGATTTATAACATTAGCATAGGGAAATAGATATGTGAAGAGAGAATAAAACCACAATGTACTAAGCATAATATAAAAAAATATATAGAGAGAAGTTAAAGATAGGCTATTGTATTTCACCACTTTTCCATGCATAGAGACAAGGGTTTTTTTGCTTTTTTAAATTTTTTTTTTTTCTGTTAGCTCACTAAAAATTTCCTTCAAGAGATGGGCAATTGGAAACTATTAAAGAGAACTATTAAATGTGTTTGAACATATGTTTTTAGATGAGAGATATATTACACAATTCCACTTTTACTGAAGTCAGTGAGTAATAGGACATGGCAATAAGATAAGGTCCAAAATTCTACAGATCTATATAGTTATTTTGGGTTTTGAGTCTAAATCAAATTTTTGTAGAGAATTATTTTTTAATAATTTTCTTGCTTCCTGTTTACCTCACTGTTATAGAATATGGTTGTTCAGGGTTTTGTGTCAGAACAAGAGGTTTTTCTGCTCAGCTTCTCTCTGCAGACTAAGCTAATTAAATAACATAGAATAGAGATTTCAGTCCTAATAAATCTGACTCTGCATTAAGACACTGTGTCACTTTCATAGCTCTTTCAATAAAGCCAAGAGGAATTGATCCTAAAGACTTTTTAATCATTGCGCATGACATTAGAAATATTTTTTCAATCCTACACTATCAAACTGATTGCTTAAACACGAAAATCTACATACCCTATATTAACTGGTAAGAGTTAGTTTGTTACTGCAAAAGACAATTGACAGACTATCATACAAAATTCACATTTTTTTCTTTGAAGAAGATTATAAGACAGACTGATTTTCACTGCTACAATATTCGATAAATCATGAAATATAATCGCACTATGTAACACAATAACTGGTGCCACAAAAATAATGTACACTGATTTTCTTCCTGCTGATTTTACAAAATGCTATTCAAGACATGTTTGGAAAGTCCCTCATGTGAGTTTTACTTTTAATTTCTAGTGCTGATTAGCTCCACGTCACATTATAATTAACTTCCATTTGATAAGGAAAAGCAGAACTATGATACATGCTCATGAAACTACACACTGAGACACAAGTTCCACAAACTCTTATGCATGTGCTTAACTTTCAGCTTCTAAATAACATAAAAATTTTAATGATATGACCATGTTAAATATATTCATGAATCAATCAGAACTAGGGACTGATTCTATACATTTTTCTTATAGTATTCATTATAAGCTTAGTGATGTCAACATCATATTTGGAACAAAGCAATTAATATAATTCAGTGTTCATTTTGTTTCTTCTTAAGGTTGCCAATCTGAACACTGCAAGTGATCCTTAATATAGGTCTTTTAAAGATTTTAGTCCTTTAAAATCCAGATCTCCTACATCCACAGAACTGAAGTCAGAATTATAGTTCTGCACCAGGTAAAGTTATCTTTCAAGTCTGCAAACAAAAGTACTGAGGGTTTTTCTTTTTCTTTTTTTCTTTTTTTTTTTTTTTTTTTCTTTTGTTCCATGTGCCTGGAAGCTATAGTAGCAAGAAGGTTGGAATGATATTCACACTGCTGAATTGATGTTATTAACAGTTCTTCTGTTATCCTGTAGGTCACTTGCTATAGAGGACAAAGTTGTAAATCTAGTGAGGATCCTTCAGACACTAAGTCAAAGGTTAAAACAGGCTATAGAAAATAAATGACTAAACTGTTCCTATGGGAGTTTTCTATGCACAGTATGTTGGTGGGATATGAGTTTCCACAGCAACCACAGATTCAATATCAGAGCATAACACTCCTACATTATGCTATATTACCTGTGATTCCTTATGCTTAGCTAGTTTATTTGTATGGCCTCCTCACCTATTATGGTATTGAATATATTTTTCACTTCTACCTGTTTTACTTTAAAACTGGACTCCTAAGGTACCTCAAGCTGTTGAAATTATGTAAGTGACTGACATGTACACATCAGATAAACCAACATGTTCATGACCTTGGCAATTTCAGGAACAGTTGTCTTTACATGAGAATTAATAGATTTTGAATAATTTCTACAAGGTGCTGTTTTATAAATAATGGGGAGAGGAGCTGGGAAAGATTTAGTTTTCTTTCCTTTGTTCTTGTTTATTTTTCCACACATAGGAAATTTTATCTGTGGTACGAGAAAATTTTTTTTTTCTGCTAATATGCACTCACCTATTTCTCCATCAGGCTATGGGAGGGTAGCCGCTTATAAGCTAAAATACTATTGCCAAGGCTGTTTTTCTATGTGGGCATATATGAGAACATGAACTTTTAACCAGAGAGCTTTCATTGTAAATAAAAAAAAACAGGGGAATAAAAAGGTGTGATTATTCCTGGAGCATAATTAAGTGAAACAAATGAAAAGAAAAGGCTTATGAACTGTCCTGCTCCAGTTAGCAAAACACTTAAGCATATGCTGAACTTAAAAGAATGGATTTTTTATTAAAATGCATTTCTTAAGATATGACCTTGAGTGTGAAGCTAATTTCAGTTACACAGCTCAGTTTGATGCTCCTTGTTTAACATAAGTTCTTGGGTCTGTTTGGTATGCCTAATACATTGTTTACTGTTGTACAAATCCCAACTGTCTATTAAAGGTAAACACTGAAAGTTTTTCTATGATCACAGAGTGATCTGTAGCTCCTGTACCAGAGCTCTTCTGCCCACAGCTCCATTTGTGGAGGACAAAAAGAGAAATAAGCCATGTTTAACTGAAAAGATAAAAAAATAACTTGAAAAAAAAATTTAAAAATTACAAGCTAAATAGAAACAGGAACTCAGAAATCATATTTCCCTTAAGCATATTTTCTTAGTAATCTAACTAGTAGGAAATGAGGACATTTCTTTGCAAAGTTATGCAAGAGTTCATATGGGCCAGTGAAACGGATATAAAAATTACACAAAGAACAACTAAAATCTTTGCTTACATCATGTTTCTTTTCTTTCTCAAAATACCTTGTGTTCATGGAATTATAGAATCATAGAATAGTTGGAAGGGACCTTAAAGATCATCTGGTTCCAACCCCTCTGCCACGATCAGGGGCACCTTCCACTAGACCGGGTTGTTCAAAGCCCCATCCAACCTGACCTTGAACACTTCCAGGGAGGGGGCAGCCACAGCTTCTCTGGGCAACATGTTCCAGTGTCTCACCACCCTCACAGTAAAGAACATCTTCCTTATAGTTAATCTAAATCTACCCTCTTTCAGTTTAAAATTGTTACCCCTCATCCTGTCACTATACTCCCTGATAAAGAGTCCCTCTTTTCTAGTGGTGTTTCATCACCTGATTTTCCTCCAAATCCTACAAGTTGATAGGCGATTACTGAAAATCACCAAGTGTGAACAAGGTACCAGAAGCACTATTTGACAAAAAAACCCCAACCAACCAAACAAAAAAAACCCCTAACTAACTACTTTTAGCTTGACTATTGGCCAAATCCAGACTGTGTTTTAATAGTAGAGTCATTGTTGAGTGAATTGCTTTAAAAAGCACAGAAAGTAGCAGTATCAGTACACATATGCAGCTAATCATTAAGTTAGGAAATTAATTTTTCTAGAAACTATTGATAATAAAGGAATTGAGGTCATTGTAATTTCAGACATGCCATAGAAAAAATAGCTCATAATTATTTTGTTCTGTTACATTCTAGTCATTCTGAAGAAGTAAAAGGAGAATTGACTGACAAAAATTCCTTGTCAGTCTTCTCTTCCATGGTTTTGCATGATGTCTTAAATTGAGCAGTGGAACAGTCTGCCTAGGGAAGTGGTTGAGTCACCATCCCTGGAGGTATTTAAAAGATGTGTAGATGTGGCACTTAGGTGATGGTTTAGTGGTGGACTTGGTAGTGTTACGTTAATGGCTGGATTCAATGATCTTAAGGGTCTTTTTCAACCTAAGAGTTTCTAAATAGCAAATATAAGACAAAATTTAAGGGGAAATATCAATTTTAAACTGCAAAACAGAAGTTTGCATGTTGATACAATCTTCTCAAAGCTGCAAATGTTAAAAAAGAAGTGAAAGCTTTAATGAACAAATTTATCTTAAACACATAATTCAACTAACAATGATTAATCATCTGTACTGAATATTGGGCACTGAAGTGTTATACATTGCAGCACTTTCCAAAGCGGAGAATGCAGTGTTAATGTCAAAAACATATTCTGTGCTTTTCTTTCAAGTTTTAGTTGTGATATATAAGCTTATCTAAAATAATTAAATATTTACGGAGACAGAAAAAAGGAATGGCACTGTATCCTGATCATTAGTGCATTCATCTGAGAACCAAATTCTACTCCCTTTTGCAATTAAAGACTTTAGACAAAATGAAACATATTCAAGAAGAGAGACTGTCAAAGAACCACCATGTAGTCTGATGGATATACTAATCTTTGTGTGGGGGAACTTGGCATAAAAGCCTGTCATAAACTTGGCTAGGGAAGAAATAGAAATTAGGGTTTTCAGTGTACCCAGTGATTTTTCTGACAACGTATTAAAAGTAAAAGGAAATGGTGAAGAATAAAACCCCCAAAACTATTAAAGCTAAAATCTTTTTCTGTGTTTCAAGACCTGATTTAAAAACCATATGGTAATAAACCACATCAGATAAAAACCTTGGAGGTAGGAATAAAATAGTTTCAGTTTATGACTTCCACAAGAACTAAGGGGCTTTTAAGTTTTGGGAACATTTAAATGCTTCCTAAGTTAGGTTGCAGCTGACTTGACTTCTGAAAACAAAAGTATTGGACTTCAGTGTATAAAATTAAGTTTGTGGGAAAACCACATAAGTGAGCCAACAAAAAGAGTTATCTTTCAATTCTGTCTCTTTTATAAATCACATGCTATATTCTGTGTTTTAGAAAGATAAATATATCACCTAATATTGCAAGCATTAATTTATTAAATCCTGTAGAACTAGATTAAACAGAATCTCACCTGTAGATGAGACTGTGAAGAGTCCATCACTAAAATCCAAGATATTTCTTATGCTTTAAAGTCACTTTTCAAAATGTATTCTGGCTTGCAAACACATTTATGCATAATTTAATAATTCACAGAATTGCTTCTTCTGTTCAAAAATGTTGGAGTATTTTTGTTTGGTTTGGGTTTCTGTTTGTGTTTTTTAAAGTATGAAAGAAGGAAAGAGGGAAAAAAGGAAGGGAAGGAGAAAGAGAAAGAAGGAAGGAAGGAAAGGAAGAAAAAGAAAAAGAAAAAGAAAAAGAAAAAGAAAAAGAAAAAGAAAAAGAAAAAGAAAAAGAAAAAGAAAAAGAAAAAGAAAAAGAAAAAGAAAAAGAAAAAGAAAAAGAAAAAGAAAAAGAAAAAGAAAAAGAAAAAGAAAGAAATTAAAACAAGTTTACTTGCCCTGTAGAAATCCTAAATTGAGCTGAAACAAGATTATATCTCTCTGAGATAATAATAATATATTTATTGTTCATTGTATGAATTTATCACTTTAAAGACTCCTAATCTTCCAAGCAATGTGATAAATCCATGTAATATTTAACACTACAGCTTTCATTTGAATCTCTGATGCAGCCAAATACAATAGTCCAACATTAGCTAAAAATTTGCAATCAAAACTATAGGAAAAAAAAGAATTTTTTATGTGAAGATTGAAGCCAATTTTATTGGTTATAGAATTGTATTGGTCTATATGTTATAAAAATGACAGTTTCAGGACTTAAAAGATAAAAATAGATCTTAATATAACTAAATAAAAGTTCTGTCACAGACTTCCTGTGAGACTTATAAAACCCCCTCTAATGCTCTTGTTCCATGTTTTCCCATTCTTCTGTATTATTTCTCTTCTCTGTCATTCTTTCTTCATTTTCCAATCAAAGGTCTTATTTCTATGGGGCAGAGGTTACTTTTTCCTGCTTGATTCATATTCAGTTAATTTGACTTATGTGATTTAACATCATTAATTTTTCCTGTTACAAAATAACTAGCACAAAAAGCATAAAAAGAGAAAAATGTATCAATAAATTAAAAAAGAGAAGAGAAAAGAGAAAATGAAGAAAAGAAAAGAAAAGAAAAGAAAAGAAAAGAAAAGAAAAGAAAAGAAAAGAAAAGAAAAGAAAAGAAAAGAAAAGAAAAGAAAAGAAAAGAAAAGAAAAGAAAAGAAAAGAAAAGAAAAGAAAAGAAAAGAAAAGAAAAGAAAAGAAAAGAAAAGAAAAGAAAAAGAGAAAAGAAAAGAAAAGAAAAGAAAAGAAAAGAAAAGAAAAGAAAAGAAAAGAAAAGAAAAGAAAAGAAAAGAAAAGAAAAGAAAAGAAAAGAAAAGAAAAGAAAAGAAAAGAAAAGAAAAGAAAAGAAAAGAAAAGAAAAGAAAAGAAAAGAGAAGAAAAGAGGAATAAAGCTGGAAAAGGTGTGAGAGATTGCAGACTTCAAACAAAGTGAAGACACAAATATTCAGACACTATTTCAAAGAAAGGTAATAGCAGGTAAAACAGTACAGCTCACCAAATATTACTATAAAGGCATATAAAACTAAAGATAGCATATAGAAAAAGAAATAGAAATGTTTGGCTATTGGTAAAACAGCAGTTCCCCTCAGAATAATATGAATACATTAAGGAAAAACTGAACTCTGACAGCAAAGCTTATGGAAAAGCAGAAGTGATCAAGAGAAGAAAAATTTATGTAATTGTGCATGAATACTTTGTGAGTTTCTCCACCATATTACAGATGAAAGAAGTCCAGTTTGTAAGAACCAAAGTGGAATAAAAACTTTTGAAGAAATAAGTGTACAGAAGCATTTTATTCAAATGAGAAATTAAATGACCTTTTGTTAAAGGAAGAAACAAAATTAAATCTTTCAAACCCCATATGTTACTGAAACACTAAACATATTTGTTTCTTGCCTTAAGAAAAAATACAAGTATTTTTTTATAAATAATTCAGTTAGTTCCAGATCTAAACTTGCTGAATAGTATAAAGTACTATAGATGTGCTGTAGCATTCATTACATATATTTTAACAAAATAATTAATTACTAGAGGTCAATTTTATTAAATTTGGGGCAAAACAATGAGTTTCAGATGAGACTAAAATATAAACAAAGGTGTAACTCATATACACAAGCTGAGTAATTTTTCAGTATAAAACCCCTTAATTAGGTTGTATATTTCTTTGGAATGCAGTATCTATAATGTATGTACATATGTACTATTATCTTTTATATGGATTTTTTGCACTGAGTAATAATGAAGATAAAATTAAGTTTTCCTATTAACAGGCCTCTAAGCCCTCTCTCCTTGAGATGTTATATATATAAAACTGAATCTTGTGGACCTCATCCTGAAATATCTGGCTAATGATAAAATTTGTCTATGATTAGTCACATTTTCTTTAGTTGTTATTTGCAGATGAATTTTACGCAACTTTTCATCTATCTTTTATTAAACATTTTTCCTTTTTAGAATCTGTTCAAAACAGTGCCGTAAATGTTCAGGTAAAAAGTAAATTTTTTTCTTCATTCTATTTTGTCAAGCTCGAATGAAACTTAAAATCTGATGTCCTATTTCTAAAGACATAAAGAACTTCAGTTTCCAGAAGTGCATAGATCATGTCTGTACAAAATAAAATGCTAAGCAATATGCCTGCATAATGCTTGTTACCTGATACAGTATTTAAAAAGGGTTTTTTTTGTGATCAAATTTGAGTAGCAGTTATGCTTTGTGTTCATATCATATGGATGATCTGCTGGTGATGCCCACACACTTTTGTACAGTTTTGTATGCAATACAAAGTCTGAACCAGGCAGTGTGCAGTGCATACATTCTGACTAAGATAAGCCAAGTGAGACAAAACTTCTATTTTTCAAAGTCTTTTAGAACTGGTAAAGATTTAATCAGCTCATATTGATTATATGGCACTGTGTTCTGCTTCTTAATGACTAAGTCTGGTAGATTTTCACTTTATCAATCAAGGCAAAGAAGTATAACATTAAAAAATAAAGACACATTTGGTTTTATTTTTTTTACATGGATTTTGGGTTTCGAAAATACTGAAAAGAATATTACTTTGGAGATAGAAGAGCAGAACAATCAGTTAAATTTATAATCATCCATTAACAATCAAATTCAAAGTAGCATCAATATAAAGTAACATATAGAATCCCAAATGTACCGAGAAATCCTAACAGGTACTGAACATTTAACTTGTGCCTACGGTTTCATTTATTTCAGTGGGAACAGTAGCTACTGTACAGGTAGGTAAAGCTTGATAGGATTTATCTCCTACATAAGATTTATTTATTTACTTTTAACAAATTAGAAGTAATATAGGCTTTGGTATTGTTGAAAGGTTTCTAGGCTACAGTCTTCTGTGACAGAACGGGATTGTAAACTTTAATTATTTGTTCTGAAATGTTATACTATGAAAAAATATAAGAAATGTGGAAAGTAAATGAGCAGGTTTTCTTAAGGTTATTTTTCCAGACAAAATTGAAATTCAGTCAGTGATCATATAATCATAGAATAGTTCATGTTGGAAGGGACCTTAAAGATCATCTAGTTTCAACCCCCCTGCCATGGGCAGGGACACCTTCCACTAGACCAGGTTGCTCAAAGCCCCGTCCAACCTGGCCTTGAACACTTCCAGGGAGGGGACAGCCACAACTTCTCTGGGCAACCTGTGCCAGTGTCTCACCACCCTCACAGTAAAGAATATCTTCCTTCTATCTAATCTAAATCTACCCTCTTTCAGTTTAAAACCATTACCCCTTGTTCTATCACCACAAGCCCTTGTAAAAGTCACTCTCTGGTTTTCTTGAAGGCCCCCTTTAGGTACTGGAAGGGTACTATAAGGTGTCCCCCCAAGCCTTCTCTTCTCCAGGATAGAAAACCCCAACTCTTCCAGCCTGTCCTCACAGGGGAGGTGTTCCAGTCCCCTGATCATCTTTGTGGCCCTCCTCTGGACTTGCTCAAGCAGGTCTATGTCTTTCTTATGCTGGGAGCCCCAGAGCTGGACACAGTACTTGAGGTGGGGTGTCATGAGAGCAGAGTAGAGGGAGAGAAACACCTCCCTCGACTGTTGGCCACACTTCTCTTGATGCAGTCCAGGATAAAGTTGTCTTTCTGGGCTACGAGAGCACATTGCTGGCTCACATCCACTTTTCCATCCACTAATATGCCCATGTCTTCCTCAAGGCTGCTCTCAATCCACTGTATTTGTTCTTGGAATTGCTCTGACCCATGTGCAGGACCTTGCACTTGACCTTGTTGAACTTCATGAGGTTTGCACAGCTCACCTCTCAAGCCTGTTAGGGTTCCTGTGGATGGTATCCCTTCCCTCCAGAGTGTTGACTTCACCACACAGCACAAGTGTTTTCATATTTGGCTTCCAGCTGTCCCAAATTATTTAACTATAGAGAGTAGTTGCTCTCTCAGAAGGACTTGGAATCTCAAATGAAAGCTACACTTCTGATGTCCAGGAGTACTGAAATTTATATTTTAGATTTACATTTTCATATGTAAAATTATATCCTGCTTCTTGCTTTCCTCACCCAGTTCCCTTCACAATGATTTATGTTGAAGGTCAGACTGGGAATAGGAATTTCAAACTCTTCAGATGACATGACAGAGAAATTCTTGAGAGGACTGCTTTACACATTTCAGAATAATTGACACTGTTCAGCGTGTGAAGAATCCAAAGCTCTTTCCTATGGAATAACTCTCAGCTGGGAAAATCCTAAGGAACTGTAAAGACAGCTGAGCTCAATTCCACCCCATGTTCCCATAGTATCTAGTGGAGTGAAAATGCAGTGTTTTCCAGAAATCTCCATCTTGCAGTTGCTGTGGAGTGGTCCATACCACACAGACAGATCACTTTCAAATATCAGTAATGAACTGTCTCTTTCCCTGTTTAGTCTACTCTCTCTATCATGTTCAGTTTACTATCTGTTTCTCTTTCTTCAGGAATATCTTTAAAAGAATAAAATTCACTCTACAATTAATGTTCTGTAACATTTCCATTGATCATTGTTTTTCCAAGTAAATTTAATATGCTTATCAAAAAGATGTCTAGCAACACATACACCTAACACCTAACTTGTATAATGATTATCCTTTCATTTAGTTTTTCTATCAGTAAGTTAATATTCACATGACTTGGCCTTATTTAACAGTATCTTTCCAAGTTCCAGCTAACTTGGGAAAAAAAAAGAACTAGCGAGATATCTAAGGTTTATCATGGGGTTTCATCCCTGTAAAAAACAATGCAGTATACTTAAGCCATCCCAGTGAGGGAATATTTTGTGGAGAGTTTGCAAATTTATAGGATATGGAGTAGACGGAGAGGGGAGGAGGGGAAGCAGTGCTGTACACTCCTGTGCAGAACTGAATGAAACTGAGTAAGAATAGTGAAGGTTGAAATATACATATGCATGAACATGCAGATGATGTGTGGTGAATTCTGTAAACAAATTCAGACAAACAAAAGGAAACCAGCTGCTGCTACATCATCCCTGAAGTATTTCTTTGCAGAGTAGCCTCCTCTATCTGTGTACTAAATTCTGAGTGCTTCCCAGTGGTCTTTACATTTCTGGCCTTTTAATGAATTTTATAGTAGAAACCTGCTCAGTATTTTGTAGATACTTGTTGTTTGAAACATGTATTCTGCTTCATTTGTTCATGTCACATTTGTTTAATGAGATTTATTTTGGATTAGGACATTATTTAGGTAGACTACAAACTGAAAAACTATCCATGTAGCAACAGCTGTTCTAGTCAAGGACCAAATACATCTTAATATAACTTCACTGAGCACCAAAAAAATTAAGAGGGATATATTGGGCACCTTACATGAAGTCAGTAAAGGACTCATGCAGGATTTACTTTAAAAAAAAAAAAAAAATCTGCTAGTTTGGAAATGAATTTCATATGTGACTGCAGAGTAATTCAGTTATTATTTATGATTTTGAAGTCTAGTAAAATAAGGATTATGCCCCCAGCTTTTTTAATGCTGTGCCAATATTTAAATTCTTTTCCTTAGAGTTTTTTTTAAACAGAACATACAAAGAAGAGAAATTAACAAAAGTGTTACTGTCACTAGATCTGAAAAGGGGCTACTGTCTGTATATGGCTGTGATACAAAAGGAGGAATTGTGTCCTCTCAAACCCTGACTCGCCAAGTTTTGACAGTATCGAGCACCTGGATGCCTGCCCATGTAGGAGAGGAACACTCTCTCTCTTGATGTGTAGAGGCCTGGTGTTCTCTGTACCTGGTACTGTCTGTAGAACAGTGAAACGTTCTTGAATTCAACAAATCAAAGATTCAAACATTCAATCCAAAACTGAGAAAAACTCTCTAGATCAAAGGAGAAATGAATCTGTATCTTCAAGGTGGAAGACCTAGCCAACACAGGGAACAACAGAATGCTCTCAATGTGTTGTACAAGAGTGACAATTAAATAGTCTCTGGACCTGGGAATGACAATATGTAGGGCTTGTCACATGTACTTGAGATGGAAACATTTCCATTTCCATGTTTAATAAATGTCTAGCTATTTTTTACTATGCAATTTCCTTTTGCTCTGAGATTAAAACATAAATCTTCAGATTCTGGCTTTTAGACAAATCAAACCTGATGAATTTAATTTAAACACTTTAATAACAGAATGTTAAGTAAGAAAAAAATTTTAAACTTGTGAGAAGTTATTGCTCCCTGCCAGTTTGGCCTTGATTGTTTCTAAAACCTATAGAGTGTACACTTAACTAAGAGTTTTTCTGAATAGTCCAGGTTGACGTGACTTTTCAGAGAAGTTCATGGAAGTTTGCCTTGATGAAGTGTCACTAGTTATCGGAGACAATTTTTTAATGTGCTGGTAATGGAAAAGAAAGCAGTTACCAGATGTGTGAAAAAAAAACCCACAAATAAATAAATTCAAAAATTCAAGAATCTGCTGTTTACCATCCTCCTTATTTGCTAATATGTACATTAGATAGTCTCATCAGCAGAAACAGATGATGGCCAGAAATACAGGAAAATACAGGATTCTTTGTGTCCAAATTTAGGATCACATGCTCAAATTCAGGCCTTGCTTAGTTGTGACTCAATTGAAAGAACACCTTTTCACTGATTCTATTGCATGTTGCCTCAAGAAATTAAGTATCACTTTAAGAGTCTGATCAAGGAGTCAGTAGAGAAGACAGTAACTTGAACAAGGCGTTGATGATTCTGTCATCTTATATTAAAGAAATTGAATGTAAATTACTTACAGTATTAACCTGTTAAATTCTATGTAGAATACTGTTTTCCTAGGAAGTGATTAATGACTTAGAGTCTGAAGCAATCTGTTAAGCATGCACACTCTTGGACATAAATTTACTGTACTGGGGGAAGACTACCAATAAAAACTGAGATAATATTCTTTTTTCTCTTATCCTGTTATATTCTGATGGTTGCTTCTGGAAGTAACTAACAAGAAGATAAGTTTGGTATAAATTGAACTAACTATTCTTTTCCACAAAATTCCTCCATACTGGTTCTGGAATGGCAGGTTACTAAATATTTAAATATACCCAAATAGATGAAACAAATCAAGTATATCTGCATTCATGTTCTGGCATTAATGTTCTTGGACATATCAAAATGTTTTTCCACATACCAGTTCCTTCCCACATTTGGATGGCAAGTGTATCCATCACAATGAGTCTCTATTTTAAATGGAATTTTCTAGATATCTATTTAACAGAAATTAGTTGCGGCTATAAATATCATTAAAAGACATGCAGCTATGTAATATTTATATCACTATGTATGCAATAAATACTTGTCTTCATCAATGTGATGTGCAATGAAGACAATAAATGGTTCTAATGATAAGATGAAAGAGCCAAAAATACACAAGGAATACAATGGAGATGAAACAAGGCAATCAAAATTTAAATTTCAGACAGGCTGAAAATGTGTTTGAAAGTATCTAAAATTGTGAAGACAATTAATAAGCATACACACATAGGTAATCCACAAAGACTAGTCTTATTTTATATTGTATTTAACAAATATCTAAAATTCAAGTTCAAAAATAAAAAGAGTACTTTAATTCCATTGTTTTATGAAATTTAACTTGGAACAGTAAAGGCAATTTTACAAAAGAATCTCATCAAACCAAAAGGTAATTATGTAAGAGCTAATAAGATCATCAGCATATAGGAAAGCTGGAGTAGGAGGCAAGGGTGAAGCATTCATTACCTTTCATATTCATGCACATATGGGGCTGACAAAGCAAAAGGATTATGGTTGTTCTCAATTTCAAGACAGAAAAAATTTCAAAAGGTACAGCGCAATTGTTAGAAGCTGAAGATCAGGCAGCAATCAGCCATAAATGATGGAGTCCAGCAACTAATCTATTTTAAGTTAATGAGGGAAGATGACATAGAATATAAGGTAAGGTGCATATTTTAGGAGGATTCTCCTGAGAAATTAGGCACACTATAGAATTTCAGCATTAGGGGTAATAACAGTAACTTTATTATCAGACAAAATCCATAACTTTTTACTAACACACAAAAAAAAAAAAAAACAAACCAAACCAAACAGGGAGTTTAATATTGTGTTGGTCCAGCCACTGAAGATAACACATGCATCTCAATTACCATGTTTTTATTAGCTGTGACAACAGAAAAGGTAAGGAGTAAAAAGGTAAGGGGAATTTCTGTAAGCTCAGGAGAAGTGCTAAAACCTGTCCTCAAAATACACCCAATATTGCTCATGGGACTAATAAGGTGATCATTAAATTACTAAGATTGCAACCACAAAACCTAAGCTTTACTGAGGGACAACACTCCTACTTAAAGTTTCTAGAGAGGCAGCAGAGGATCCCTCTGACTCATAAGTGCTCCAGTCCAGATATCCTGTGAGTATTTCTCCAAATTTTTGGAGCCCCTTCCGATAGAGAGATATGCATGTGTGTGTGGTCATGCACATGGAAATATCCATGTTCATGCACTGGGAAGGTGGAATAGAGAGACTTGTCAGGGGTTTTTCTTGAGTACAGAGTCATAGAAATAGTATGAAAAATACTTTTTTATCTTGGGATGAGTTTCCTATTCCATCACCCAGCCAGTACTATAGACTTGTGGCAAACAAAGATTCTGCTTCAGAGAAGCAACAATTTTTTTTTTTTTTTTTAATGTTTAAGAAGTTTTAAAATCTGAAATTTCTTATCAGATGATCATTCTGATTACTAAGCCTGCCTGCTTACAAGCAAAGAGGGCCACTCAGTAGAGTTCCCTCACACCTCTATTGGTTATACATTTCTCCCAGACTGGAGCTTGGTTGCCAAACTGCAGAAGAAAGGTTGTTCAACTCTTGTAAATCAGTGAAAATATTCAGCATCATTTCAATGAAAGCAAGACACACAGTTTAATCTTACTTTCTTTCCTTTTGAACTGGGCTGCATGGAGCTGGTTTCTGAAGTGATGAGCATGGAGTGGGAAGGTAAAAGATAAGAAAAAGCTTTTCTTTGCTTGTCTGAATTTCACCATTGCAGCCAGTACTCATTTGTGCATCGCTTTGGGAACCTAGGTCTCCAACACTAATAAGAAGAAGCCAGAAACAGACCATAGGAACTGCACATTGCAGTCTGCTAACTGACAGAGGAGGAGCCAGAAAGACATTTAGGATGAAAAAAAATCCCTAGTGTGAGGAGCTTGGGCACTAGGGTCAGCTGCAGCCATAAATTTAGCTTCTATGAAGGCTTGATAAAAAGTATATACAAAGACAAAAATCATTCAGGGGATGAACTCTTCTTATTTTGAGCCTTTGCAGATGGTTGATTCTCTAGGTATATCACTTTTATGACCACCAGCTGAAGTAATGTCACTCACCTTGAAACAGTCAGTCAAGCTTGTTCTACTGAAGGTTGTGGTGATGTCCTTTTATGATTTTTTCAGCTTCTCTCACTTATTTTTTTCTTCCCTCACATACACAGATGGGCATTGAATGAATTATTAGAGAGAGGATGGCTGAGAAAGAATTTCAGATGATTGGGAAGTAAGAAAAAGAACCTCCTTCCCCCCCAGGATGTATCTTGTTTAACTTCTTAAATTTTAATTTGATATTAGGTTCAATGTCATGCCAAATAACAAATCAAAACTGCTAACAAAGTTTATTTCCATTATATCTTTTTGGACATCTGTTGCAGTGTTGCACAAGGTACTGAGAGTGCATCACATATAATGTTTTCTGTTCTTTTTGAAAACAAAAATGTCATTAATCTCTATCTGTTTTTTTTCTTTGCACTGGTTAAACAGATAAAGAAAATGAGTGTAGAACCCCTCCTCCTGCCCAATATATTACATCCTTTCTGTTGAGAAATTGTACCTTTTTGTTTGTTAATATTTTCACAGACATCAGAGATGAGTGTAATTACAACATACCATGTTTCAGGTTTTTTTCTTTCTTTTTCTCACTTTTTACCTTTCTGATTTGGAATGGCAGAACATGTAAAATATCCATGTTTATATTCTTTTCTGTTTCATTTACTGCTGCTTTAATGCTTTGCTTTGTCACACTGAATTTTTTCAATACTTTTAAACTTTTGGAAAGAGTTACAGTGATAGAACCAGAGTGTCAAGTTTTCTTTACATTGGTCAGTTACTTTTCTAAAAGTTATTAGACAACATGTCTAAATTACAGAATGGTGGAAGGAACGATGAGAGGCAGGCATGCAGAAAGGACAGAATATGTGTGCTATTCAAACACATAGGCAATTGCAAAAAGACAAACAGCCTCCTGACTCAAGAAAAAGATGAGGAAGGGAGTAAAAGAAAACAAAGCAAAATGACAAAAATAAAAGAATTTTACTGTAAAAACTGATGCTTTGGGCAACCACAAGCTTTTTAGAAAATATTTTTAAATAATGAGAGGGGGAAAGGAGCAGATTCCCATTGAAAAAGGAAATGAACAAACAGAAAGAAAACACCTCTGTTTTTCTTTCCAAGTAGAAGGTTTATTCCAGCATTATCAGTTGTGTGTTACTTTTAACAACCATGTTCTCAAGCATTCTTACTGCTTTATAACATAAACAAAATGAGGTATGCAGCCGAGAATGCAGAACTTAAAATAGAACAGAATTGGTTGAAATGAAGAGTTTGAGCAGCAATGCTTTAAGAAATAAAAATAAATTGTAAAAAAAATTCCACTTTTAATATGATCACATTATAGGACAATATGGAAAAGTGAATCTTTAATACATCATAAATATCTTCGCCTGACCAAAATTAGCCATCAGCGGTTGTTGAAGATCTCTAAATGTTATTAATGGTACATTCTACTACATCTCCCACTATTTTCCTAATACTTGTGAGACATTTACATCCATGAGTTAACTACCTTTCCTGGCCAGTCCTAGAGAGAAACTTCTCTCAGACATGTAAATGTAGCAATCGAGCACCCAGACAGCAACAAAAACTCATTATCAGACACCTTCCATTAACAAATACCTGTAGTCCTCTTCTGGTTTCTTTTCCAGGCTCCTCTCCCAACATGTCTAAGCGTCCTCTTATTTAATTTCAACCCAGCAGCAGATGCAGGTCTGAAAGATGATATGTCAAAGCTAATTGTAGCTCTGCCAACGTGAACAATGAGCATAAGTTTCTTTTTCCTCTGTCTGCATAAGAGCATGCCTAACCTTTCTGACCTTAGAGAGTCCTAAAGTGATCATCAAACCCACTTTAGTACTGGGATCACTCTGAATAAAGCAAGTCTTTCACATCTTCAAAATGCAATGGGATTTCTTCCACTAATTTTAATACACCTTGCATAAGCCAGAGTGTTGAACGATAGACAGGACAACCACTGGTATCTAGTAGGACATGAAAACAGACACTCCTGATGCCTCTCCCCTTCTTGAAACTACTAAAATTTTAGCTTTCTGTGTCAGGATTTTGAGACATGAAGTGTCAACATTGTCAACAAACTAACAATTCCCTATGGCACATCCCAGAAGAGAGGACTGTTTTAGAGCAAATGAACCAAGAAAGGTAGGCCAAGGGGAAAAAAGTCGAAATATTTTTTTGTTTTACACTTAGTATGTTAAAATATAATGCAAAGATGGAACATAAAAGAAAAAAAAAATCAGGTTTTACAGTATATTGGGTGTTCCAGATCCTACTTTATAGATATTAGAGTTCCATCTTTGTTCTCATATTGGCAGTAGTTACTGTGAAGTAACGGCTTAATTACTTATTGGCATGATCATTTTGCCGATGGGCTAGACATGGTGCCTTTGTGAAGCATCTGACGCTTGTTGCCAGGCTCTCTCCAGCCTCTTCAAATACAGCAGCTCACTAAGCTGCTCCCAGCTGCAGCAGCAATCTTCACTGTGATTACCACTGTTTCACAGTAGCTGTGGGAGTTATGCTGGGGGACTTTTAGTAAGCCCAAACATGTTCTAGATGGAAGGATTTCAAATGTTATGCCTGTTCACCCAGGAGTTCATTCACATAATAACTTCTGATGCAGGCTGATGTCTTGAGGGCTGTTATGCTATGAAGCTCCCAGCATAAGTGGAGGTTGAAGTCCTTTCACAAGCCTAGCTGAACATTTGATAATCTTGAGAGCTGTCCTGTGAGTTGGTAGGCTCAGGCATTTTAACTTGCACACCATAGACTTAAAAAAAAAAAAAAAACAAACAAAAACCAAAACAAAAATCCCCACAACAACAATATTAAAAACCAACCAACCAATTAAAAACCAATCAAAAAAAAAAAAACCAAACCACCAAATCCCAAAAAATGTTCTGTAGGACTTGGAACAGTTTTGTAAGAGAGACTTCAAGTGGCCCATCATTCCAGTGAGGGTCACAAGAAGTTTGTAAGAGGCAGTGAGGGATTTTGTGTTTCCCAGAATAATTTCACTGGAGAAAATGACACACCACCAGTATTACTTCCTGTAACAGTGACATATGACAGCCTGGTTTTCTTCTGGGGATATGGAAGATAAGTGGAAATAAATAGTTGATGACCTTTTGTTAAAATGATGTTTTCACATGTGAGGAGTTTGCAACATCTTTTCCAGAGATCTGGAGGCTGACACTGCTCTTTCTTTTTTTTTTTTTTTTTTTTTTTTTTTTTTTCTTCCAGGGAGAGGTTATTTGCCATTAAAATAGCCCTGAACACCTCTGCTGTATGAACCTTAACACTTGCTTCACCTTCAGTCTTTTTTTGCAGATGGCTGGTGATTGCACTGATAGCTTAGAAGTCTATTGGTCTAATCCTCTTTCAGTGTCTATTCAGAACCAAACATACTTGTGGAAGGCACTGGTGTCTCTGTGCTGTATGGGTGTGTTAGAAAGGTAGAAAATAAGGTGATTCATATCATAAGACCAAGCTATCTCTTGCACTTTCTTAGCATCATTACACATAATGGTAACAGAGACACAGTGTAACTAGCAGGAAAAGGTATATACACAATGTATGTAAAACTAGTTGAAAATTATTTATATTCTCTGCTTCTTATTAGTTATCTTTCCATCTGAAAGCAGATATCAAACTCCTGAAAAATCAGAGCATCCATCAAACACACTGAAGTCAGGGAACAGCTAATCAGTCCACCCAAGCTGTCCTTTTAACATGCTTTGACACTTAGGAGACATCTCAAGGCTGGTCTCCTGTTTCCCTGTTTCAGTTTTTAATCCTTACACCATTATGTCTCTCAAATACTGTCTGAGGGATGTGAAAGTTCTTTGTTAAAGAGCAGACACTTATCACTTCCCTAAATGCTTAATTATTACACATTTTCTATGCAATAAATAAAAGAGTATTAAGAAAAAAACCTCTGTGTCTGACACTAGGTGTTACCAACTTAATAGCACAGATATTGCCTAGGGTTTTTTTTCCCTTTATATAGCAAATAAATTTTTGGGAATATGTAGTTCTAGAGGTCCAAAATGGAACCTGGAACACATTCAATAGTTACATAGGGTTAATGTCGAGGTGGCAAGTGTTTGCAGTCTGTTCCTGATTCTCTTAAATTTCACAAAAATAGATGTGACCACTGTATTTGAAATCAGCTCTTTAGATATAAATGAAAAACATCATATTTTACCATCTTAATAGTCCATTGTCTGAGCAGATACGACCCTGTACAATATTGAGAGTGTTGCCAGTATCACAGGACAGGATCATTTGGATAGCAGTATGGATGACAAGCCATGGACTGAGAGAAAGGTAGGACTTCAACTTGGGGACTTTAGGGGCAGCAATGAGGGCAGAATGGTGGCTGCTAACTTCACTCTCACTTGAAAGAACCCACAGTCCTGATGGACTCTGTGTGTGTGCAAGTGTGTGTGTGTGCACTTGAGTGAAGGTCCACAAAATTCTGGGGATTACAGCTCCCTTTGCTTCTTTCCCACTTCCTCTTCTTTTCCTTATCCTTTCACTCTTGTATCATGAAGGCATGGTGTTTTCTGGAAGACAGTCTTTTGGTGTGGTTAAATCTTATTTTGTAAGTCTACCATGTGCAGTCTAAGAAGTGGTGTCATGGAAAGGGTAGACTTATTCCCCTTTGCTATTAGATCTGGCACACAGCTTTCCTTTTTAATGAGATGGGAAGATTCCAATCCTCCTAGCTGACTGTAGCAACCTGGGAGTGTGTGGGAAATGCATGCTGGAAAGGAAGAAAAGAAGGAATGCATACTGGAAAGGAAGAGGCCATGAAAGAATTAATTGTGTCATCTAACAAAGTCTAACCAGAAATAACTCAGGCTAACCCAGAAATGTGCCAAAATGGCTTTGATCTTCTTCTATTGTGTGTTGCTATACACATTGCAGAGGTGTTTGGCACATTGTCTAACTTGATTAACCTGGTGGACAGTGCATTCTGCTGCCTTCTGTGTTTTCTTTCAACTCTCTTTCCTCAATGTAATCAAATGGAATAAGTCAGGCAGTAGAAGAATACAAATGCATACAACTACTGCTCTCTCCCTGTAATACCATGAGATCCTTTCTGGGTGCCCTTTTATCTCTTCCTTTTTTCCCAGAATTTAGGAATTCCATTCTGACAGCCAAATATGCATGTGTTTCAGCAAGTGAAACTTCTGGCTGTGCTGTCTGACATATGAACAACTGTTGTGTTCACAGCATACCACTTCTCATCCTGGCTGTAGACTGGGATGGAGGCATGAATTGCGTGTGATTTCCTGGAAACTAGGAAGCTTTGCCTCTGTTTCTGCAGAGGACTTGTCCGACAAAGACACTAACATCTTATGGTTACTTGAGAGTTTCGATAAATATGTTAGTTGTTAGAGTTTGAATGCAGCAGTAAGTGAGGTTGCAGAAGTACAGAAAATGGGGTAGGAGCAAGTATATGTAAATGTTTAGATGAAAAATCTGGCTGTGCCTTAGTGGCAATGTGGTAATTATATTTGCACATCCAAGATGTGGAATCTTGGAAACACAAACTCCCCATCCCAAGTTCTGGGCACCTGAATGCCATGTAAAATACTTCAAAGTCCACTATCACTATTAAAAAGTTGATAATGGTTGTATTTATACTGTTTCACTCCTCACTTAAGACTTTCCACCTTTAAATGCTAAGGATGTTTATCATCATTTTTGTTTTTGTTTTTCCTTCTCTCTCTTCACTGTGTGGTAATTATACTTGTGAGACCACGCTCTTTTCAAGAAGTAGTGAAAATGCACGTGATGACCCTACTGTTAACTAAAAGAAAATGTGGTTACATATCAAAAAATTCTGTTAACAGAATCAGGAAGTGAGATTTATTTGTTAGCACTTTTTATGTTTACACTAAATACTTAAATAATTAAACCATTTTTTTAAAGTGAAAATCCATTCTCTTTGCCCCACTGTAAAGACAGTGATATTAATATAATGAAAGGTGAGATGGTAGCTTACATTTGTTGACTACTAATTCAGCAGTATAGCTTCTGGAAATTTTTGTCATTTATTGCTGTTAAAGAATTTATAACCTGGAGAAGCTGGTGATAATGGGCTTTAAGTCTTACAAACTCCCCAGACCACTGGATTAAAGAATCTGCTGTATTCTGTGTAGTCCCTGAAGCACACTTTAATGGTTCTGCTGACAGGGTATCAATCATACAAGAACCATTCCACAAAGGTACAGTGAGACACTCCAAGACGGTTAAATGTTTGCATTTTCTGTAATGTAATCCAATTGTAAAACTGTATCTAGCAGGCCTAACAATTAGAATATTTGCAGCAAACATTATGCAATCCATGTTTTGCTTTGCTTTTAATTTCTATAATTTTGAACTCATAAATTTTGTGGAGTTCTCTTTTTTTTAGATGTTTTTATTTCAACATTTATTTATTTTTTCCTATGCTTTTCTAGCCAGAGGTAGGACTTGGAAAGCAGGTATGATTTTTTCATCATTTATAGGTGAGATGTTTTGTTGATTTCTTTCCCCCCCAAAACATTACCATTCATGCTGGTTATCAGTGTATGCTTTCAGTCTGGAAATTTGTCTGCTTTTGGTTACTTACAAGGAGATTTGTATGTTTTCATAGAAAATATAGTTAAGTATTCTCTTCAGGGAACTACTGTGGTTAGGAAAGTTAGTATCTTTTACATGTCATTATTAGTATCCATGCAAATGGATAAAGGTCTAGGAAATTTTAATCTGTCAGTTGAATGCAACTGCAATTAAAAAAGGAGTGCTATTTATTCCTTCAGTCCTTCCAGAAGCCTTTTCTGCAGCTAAATTCAAAGGCTGCTCAGTTCAAAATTGCCTTATTAGTGACTGTGAACTGATATCACAATCATAACAGTGAGACTATAATCAACTATAAACTGTGAGGGAAAGAATTACACTGTAAATTTTTAAAGCTACATATTTTAGGAAAAAGAAGCTGGAGGTTGCCTCATTTTTCTTCTCAAAGACTTTACATAATGTATTTAAATAACATGAGCAGATATAATCAGTTTAGTTAGGAAAAGTTAGAAATGTGATATCAGTTCACAATCACTAATAAAATATTTTCAGGCAGGTTAGCCTTCTAATTTATTCTACAGTCTTGAGGAGGTTTATCCTTTGAATTCTAAATTCTGCAGATCTTTAAAACATGAAAGTATCTTCTACCAGTTCTCTCTACCCTGACTCACATTTCAAAAAATAAATGCAACAATAATAAATATTACAGCCAGTGTAATTCTATAAATTGGCATTATGCTGTCAGAGAAATTATAATCCATAAGGCTATTACACCAAACCTTCTGTTGCTGAGTCCATGAAGTAAATGAAAAAGGACCATGTTCTCTTATGCTACCTAAAAACACAGGAAAAATTATAAGTGTTGGCAATAATGATTGAGTCTTATGTTTCTTGAAGACATTTTACATTATTCTAATTGCAGTAACAAGACTATATCGTTAAAATAAGAATGTCCTAGTTAATAACGTAATAATGGGGTTTTTATAGCTTTAGGTGCTTCAAAGCTATTTGGTCCTT
This sequence comes from Strix uralensis, assembly GCF_047716275.1. Taxonomy (NCBI): domain Eukaryota; kingdom Metazoa; phylum Chordata; class Aves; order Strigiformes; family Strigidae; genus Strix; species Strix uralensis. Next base: position 98,614,575 of record NC_133973.1, on the reverse strand, counting down.
TCTGGTCTGGATACACCACCTTGAAGACATCAGAAAGTTTAGCTAAACATTTTTTCAGGAGGAATATAAGACCAGTGAGTAGCACAGAGTCCACATTCACACCAGATCTCTTCTTCCCATAGGTTTCTTGGGTTTGCATAGGGTTTTGTTAGTTTGTTTTTCTTTGTTGTTTGTTTATTTCTCTAATGAAAATTTCTTTAGCTTGTCTCTGTTACTGTAAACTTGGACTTTAGAGTGTAAATCCGAGATACAAGTAATGTTCAAAATGAGCAGAAATTGATTCAATAAATTTTTTCTGACAATTTAGATTCTGCATCTTCAGTTACACAACACAATAAAATATTGATTTTCACTATATCAAGGTTCTTAAATAATTTTACAAGAATTAATTTGTGCATACTTAAAATTATTATTTTGTGGTTTAATATTTCAGAAGTGCAGTATAGTTAATTTATGTTTCTAAGATATAAAGTGTCTTCACCATGTTAGCTATCTTAGCTGTAACATTTCTGTTTCTTTTTTTTTTTTTTTTTTTATCCTTTTTTTCTTTTGGTTGTGATGACTATAACACTAAAAACAACAAAAAAAGTCTAACTTGTTTTCTTCCTGAGGCTTCAACACTATCATGTCAGGAAGTGAAAAAATAACTGAGGCAGATATTTGTCAGCTCTTTCCATTTTAAGACCAAGGAAAAATTCTATTATCCAGTTCTCCTAGAACACACTTTAGGATAAAAAACAATCCTTACTCATAAACTCTTTTTTTACTTTCTAAAGGTATTTTTATGGACATTTCCTTCAGAATTTTTTTTTTAAAAAATTATTTTTTTAACATTTTAAAATACTATATATAATTACTTACTTATAAAATTCCCAGTATTTAAAAATATAACCTTGAAAACAATGCACATTAAATTAATTGATTTCAATTACAGCAGAGAATTGTGCATGCCAACTGCTGGGTGAATGTCATGATAAGATGATCACTTCCATTCCTGCCTACTTGTATGCCTAACACAGTATCTTTGTTAATCAAAGCTGCAATAGCTTTTGACTTCTGGGCTGCAGGAACAAGCCTCGGCCATTTCTTGGTTCCATGTTAGAATAAGACTTGAATTGAACTGACACTTTATTTTCCCTGATTTGGAGGGAAAGAAAACATAGGCATGTGTGTTGGAGGTTGTCATGTGCATGCAGTGTTCCAACATGTACTTTTTGTGGACATAGAGGGGACCAGGACCCCAGAGTATACTGCAGTCACTGCCATGCACTAAGTGCAATGTAAGAATCCAAAACCTAGTTATAGGGAAATTCTCCTAAAAGTAAATTTGTAGAAGTAATGTACAGGTAAAAAGAAAGAATCCACCTCCAAATAGAAACCCCACATTAACACTTAAAAATAAGCTTCTGTATTTAGTTAACACTGTAAAACAAACAAAAAGTCTACAAACGAAATTAAGACTATGCATTTTCTACTCATGTGTAAGGACAATAGTTTTACTTGTATTCAGTTCCTCTATCTGACAGGCAGGAATTAGGAGTAAACTATTCTACATCTGAATGAGAAGCAGGTACATTGGGAAGGCCTAGGTTTGTGTTTATTTGGTCATTTTCACCGTAATTAACAATCTAATAGCGTATATTAAGGGTCTGAATCTGCAAGCACTTATGCATATGAACTCTACTTCAGTTAATATACCGAGAAGAATTGCTTGCTTACTTACACCTGTTTTGACATTTCTGTCTGATCTTCAGCTGCTTTTGTTTTATTGTGTATAAATTTTTTCACTTCAGTAGACTTCTACAAGCTTGTAAACTTTTTTTGGTGTAAAGCATGAAGTATATTAGAGACAGAAATGTATTTTTTAATCTCCAAAATATTTCTTAAAAAAAATAAAACATTTTATTTTATATGATCAAGAACAGAAAAAAGACATCTTATACCACATTACAGTAATATTAAACATAGCCTACTACCCCATTATCAGCAGTTACTGTGAGAAATACCATTAACCTGCCAGGTTACTTTCTTAGCTGTTTCACCTTCTATCATGTTGAAAAAGAACCATATCTTTTGCAATTCTTCACTTATCTCAACTTTTTTTTTTTTTTTTTTTTTTTTTTTAATCAATCACCAGTATTACCTCTTACCATATAAACAGTCTTTAGTGAAAGCGTTTGCTAAGTACTTCTTGAAAGTCTAAATACTTTTGCTGTTTTTTTCTCCTGATCCAGGATTATGTCAACATATTCAGAGACTTCAGATGAACCAGAAACATAGTTTGCCTTTTTGTTTTGTTCCCTATGCTCATTCTGCTGTTTTACTTATAGTTTTTATTCTTGCTTCAACCAGCTTCCTAAATACTGAGTCAGGGCTCATTGTTTTGTAATTCCCTGAATTGTCCCAAATACCTTGGTATTAAGATAGCTACATTGTTTGAACCTACAGTTTCTTTCTCTGCTTTCATAGCTTTGTGACTGATTGCGCATCTTTGTTAATAACTCTGCTATTTCATTTTAAGTCCTCCCGAAGAACTCTCAGGTGAGAACCATCTGCTTCTATGAATGTTTGCTCTTCAATATATCACTTTGGGCTCCATCTGACTTCTCATTACCTGACAACAACTCATCTTCATTACCTGAAGAGAGCAGTTCCAAAACACATATCTTCTCAAGTTCCCGATGCTGGAAGTTGACACAAATCAATCATTTAACATCTTTGCAAGATGCATCTCCTTAATGTCCCCATTTTCTCTTTGTTAATCCAAGGGATTTAGAGGGATTTTTTTCCTAAACTCATGCAGTCGAATTAAGTTTAATTTGATTTTTTTTTTTTTTAATAATATTTAGCTTCCCTTTGGGTTCTCTTCATTCCTACTTTATATTCCAATCTTTAAAGGTGTTTCCATTTTTTTGGTTAATACCAATTTTGAGTCAAAATGCATGACAAAACACTCAGAGACTGAACTCCAAACAGAAGAGAAATATCTACTCTCTGATGGCTATATTTTACTTTCTACAAAAATTCCACTGAGAAGCTTTGGTAGAGTATCTCTCCAAAGCAATTACAAATCTTTATGTGCTACATATAATATGGTGACAGATCTCTATTAATAAACAGAAAAAGGAATAATTTTACTTCTTTGTCCTTTGAGCTCCAGGAACAACACTATAAACAAGAAAATTGAACTAACATACTGTAAAGGTTTCTTTTAACATCCATAACTACATAGTGGAAAATCAAGCTTGCTACCCATCTGTTATTTCTCACTTAAAACAAATACCCCTTTTGTTAATACATATCTAAGAAAATTTACACCTTTTGCTACAGCTCCTGCTCCAGTATACATTTTCATTGTATGAGGCACAGATAACACAATGTCAACCCTCCAGATGAAGAAAAAATTGTGCCATATAATTAATTCCATCATTTCAGATCTCAAAATCCCAGAATCTTTAGCATGCTGAATTATTTTACCAGGTGTCCTGAGCATAAATGTAACAAGAACACACACTAGAAATTTATTGGGTTGAAATTGTTTGCATGTTGTAGAAAGAACAGGATGTTGGAAATAATTCTCTGAAAAGAAACATTCTTTTTAAATCTGGAGTTCTTCTTAGTTAGATTTCTGCTTTCACAGATTCTTTTTAATGGTTTGAAAATTTCGGTTGATTCTTATGGTATGTGTGTTTGTATGTTTATTCTGGGCTTTCAACTCTACAGTGTGTCTTCTAATTTATTCCAGCTACCTATTTGTATCTCTTAGTTTTTTTCTCTCTGCAAACTCTTTCATGTTTGCTTTAAGCCCAGAGGGAAACTGAGCACCATGCAGTCGCTCACTCACTCCTTCCCCCTCAGGTATTGGGAGGAAAAAATAAAACAAAGCTCTGGGATTCAGACAAGGACAGGGAGGGATGACTCATCCATTATGGTCAAGGGCAAAAAACAGACTCCATTGGGGAAGAAAAGAAATTGCATCAATTTAATTTGAACACCACAAACACTTAATTTTCCAGTCAAACAGAGTAGGAAAAAACCTGATCTCCTTCTATGATAGGGCAACCTGCTTATTGGATGAGGGAAAGGCTGTGGATGTGGTTTACCTTGACTTCAGTAAGGCCTTTGACACCGTTTCCCACAGCATTCTCCTGGCAAAACTGGCTGCTCGAGGCTTGGATGGGCACACGCTTTGCTGGGTAAAAAACTGGCTGGATGGCCGGGCCCAAAGAGTTGTGGTGAATAGAGTTAAATCCAGTTGGCGGCCGGTCATGAGTGGTGTCCCCCAGGGCTCGGTTTTGGGGCCACTCCTGTTTAACATCTTTACTGATGACCTAGATGAGGGGATCGAGTGCACCCTCAGTAAGTTTGCAGATGACACCAAGTTGGGTGGGAGTGTTGATCTGCTCGAGGGTAGGGAGGCTCTGCAGAGAGACCCGGACAGGCTGGAGCGATGGGCTGAGGCCAACTGTAGGAGTTTCAATAAGGCCAAATGCCGGGTGCTGCCCTTCAGCCACAACAACCCCCAGCAGCGCTACAGGCTTGGGGAGGAGTGGCTGGAGAGCTGCCAATCAGAGAGGGACCTGGGGGTGTTGATTGACAACCGGCTGAACATGAGCCAGCAGTGTGTCCAGGTGGCCAAGAAGGCCAGTGGTATCCTGGCTTGTATCAGAAGTAGCGTGGCCAGCAGGGACAGGGAAGGGATCTTACCCCTGTACTCGGCACTGGTGAGGTCACACCTCGATTACTGTGTTAGTTTTGGGCCCCTCACTACAAAAAGGACATGGAATTACTCGAGCATGTCCAAAGAAGGGCAACAAAGCTGGTGAGGGGTCTGGAGAATGTGTCATACGAGGAGCGGCTGAGGGAACTGGGGTTGTTTAGTCTGGAGAAGAGGAGGCTGAGGGGAGACCTCATTGCCCTCTATAACTACCTGAAAGGAGGTTGCAGAGAGCTGGGGATGAGTCTCTTTAACCAAGTAACAAGCAATAGGGCAAGAGGGAATGGCCTCAAGTTGTGCCAGGGAAGGTTTAGACTAGATATTAGGAAGCATTTCTTTACAGAATGGGTTGTTAGGTATTGGAATGTGCTGCCCAGGGAGGTGGTGGAGTCCCGATCTCTGGAGCTGTTTAAGAGTAGGGTTGCCATAGCGCTTAGGGATATGGTGTAGTTGGGAACTGTCAATGTTAATGGTTCGACTGGATGATTGTCAAGGTCTTTTCCAACCTAGACAATTCTGTGATTCTGTGATTCTTTGACAATGAGAAAAAGACCCACATCTTAAAAACACCTTCCCCCAACACTTCCCTTCATCCCAGGCTCAGCTGTGCTCCCAGGTTCTCTACCTCCTCCCTCCAAGCAGCGCAGAGGTGCAGGGGATGGGCATTGCGGTCAGTTCATCACCCGTTGTTTCTGTCGCTCCTTCCTCCTTAGGGGGAGTACTCCTCACACTCTTCTCCTGCTCCAGCATGGAGTCTCTCTCACTGGAGACAGTCCTCCATGAACTTCTCTAATGTGAGCCTTTCCCACACGCTTCAGTTCTTTCTGAACTGCTCGAGTGTGGGGCCCTCCCACATATTGCAGCTCTTCCCAGCACCCAACTACAACAGCATGAACTTTCCTCAGAGTCACGGACTTCTTCAGGCTCAGCCATCTGCACCAAAGTGGGGTCTCCATGGACTGCAGGTGGGCATCTACTCCACTGTGGACGTCCATGGGCTGCAGGGGCACAGCCTGCCCTCACCAGGGGCCGGAGGGGAGTCTCTGTTCCAGCATACCTCTCCCCCCTCCTCCGTTTTTCCAGTGACCTCAGTGTTTATGTAGGTCTCTCCCTCACAACTCCTCCTCACAACTCCTCCTCTTCTCAAGTTCCGTTTCTTAAATATGTTATCACTGAGATTCAGCCACTGTCACTAATTGGCTCAGCCTTAGCCAGAGGCGGGTCTGATTTGGAGCCAGGGAGCTTCAAGAAGCTTCTCACAGGGGGCCACTGATGTAGCTCCCTCCTCCACTACCAAAACCCCACCGCACAGAAACCCAGCACACACTTACTATGAAAACTACTATGAACATCTGTCACAGGGGGGTTTTGTGTTGCTTTTACATCTTCTAGATTCCTATGAAAATAGATAATTTTCCTTGCTTCTTCCATTCCTTACTGTGCCATAGTATCTGACAGTTCTCCATAAACTACGGTTCCCACACCCTGCAGTGATTTTAAAAGTAGTTCTAGTAGTACCCTTCACAGCTTGCACCACTTCAGTAGTTCTGCTCTAATGTATTATAAGCCTCATTTTTCAGCACATACTCAGGCAAACTTCTCATTGCCTTTGTTGATTTCTAACCACATGACCCAACATCACAATAAGAGGTGAGCATTATGCTAAACACATTCTTTCACCCTTACACTGTGCTGAAATCAGATATGGTTGCTCTTGTTCTAATAATATTGCTCCAGTGAATTTCAGCATACTTATAATTCAGTCTTTTCTAAGCAAAAGGAATTCAGTATTTTCTCAAGGTTAGTAAAGATAACATATTTTCAGTAAAAACAATGCACTGATTATGTAAAATCAGATTTTCACACTATGATATGATATCCTGTAGTCAAAGCCAAACAGGACTAACTGCTGAACAAGGTTGAATAGTAGGGAAGAGAATGCATTTTTCTTTATGTGAAACTAATGTTGCAATTATACTCATATATTTCCTTTTTCATTTCTCTATTGTCCTAGCAAACTTGGCAAAGAAAGTGTCACATGTAGAATTCAAAAAATGTAGAAAATTCTTTGTGACTTATTATTGAATCATTTTAATATTCCTGATACTATTCAAGAATTTAGACGTAAGGACTTCAGAAGTTCTTGTTCACTACAGCCATTGTTCTAATAACACAAATATAAAAATATATATATTTCTATTGCCATTATAAAATTACAGTTGCAGAGTCCACACTAAGAAACAATATATACTTCACAGTCTTTTTTTTTTCTTTTTTTCCTTCTTTTTTTCTTTGCAGAATATCAGGTTAATATAATATCCATGTGACTTTTCTCTTCCTTCCTAGCCAAAATATACTTCATGTCTCTAGCTCTCTGTGCATCCAAGTCTCTTTCTTTCTCCTTATAAGCTTTGAAATCTTCTATTGCACTCAAATGCAACTTCTGTCTGAACGAGGACCACAAAACCAGTAATGACATGTGTACCTAGAAGCAATCAAGTATATAGCTTACTAACTGAGTCATACCAACATGTCAAGTCTACTTTATCTCTTTCTAACACAGAAGTCTCTTCAATGAATCTGCTTGTTACAGACATTTGGAATTAGCTATTGTTATTTGATGTGAACCAGGAGGTAGTCATATCTCATCTGCACATTTGAGTGATATTTAGCTACAATATCTAGTTACTGTGGGTTTTTAAACCATGCAATTTTTTTTCAATTTTTTTTTCAAAATTTGAAACAGAGGGGGACATAGGTAGTAATTCTGTTTTGGGGCTAATTCTAAGACATAGGCTTGCTCAGATCCTAAAAATTCAGCTTCAATTGCTGTCTAAAGCTGCAAATACTTAAAGGGACCTTCTTTTTCCCTTGTGGCTTATTTTTTCCCTAGTCATCCGTATTTCTGCTCCTGGACAAAACTAATGATGAGATGATCAGCTTCCAAAATGCAGTAGGACTTAGAAACTCACTATTTTTATTCTGAATCTGTCTGTAATGCCTGCCAAATGTAAGTTTTCAATGTCTAACTCACATAAAGGACAAAGACAAGATAGCACTCATATAGCACGCATATAGTCTAGTAATCAGAGGATGAGATCAAGTATAGAAAAAACAGATTAGGATTAATTTGCTCTAGCTATATACATACAGTACTTACTAGGAGCTAGTCACTAGGAGATAATCTCCTTTTATAACCAGCTGAGTTCTCTTCATTTTTAAAAAGCAATTAATATGGTTCAGTTTAGATGATCACCTTTGAATTAACACAAATTGTTCCCTTGTGAATAGGTGGTTGTTTTTTTTCACTATGATTTCTACAGATAGTTGCAGGGGTCTAGCTTATGTTTAGAAATCCAAGTGCATAATAAGGGCCAATGTATTTCACCTCTAGATTTTCTTTCTCTCTGCCTTATTTGGAACGACTGAGAGAGGACACCTCTCCCATGTGACAGATGATGTATTCAACAGTAGTCTCTAACATACTATGAGGTAAATGTCTTTTAATAAAGCTATGGAACTTTTCTTTAAAGAAAGGAATGCAAGCTGGATAAAGTTGGAGTGGTCTCACTGGGGAAAGGATGAGTGATCCTACAGTCTGACAGTTTAGATAACTACCAGATGAAGAACTGGATCCATTACCTGGTTTTGCTGTTGTGCATATTATATTCCAGTGGAACAGCTTCAAGAAAAGCAATAGTTTAAAAAAAAATTTGGTTGAGATCTCTCTTCCAAAGTTGGCAAGATAAATATATGCTCCTATTTCTGCTATTCCACATGACTAGTGTCTGCTCTATCCAACAGGTTATTATGTTTAAGGAAGGCCTCAGCCTTCTTTTTTCAGGAAGGAGTCTGACCCAAGAATACAAGCAGATAAATCCCCTGTCTTGCCCAGAATTAGGAACCTACTGCTCCAAGGAGGTAGAGAATAAGTCCTTTCCTTCCCTTTGACAATTTTTAGCCTCTAACTTCCCATTGCTTAACTTAATCATTCCTGTGAAATAGACAAAAATTTTCTAGTGTATGAGTTGGTACTGTGCAGAATTATTGAAAAATACCCCATTAGACTACTGCATTAAGTCCTGAAGAGACACAGAACTTGTTTGAGTTTTTCTACCACACCCAGTTGTCAGTGTACACAGGAACTGTTAGGAGCTTCATTTCTCCTTGTAGAGATAAGCATTGTTCCTTAGCAGCTTACTACTTAAACAGCATACAACTTGGGCAGCAGATTTCATAAAGTCAAAATATGCCCAAGAATTAGGCACTGCCATGTCTAAAACCTTTTGTGGAATTAACTCAAGTCATTTGAAACTGCTTTGATAAGCTGTGTCTATAAGGAGAAACACCTTGCAGTTTAATGAGGTATCAGGGGAGGGAGGAAGATTAATTTATTTTTTTCAAAATAGTCCAAAGTGCAATTGAGAAAAGGGTGGGAGGTCTTTTAACCATATTTTATTTATAGCTTTCATCAAAAAACAACTCTATATATCAAAGGGTCATGCCTCAAAGCACAAGTAAAAATTTCATTAACAGGGCTTACTGTAATGTCTATTAAGATCTGCATCATGCAGAAGAGAAGGAAATAAAAAAAGGTTCAAAGTGAGGCTAAAGAAAACACAGATTTTGCTCTGGCTAAGACTATACAAAGATACTACTTTAAGTTACTTTTTTGGGTCTTGATTTGATAAATTCGTTTTAAGCAAATACATCCATAAAGTCTGAACATTTTATTTTATGACTACGCAAATAAAACATTCTAATATACCAGCCTGTCCTTGCAAGTTTCAAGGTTACCTACAACAGATTAGAGCTGTCAAGCCTCATGGTGTTTATTATATAGTGTTCCTGTTAAGGTTTCCTATGAAACCATTAGCCTTTTCTTTTGACATTTCCTGTTCTGCATGGCTGAATGTGTTTATAAATTGCATATTGCTTTGAAGGTAGTCTAAGTAGTGTTCAGGTTAAATTAGTTGCTAACAAGTTACACTTATTGAATTGCCTTTGTTTACACCACAAAAGAATATTGTTATCCTTGGTGGTTTCAATAGTTACCTTTCAAGTAGCTTGTGTATAAGCATATTAATTATTTTCTTCTTAATAGGAACATTGAGAAATTGTGTTCTGGATGCTAATAGTGTAGTTAATTAATTAGTTCTTACACATTAGTGAAGTATGTCATAAAATTAGTTTAACTATTTCTTTCATTGAGTAGGGAAAGAGTACAATCATGTCAAGGCACTTTTAATCTAACTATTCTGTAAGAAGATATCTATAGTGATAGTAATAAATTTCTACTCAGTATTTTGCAAAGAATGGAATAAAGTAAACAATTAGAAAAATAAATGTGGAAAAACTAGCTAGGGAAAAAAACTAAACAAAAAAATAAGACCATTAATACATACTACAGTTTTATAGAATTATATCCACTACTATTTTTAAGTCCATATTTACAATTGTTTCATTTTTACTGTTTTCTTGGCTGAATATTTTTATGATTTTTTCATCTTACAACTAATGAAATCTTTAAAGCCAGTAGAATTGTGTAAGTGCTATACTAATTTTTGAAAAATAAAAATAAGCCTGAGGATTTTCCACGGATAGAATATTATAACTGTAACACTTAAATGCAATAGCTGTGTAAACTCCATCACCAGAATTTATGCTTTTAAGACAGACAGAATATCCCAGTGCAGATCTTCAGCTGCTGTAGACTGAAATTCACCATATAATAGTCTGTTGGTAATTTCCCTGAACTGGGCATCAGACCCCTCCTTGGTTAATTTCCCTGAGACAGAACCATGTGATCTGGCTTGCAGTATAATGAAAATATGGAGATATTTCTGTTAAGCATTTAAATGACTTGTTCTCAATGGCAACTGTGTTCTAAATGAGTTGTTAATATAGTAAATGAAAAACAGTGTATTTGTTGCTTTCATAAAGCTTTATGCTATGTGCAATACTTTTGGATAACTTTTATAACCCTCCACATCTTTGCAAGAGGCCAGTTGGCTGATGTTAAAAGAATACATAAATTTTCTACATTGCTTCCCCTAGAGTATATGGCAAGAGTTCAATATTTGCAGCTGACTCTATTTAGTAGATGATAATTCAGTGTGGAAAATTACACAATACATACAGGTTGACACAGTTTAACGTAATTGACAGTTTGCTGAGGGACATCCCAGCTGAATTAGCTTGCACAGGGAATAGCTGTCTATCTCAAGGTTAGACTAAGGGCACCTATGAAATCATGATATGCAAAGGTACAGCAACTTTGCAGAGAGATTACCTCTCTCTTGACCTCATTGCAATAAATATAGAGCCTCTTATATTCACTCTCTGGGCACTTAAGTAGCATAAAAATACAAACAACAAAATGTAAATGCTTCTTTTATTGGGATATAAAGCTATCCTGTGAGATATTAAAGCACTCATAACAAATTTGTAATGTTTCTAAAATGCTAAAATATTATTCAGAATTTGACAGCTAGATAATGCAGCAAAAGCAAGAACTGAAAAACACATAGCACTTCTTGTACTACATTTATCTTAATAATATATGTACACTGTTCATATATGACCTTACTGCAGTAATATTTTCATGTCTTTTGACAGTGCATAAAAATGGTGAAAAGAAACATAAAAATCTGAGAAAGATAGGAAGTGTTATAATTTTGAAATATTTTGCTGTACATTATCCGATTCTAAGGAGGAAAGGAGGATAGAGAAGAACGTTGCGCCAAGGTTTAACAGCAGCCTACAGAGAAACCAGCAGTTATAGGGAATTTGTATGAATTATAATTTAGGATCTATTTTTTTTCATTACTAGTTTATATGTCACATAATATCAGGGATCAGATCCATAACTAAGATTCTTAAACAGGAGAGAAACGCAGTGCTTAAATTGAAGATGGAGATTTGCAAAAGAGATAATAAACACAAAAAGAAACATTATAAAGCTAAATCTATGCCTTCTTTATGAGTTCAACTCAAACCATAGAAAATTGAATGTTCAGTCTCCTGAAGTGAATTCCATAACTTCCAATAAGACCAGAACTTCATGCTGTACTATACTGAATAGTCAGTATGGCATTTGTACTTAAAGCTTTGATGCAATTACCAGAATGTACCAGTGTATTTGGATGACCTGAAAAAAACAAATTCTAAAGCACAAACTCTCTACTCAAATGCTGGCTAGTATTTTGGACCAACAATGTCCTTGTATTTTCACTATACTATAACGTTTAAATCAGTTCTTGTGAATCCTTTTCCAGATGTATTTTCACAAAGTAGCAACAAAGGTTTCATTACCACATTAATAAAAACTTATTTAATAACTCAAAATCTACCTACTTGGAAAAACCTATTTTCTAATGGACAAAAAAACATATGTGTAGCCATTGCCACCAGAAAACCTTTCAAAACTCAAAAATAATTATGAATAAGAATATTTTCATGTACATGTCAGTGTTGTGTTTCTGGTGCAGAAGAAAGAAATAATACTGCATGTTTTAAATATATGAAAATATGTTACATAGGAAGTTTTACTCACACCTTCTTAAACTGTTGAATTTCAGAGCCATAAATTTTCAATATATGTAATGGAATTAACAAAGCATTTAGGAAGTGCTTTTGTGAGTTTGTTCATGTGTGTATCGACAAAATTAAAGTGATCTAATTTCCAAAGTCTTTTGGACAAAAAACCTATGGAGAATTGAGGATTACACATCCTCCAAAGATCTCTTCTAATCTAAATTATTTTTCAAATCAATGATTCTATGAAAAGAATGCAGTCTTAAGTAAAAGAAACATTTAATAGCTCGTGTACTACTCAGTTTCATGGAGTCTTAATGGCTGTTGTTGGAGAGTAGGACCTTAAATAAAGTCAGGCTCATGTTAGCCATTCCTTCTTAGTTATCAGTGATCACACCAGTAGTTATCCTGGAGTGAGGCCCTTGTGAACTGTTAGGACAAAATCAATAGCTGAGGAATACATTTTCTGCATTGCAAGATTACTCAAAGATGTCTTAAGAGATCCAGGGACTAATTCACTCACCCTCTGCTGTGGGAATATAATCAGTTACTTGTAATTGCAGCTCTTATGAAATTTTCCCTCCCATACTGAATTCCTGACTCAGCTGTACTTTTTATTCAACAGAAGGATAAGTAGTAAGTTAATCAGCTTTCTCCAGAAATCTCTAAAGCAATTACATAACTGTTTGATATATTTGTTATCTCATACAAACAGAGGTGCTCAGTTCTGGAGAATCAAGGCAACCTTTGAGCTTTCTTCAGGTTATAGGTGCATTCACTACACATAAACATATTTCCAGTTGAAGGCATGAAAAGAATAATCAGGAATACCTGTGGGAAGAATTAAGAAAAATCCAGACCAATCAAATCCAGTTGAATAGCTGCAGGGTCATCTGCTAAAGCACTATTTTTAGATATTGTCAAGTTCTTAATTTTTCCCCCTCTCAATTTCTGCATTAATTGTGCTAATAGCAGTCATAGAGATTCTGCAAAACACATGCAGCCTCCACTTACACCAATGTTGCCATTTCTCATAGAATTGTATCTCATAACTTAAAAAACCACTACTTGGTGGAAGTACCCTTTACTTGATAAAATAGCTGAAAAAACTTCAGAGCAATTAACCCGAAGGAAAAGAAATGTTGATAAAGAATGAAACCATGGGCAGCAAAAGTGCAAACACGACTTTTGCCTGTAGTGTGAAGTTAATTGGAGATTCTGACTCTGAGATGTGAGCCAGAGCAGAGTATTCCCAGCACCAAGGTACTTCAGAAGAAAGTAAGAACTTATTCTGGGGAGAGATTTTCGAAGATATTTTTCAAATGTCATCTAAGGCATTAAGCCTGACTGCTTTTTGTGCTTTCAAAATCTTTTCTCAAGTTACTAAAATGAGCAGAAAAAAAATCTGAATATACTCCCAGGAAATCAAAAGAGTGAAAGTATCATTTTACAAAATCACTTTTCAGAGACGGAAATTTCTGAGCACTAAGCAAGAAGCCTCTAAATCGCCTCCTTAGTCTTTCAGCTTTTCCCTGTTTTTTTCCATCCATTCTTCAAATTTTATGATCAATAAATCCTTTATTTTTTTACTATCTTGAACAAAAGGTTAAGAATTTCCTTACTCTTTCTGCAATGTTTTCTAAATTGTCTGTTAAATTTTTTAGGAAACAAATACAAAATATACATGTAATATGCTAAGTAAAAGAAACAGTAAGCATCATTAAAATAGATTGAGTGAATCTTTAGCATAAGAAATATTACATTTCTGTAATTCAACCTCTTTCCAACATGATCGGAATGATAACTATTCCTGAGCATATCCAGCAAAGATTTCCTTGATTTCAACAGATTTATTTATGTAATCCCATCTAATAACTTTTACCATATTCTTAAGGATATGCTGACATGACCTCCGAAAGTATTTCTTTACCAATAGTGTCAGGACCAAAGTCACAATCTTTGTCCATGTGCTCACAGTAAGATCTATTGTTTGTTTTACTACCCATGAGCCAACTTTTTAACCTTAAATCTTTTTTTTTTTCTTTTTAAGTAGTTTTACTTTTGACTCCCTGTGCAGTCTTTTTCATGCAAAAATCGACTTCTGGGCTGCTAGAACAGCAATACCATACCAATACACTTTTTCCATATATATATATGTATATCCCTCCAAAATATCACAGAGGTGGTTTTGATTTATCAGTTACAGTTTTCAATGAAGTAAAAATACTGAGAAACCTAGGGCCTTCTATCATAAGCAGAATTTCTATTTATTTGCATTACAGCAACCTTATAGACATTTGAGAGAAAGTGTGTGTGAATTAACTATTTCATTACAAGGTATATTGAAAACAAAGGGGAAAATAAGGTGTTGTAGGACTACTGACATTACAAATTCAAAATTTAAAAAAATAAACAGAGTACCTAAGTGGGTGCTTATCTAGCTAATAACCTCCCAGTTCCTGTGTTAATGTATGCATTATGATGCATATTTTCATTACGTGCACCTTTTTTCCTCCTAGGAACCCCGTTCCATAAGTGTTCAGGAGAGACAGTACTCACTGAGTGGGTGTGTATAAGTGACTCTTTGAATCCTCCTCTACAGTCTCTGCATAGCTTTCTCAATTGTTTTACCAGCAAAAGTTTAAACTCTCCTCTGAATTTCTCAGTTTGGTGGCTATATTTTCTGTAGTGCTCTTCCCGCTGGAAAGTTCCATTCTTTCTTGACGGCCAGCTCTTTGGGAAAGAGCCAGGGAACATACAGATTGGTTAATTTTAGCTTGTAAGTGCAAAAATAGCAGCATTTTTTTTTTTCCTTTTTGAATAGCAGTTATGATTACAAAACAAAACTTGCAATTCCTAGCGTGGCAATTCCTTATAAGACCTTTAGAGGCTGCTCAGCAAGATTCTTTCTGCTTTTCTCAACTGATTTATCCTGCCCCTTGGTTTACCTCTGAGTTGTACTATGTTGCCAAGTCAGTAGGTAGAATCTGGAAAACAAATCACTGAAAAAAACCACTTTTGGGAGTGGGGAAATTGTCCTGTAGAAACTGTAGTATCTCCTCCTGCAGTGGGATACTTTCTCCAGGACCAAGAACAGATCTCTGTTGGAGAAGCTTCCCATGATCAGTTTATTCAATTAATTTTGATGTTCTCATCCATTCTGTTTGGACTAAATAACAAGATTTTATAGCCTAGCTTGAATTTTTGATTCACAATCTGGCACCTTAATTCTAGTTTTCAATATTAACTAGTGATGTACATAAATATATGCATAAGTGTGCATGCAAACACACGCATACACATAGGTGCATGTGTATACATAATGTGCTACAATTGGGTTTATTCAATGAAAAAAAAAATTAAAAATCCTAAACATCTACAGAGATTAATCTGTTGCAATGTACTGGTATATAAAATCAAAAGCTAAAACCATATTAAAAGTCTAGCTCTTTCTTTGAGAATATCAAGATACTGGAAGTGCAATTACAAGCTATAATGAATTGTTTTCCAGGATCCATATGGTAAAGAACTGTTCAAATAGATGGTGACACTGTCACAGGGATGTGGCAAAAATGCTATTCTTCCTGTAAGTGAGCAGCTCCACACTTTTTCTTTCCATTTCTTATTTTGAACTGGAAGTAGTTTCTCTATTATTATGTGTTTACAGGTTTGTGTTGACAGCAATTACACACACTAAATGCAAAAACTCCTGATGCCTCTGCAGGAAACATCTCTTTCTTATTATCTTGGCAGTAGCTCGTTTCCAGTGAGCTAGCAATGAAGAAAGAGAGAAAGAACTGAGAGCAAATCTTTAGCTGTGTTTAGCTGTGTGATTTTTCTTTCTGAGATTTTCTGCCAGTTCTGAAGCTGGGGTTTTTTGTGGGTTTTTTTTGTTTTGTTTTTTGTTTTTTTTCCTTCAGTTATGCTTATCATTAACGGTGCTGCAGTTACTCTGGAAGAGCCACACTAGAGCTGGTTTGAAGGTACCTGCACTACCATGCACTTCAGAACTCAAGAGGCTCTGGCTTAGTCAACTTAGTTTCATGCCATTTTACTGTTTTTATATTTACAAGTTTGAAAGAAGGCTTTTTATTTTTCTTTTGAAGTTACTTACCTATGGCAACAAGTTTGGAAAATATCAAACAGAAAAATAAATGCAGACCACAAGAGATTTCAATAACAGCTACCTAAGCCATATCCCAGAACATGTTCTGTTTTTAAATACCAGTCTCCTAGCTGAACCTATCATTTACCTCATTAGCTGTAGTTATATTCCTGTGGCTACATTATTCCCATTTTAATGTATTTTAAGTATCCAGACTCATGATGATAAATTAAAACACTCAGCTAACAACCTTTAAGAACAACGTGACAATTTGATGTGTATGTCTTAGAATACAGAGCACATCTCAAAATATTTACTAGACTTCATTGAAATAAAATATTTATTTCATTTTTTTTAATTATACATTTATTTTGTTCCATATTTGATTTAGTGCCTCTGAAATACAAGATTTTCCTTTTATCGTAATGACCTAAGTACAAGAATTGTAATTACTAATATATTCACTTTATGCTTTAAAAAAAAAATATAAATGGATATAAAATATATTTCTTTATATATACATATATTTCTTTATATATAAAAGAAAAGTAATATTTATTATACAAGGAATTCAAACAAATCCTAGAAATTATATGTTTTCACCAAAAGATCACTGGATTACAGCCTTGATGAATTCAGTAACTGGACTGTATCTGTTACAAAGGTTCTTTTCATCTTCTGAATAAAATTTTGACACATTGGCCATGTCTAGACTTCATTCTCAATGTAGTCATGAATGCTGCTTTATAAATTGCACCACAGTCTAGAGCATGATGTTTGCTTTCCACTGTAAATCCACATGGTATCTCCACGATACCGGCATTATGTGCAGTGGCACCAAGAATGAGCCACTGTGGTTGACAACTCAGAAGCCCTTCCTGCTCGTCAGCCAGCAAGTCATTACTAGACTATCATATAGTCTGCTAGGCCTGGTCTGCATCATGTGCATGTTGTAATACAGTAAGGTGCCTTGTATAAGTCCATGTTAATATCTCAGAATTAATATTTGTGCAGGAAAGGAATGATGAGAGATAAAGCAAGAGTCTTAAGAGAGATTAAGGCAAGGAGACAGGTGCATCTGTGTTTATAATGATGGCATGACAATGTTGACCTCTTGGCCACCTAATATGTTCAGTGTCATGCTATTTTAAACAGTGTCAGATCCAGAATCAGACCAGTCAATCACTATTCAATGGACCAATAAGATAATCTTTATGATCAGCTCTGGTAGAAAGTACCAGCGAAACACAGGTTTATTTACTATTCTGGCAAGTTTGTATCATTCTCAAATTTTATCAGCTGCAAATCACTCTTCAGACTTCTGTTAGAAATACTGAGTAACACCAAATCCATTGCTGATCATTGTACATCCTTCCAGAAATTCAATGTTTACCATTTTCTGAGGTTTGTTCATTAACCAGCTCTTAATTCAGGTAACATGTTCTGTCACTGTGTAATGACTGACATTGTAATACAAGTAGAAAGACCAGCAGTATGATGAAGAAAAAAAGAAAAAAAGAAAGAGAAAAAAAATACAATTAAAGCAAAAGCAATTATTGAAATTAATCTCAAAGTTTAATCTCTGCTGTAGAAAATGAAATATGAAAAGAATTTGTGGACAAAAATTACAGTGTTTATCTTTTTACTTCAGATTCTCTTTTTCAATTAGTACAAGTTGATGAGCACTCAGAAGTTTAAGAAAAGGCCACTTAAGCACCTCAGTAGTTCTGACATTTCAGACTCCAGTATTTAAAGACAACATCTCATCCAGTCACCACTTAAAGCTTTCAAAAGCACAGATGGATTGAATATATATGTATATGTTTACATCTCCTGAAAATCTTTTCCCTCATGAGAAAATATGGAGCTTTGTACTTTTGCTGGGGGAAGGGTGACTGGTGTTGGGAAGTAGGGAATTTTATATCAAGTGTGTCTTTTATTTGAAACATGAGAGGTAAACAGGATGTTTTTATAGTGAGAAACAGACTCTGCAGAAGGAGTGAATTCAGCATAAGATATGATTCCTGACAAGGTAGTTAGGCTTTAAGATAGCTTCCTAGAAGAAGGTAAGTTTATGTCTTCTCAATCATTTAAGCCTAAACCAGATATCATTCTTCCCTAAAGAGAAATCCTGTTCTGAGGAGAAAATTAACTATTGACTTCAGGCTTAAGCAGATACTATCAAACGAATTCCAGGATCCTTTGTACTATATGTGAACTACCTCTACTGAAGAAGCTTAGATTTTTGTTTCTGAGTGACTAAAAATGCAAGAAATATTAGGAAAGTGCAAAAACCCTCAGTGACTGGATTCCAAACAGAACTCGAAACTTTTTAGGTCAGAGCTCACACCTGATTTTTCACAGACTGTCTGAGAATTTGACAAAGAAAATTATCTGAAGGAGAAAGAACCCTCCAAGACAAGCCACTGAGTTAGGCCAGAAAGAATATTGAATTCGCTGGACATCTGCATTAACAATGCACATCTGAAGTTTGACTATAATTCTCCACCTTCTCATATGAGTGTAATACTCATTGGCCTATAGTCCTTTGCTGTTATTTCTCTTCACTTACTGAACATTCAGGTGCAGGAAGGACTTTTTAGATCCATATTCAATTTTCTATTAGTTAGGTGTCTAAACCATTCAGACTCTCATCATAGTTAAAAGAGATGCACGTCTTTAGGAAAGAAAGCCTACAAACTGATGAAGAACCACTAAATTCACTAAACCAAAAACTAAATCTAGATAGAGACAGATTTTTCTAACAATATCCTCTTCTAGAGGTTCATATTTTTATCAGCTGTCTGAGAATCCTCTCATTTTATTTTGGTTGGTTGGTTTCAGTTTGTAGCTGTTGTTCTTTTTCCCTTTTGCCTCTTCAACCCATTATGAATTCTACTTTTATATGCCAAACCTGGTGGAATTCTTCTGTAGTGATGTACAAAAAATTGCATAATAGTGGTCCATTGTTTTGTTTGCAATCTTACATGCTATGTATTATTTACTGCTTTATATGGTTGACTGAGCCTGAGGGTGGTTATCTCTAACTGGTAAATGGACAGTGTCCAGCAATTAATTTTTTACAAAGAACTTTCCCATTCTCCTACCAGAGTATCTTAGCTAGGAATTGTATGCATGTTGGTGCAGGTGCTACATCAAAAGGTGGTGCTCATTTTGTTATCTACAGTTAGCAGAAAATGGAAGCCACATGAATACGTTTTGAGCAGTAACCATGACTGGTTGAATGACTATGAAACTATTATAGAATCTAAATTCTTCATCTCAAATGCAGTAGTTTTCATTCTAAACTGTTAAATAATTTCATGGCATTCGTGCAAACAAATCTGAAACTCACCTTTAAGAAACATGACCTATATGTCACTACATTTACATATTTGTATATCATAATGAATAATGCCCCACAGGTAATTATTTTTCGTCTTAATTAACAGCACTATAAAGTTCAGAATTTTCAGTCTGGGGAGATTTTCATTAACTTTCTGTTTTAAATAAGCTGCATATTTTGTATACCATCTTCAACGTCATTTTACAGAATTAAGTAGTTATATTCATTGCACTGGAGTTACCACTGACTCATAAATTAAAAGATAAAATATCCTCGCAGTAAAATAATGGGAACATAATTAAACTATAGAACTTCTCCCAATTTTGGGTGACATTTTGATATATTAAAATTGTAATTACTTCCACTTTTTGGATAGGGCTGACACTGGGCAGAAGCCCCAGCTTTTTCTATACAGAGACTGCCTCTTAGTAGAAGGTAATTAGCCCAGTAGAACGTTATTTGACTTTTATTACCTGGAAGGTTACAAAAGGCAGTTCCACTGTCCCTGTGTTTAACTACTTCTTGATCAGAGTGAAATCTCATCTCCACTACCCAGAATTGAAATGATATCAGTATCTAACTTAAGTAGTAAATATTTCAGTGTAGGTGAAAGAAATTGTATGTCTGCTCTTGGCCAAATTTAGCTGACAGATCTACAGTATTTGTTGGGACAGCACATAAGTTTATCAATGCTCTGGAAACTTTCCTTTTTTCTTTCTAGTTATAATTCCATATAATTTATTGCTTACTATTTAGTATTTAAGAAGCAAGTGATAAGGTTATGATCTTCTGCCAGAATGTTGTGAAGTAATGAAGAACAAAATTAAGAAAATGACATGTGTAATAGAAGTACCTGTTGTTCAGGTTTTTTGTGTAATCTCAAACTTCTTTTTAACAGTATTCCAGAAATTCAATACTGTAGAAAGCTAATTTCCTTCTGGGGAAAAGGAAGTGAAGGTGAGAAGAGTGGATTTCACAATAACAGACAAGTTTTGAACATTTTTACAATACAATTTTTTTTTCTCCCTGTTCTGCACCTTATTGTGCTTAATCTTTTTTTGCTTATCTGTTTGCCTTGTAAATCAAGATTACTAGGCAGAGATCAAGAACTGAGCATTTCAGCTCAAAAAATCAGTTTTATGAAAAATTATTTTAAAGTACAGGAAAACAGGGGATGTTGAATAAAGATTTGTGGCAACTTGGTTGTAGTAATTATCCATGATGCTCTCCAACATTCTATTTACTCATATTCTTATGTTGTGCATTTAAAAAAATAATCACTAAGAAACAGAATTATATAGCATCTAGAACTGGACTTTGGAAAACTCTTCAGCAAATTGTCATATAGCAACATGCAAAACTTCCTGACCTAATCTGTCAGGGCTCTGCTCTCTAAGGGCAGTTGAGCCATGGCCAAGGAGGAAATTTCAGGGCATTTTTGGCGAGGGCCTGTACTCAGCAAGGTCTGCTGGTTTTTGTCTGTAATAGAGTTAATTTTCTTCATAGTAGCTAGTATGGGACTATGTTTTGGATTTGTGCTGAAAATGGTGTTGATGGTTCAGGGATGTTTTTGTTATTGCTGAGCAGCATTTGCACAGAGCCAAGGCCTTTTTTGCTCCTCACACTGCCCCACCAGGGAGTAAACTGGTGATGCACAAGATGTTTGAAGGTGACACAGCAGGGACAGCTGACCCCAACTGACCAAAGGGATATTCCATACCATATGACATCATACTCAACAAATAAACTAGGAAGAAAGTTAGCCGGGGACCACTGCTCGGGGACTGGCTGGGCATCAGTCAGTTGGTGGTGAGCAATTGTTTTTACATTTGCATCGCTTGTCTTTCTTGGGCTTTATTTCTCTTTTTTTTGTTGTTGTTGTTTATTTTATTTTCCTTTTCATTACAATCATGATTATGATTATGATTATTCAATTATTAAACTGTTCTTATCTCAACCCATGAGTTTTCTGACTTTTACCCTTCCAATCCTCTTCCTTCATGCTGGAGGGGGAGTGAGTGAGCAGCCTTGTGGTGCTTAGCTGCTGGCTGGGGTTAAACCATGATGCAAGGTAAGTGGAACAGAACTGAAAATGGTAGACAGGTTCAACTAACAGTATGGATCAATATCACTGTGATGAGGCAGATCTGAGCATAAGGCTAGAAAGTGAGCTTGTAGGTCAGTGTTAGAATCAGGACTAGTGATCACTGAACATGTCCACAGTGATAAGACAGGACCAAGGCCAAAGCTGGCAGTCAGCCCATGGGTTGGGATGTGGATGGTGGGGCTCCATGGCCAGACAGGGTCAGGGAGCTGAGCTGGAGACTGACACTCCTTCAGCATAGCTCAGGAAAGTGCTGATGGCCCTGGGCAGAGTTGAAAAGGAGTCTTTGGGCTCATAGTGTGGGGGAGAGCTTCATGTGAATCTGGTAAGACCCATTAAGGTTTATTTGCAGACTCAGGGCCCTGACATAAGCCATAGATTTCAGGGCTGAGATATTTCCTCTGTACTTTGCTGTGATTAGGTAGTGTAGTGAACAGAAAAGTCAATACTGTGCTCTGTGAAGCATGCAAAGCCACAGGAGAATCTCACTGAAGTCTCCTTCTAGGTCCACACTTCTTCCCAAATCTCTCAACAATGGTTATGGTGCTGCAGTCTCAATGCTTTTCCATGTTTTCTTGTTCATAAAAAAATTCTCTTTCTTGGACTATAGTCTATGGCTACTTGTGCCAAAATACCAGTGAAGGAGCATCAGATCCCGCTATAAATTTTATCAACTGCATATTCATTTACTTTGCAAATTAAATCCTGCATACCTAGTGTGCAGTTTGCAATGCAGTCAACCTTACTTGAATGAGTTAGAGTAGCATATTTAAAGTACAATGATTTGTACTAAATATTGCAGATGCCACCAACTCTTGGTATGGCAGCAGTATTAAACTTTCCTTAATTTAGTTTTTCTACCTGATATGAGAAGTAAGGTCTGTAGGTCTGTAGCCTGCTCTTCACAATCTAATGACGCTGTGCTAGCTGCATTGCCTCTCCCTTATTAGGTGGAAATCTCATTAACAGCAAGGCAGATGTACTGCACAATGTCCCCATATGGAGGCACAGATCACTCCATTTGCACTCACTATGTTAGTCAAAATTCTCTGATCAAAATTCTCTGGTTAGAATGAAGCTAAGGTCTTTTCCCCTCCATATCTCACTGCTAATCAGTGTCCTCTTACACATCATCATATCTTTTAAGACATGCTGTTCCAGACTCTTCCTAGTCACTGAAGATGAGATCTGTTTCTAAGAAGCTCTTGTTTGGACCAAAAATCTGTTTTGAACTACAGTATCCTTCGGATTGAATTTCCAGAGTCCCACATAGTTATTTTTAGCATTTACATAGAAACATGCAAACACAGTTAGTCTACAAGGAAACACAGTATTCTGAACCTAACAGATCTTCAGTTTGCTATAGTCTGCAGTTTGTAGGAAGTATAAAAAAAGAAAGTGAACGTGTAAACTCCCAATTGTTTCCTGTGGTTTAGAGGATTGTGCTGGCAGTTTCCTGAGAGAAAGCTATTTAGAATCTTTGTAGACATACAGTATCTTTAGTACTCTTTAGTTGCTTTTGAGATAGAATGGCAAAAGGATTCAGAATAAAATGCAATATGAATATAAACCAAAGGGGTTATTCCATCAGCTCTGAATTAATGGTTACACAGGAGAACTTTGTTTTATACAGAAATAAAAACACCTGTTGCATAACAGGTAGGTGGAGAGATAGTATATTGTACCTCTTGTTAGTGTTGAGCATGTCCTGATTCACTGATTCTGAAAGTGGGATTTCTATACTCCATCTGCTATATGTTAAGTTGTTGGTCACTCTTTGAGACAGAAATCTCAATTTAATTTACTATCCTGAAAGAGAGAAATCCAGACCAGAGATTTGTAGCTGCTCATTCTCTTCAACAAGCTTCTCCATGATCTTAATGAAAAAAAAGTTTATAGTTTGGGGGAAAAGAGAAGAAACCTAGGTCTTGGTGAAAGGGGAGAGTATACCCAGGCTGAATGGTACTTGAAAATGGTTTATACTTTGCTACAGGAAACCAGTTAATTCCTTAGTTGAAATCAAGTTCACAGATGACTTACCTGATCACCGTATTTCTGAACTGAAGTGAACATAATGGCTGAGGTTTTGTTTGTCTTCTGACTGCAACCTTATGTCCAGTCCTAAAAATATCTTCATAGGATTTGCTATAAAGCAG
Organism: Strix uralensis; assembly: GCF_047716275.1. Classification (NCBI taxonomy): domain Eukaryota; kingdom Metazoa; phylum Chordata; class Aves; order Strigiformes; family Strigidae; genus Strix; species Strix uralensis. The sequence continues at coordinate 98,590,611 of NC_133973.1, read as the reverse complement.
TATAGAATATTTATTTCATCTACTGTTATGAAACATTGCATGAAAACAACATCAGACTAAACTAAGAATGGAAAGACATCTTCAGCTTGGAAATAACTTTTTTCAGGATAAGTTAAACTCTTTAAATTTTAATATAGTCTTAGTATTTAATAATGTAAAACCTTTACAGAGTATGTTGCTTTCCTCTGTGTTTCAGGGAAAGCATATCATATTTATTTTATATTGTTTATAGTCAAGCCTTGATGAAAATGCTCACCATACAGATTTTGATACTTTTTTCTTAAATTGGAGATTGATTTTTCTGCTTTTGTATCAATTCTAATCAGATATCTTCCACTAGTAACAAGTCATCGTCTGAAGTTAATGGAATAAGACAGTGTATAAACTGAAGTGCATAGGACAATTTATCTTCATGTTATAATATAATTTTCTACGATGTTCAATAACATAGTTGAAAGTAATTAGTTAAAATTGTACCTCTGATAGAGCTTGAAAAAATTACTTTGATATTCATATCATTAACATAGATACGTATTTGAGTCTCAACTTATTTCCCTCTTCTGATTTCTTCACAGTTTTTTTTGAGAAAATAACTCTTCTACTACTACAGTCCATTGCGGGGGTGGGGATGGACCCCCACAGTCTATCTATGGTCATTATGCATTCATGATAAAATATTTTTCATGCTTAATGACTAGACTTCTAAAGAAGGGAAAAGTTTACTTTGGGGAGGGTATGTGGATTATGGTTGGACCTCTTTCCCAAATTTTAAGCTTGGGAGAACTAAAATAAAAGGTTTTCCGTAGCAAACCCAAACTTTGTTATTGGACTAACCTTTCAAAATGAACATTGCCAAACTTATTGGGGATAAGAGAATTCCTATGTACCACTTATGAACATGACTTGTGTGTGCATCTGTGACTGGAATGCAGACAACGCAGCAAAGGCTGCAGGATAAAGCCGGAAAAAAAGGTCTGATAAATATATGGTCTCTTAGTTACTCAATTTCTGTATTTATTTGTTAAAAGATTCCAGATTGTGACAATGTATTTAGCCAACTGGTTATTGCTCAAATGCAATAACAAGTAAGCTAAGTAAAATTGTCCTTTTGAATGGGTGAGTTTTCAATGTGATCTCTGGTAAACTACATTACCTATATATGGAAGGTTTAGAACTGTTAATATGGATGTATTTTTTTCCTTCTCTTTTTCCTTTTGTCAGTACACAAATGTATTATGAATATAAAAAGAAGTACATGCTCTTTAAAAAACTCACATTTCTCTGGCTTTGTCATTATAATCTCAATATATCTCATTCAATTTTCCAGTGGCTTTTAAAAATTCAGTGGAAATATACAGAATTATTACTTAGTGAAATTAAAATTTAAAAGCATAGTAAAAAAAAATCTTTTAAGTAAAAATTTTTGTCAGAAAAAAAGACAGGTAGTCCAAAGCAGAACTTTTTATAGGAAATCTGTTTCTCCTCTGGCTACTGTGGAAAGATGTATTTTAAATCTTCAAAGGGCAGTAATTTGGTGATTACTTCTTGTTCCATATGCAAATGCTTTGAGAAATACTGCATAATATAAATGGTGATTGATGTAATTTATTTTCAACAGTGAGTTCTAGACTCTGGATTCTGAAAGAGGACACATCCTTTGCAACCCCAATTTACAAGCAGAAGTTCCAAAAAAGACCAAGGTCTCACTTAGTCCCTGTGACTAGAATTTTTAGGCTTTCAAGCTTTCCAATATGAGCTTTATTCAGAATATTTGGAGTGTTCTCTGAGTCAACTAACTGTTTTTGTCTACCATAGCAGCATCCTTAATGTCAAGCAGTAGAATATGGAAGATATTCAGCTCACTGGGCACAGAAATGTTGAATCATGGCTTCTTATATGTACCTAATCTTTCTTTGGTTCTCACCTTCTTTGGTTTTCACCTAAACCCTTTCTGGATTTAAGCCGTTAAACACACACACACCCCCATACACCCCCCAATCAAACAAAATGGATTGGAGGATACCAACAGGATTGCAGCAGGTAAGCCAAAATGGCGTGGCATCGCTTGACGGTGGCAATGTTAATGGGAACATTTACACTGTTTCTGGTAGCACAGGGGGCTCAGACCATATCTCAAATGCTTGTACACCAATGTACACAGTATGACAAACAAACAGGATGAACTGGAAGCGTTGGTTAGTTCCCAAAATTATGATATCATTGGTGTCCAGAGGAGGGCCACAAAGATGATCAGGGGACAGGCTGAAAGAGTTGGAGTTGTTCAGCCTGGAGAAGAGAAGGTTCTGGGGAGACATTACAGTGACCTTTCAGTACTTAAAGGGGGCCTACAGGAAAGATGGGGAGGGACTCTTTATCAGGGAGTGTAGTGATAGGTCAAGGGTTAATGGTTTTAAACTGAAAGAGGGTAGATTTAGATTAGATATAAGGAGGAAATTATTTACTGTGAGGGTGGAAAAGTTTGACCAGAGGAGTTGTGGCTGTCCCCTCCCTGAAAGCATTCAAGGCCAGGTTGGATGGGGCTTTGAGCAACCTGGTCTAGTGGAAGGTGTCCCTGTGCATGGCAGGGGGGGTGGAACTCGATGATCTTTACGATCGCTTCCAACCCAAACCATTCTATGATTCTGTGATTCTATGATTAGTAAGATTTGGTGGAGTAAGTCCCACAATTGTATTGGTGGGATGGAGAGTTACAGACTGTTCAGGAGGTATAAGCAGGGCAGGTGAGGTGAAGTTGTCACACTATACGTGAGAGCGAGGTTTGATTATGCAGCTTTTACAGTTAGTGATGATCATGGACTAGATGATCATGGTACGTCCCTTTCAACTGAAATGGTCTATTCTATTCTATTCTATTCTATTCTATTCTATTCTATTCTATTCTATTCTATTCTATTCTATTCTATTCTATTCTATTCTATTCTATTCTATTCTATTCCTATTCTAAATAGTGTCCTCATGGGAATCCTTGCAGGCCCGTCATCACAGGAGAGTGGTTGACCCATCAAAGACCCAGCTCCACAAGTCCAGAGGAGCACAGGGGTGCACAATGGCAGGTAAAATCCCATATTAAGGACTCCAGAGGAACAAACATCTTGTCTAGTTCCCTTCCAGGGCTGGTCCAGTAGACCCATCAGCCCCATTGTCCAGGTGTGAAACCCATCAAGACGAGTCATTGGAAGCATCTCTCCTGATCACCTTTCAGACTAAGGGTGTTGCTGCATAGGGGAAGACCAGTTCAGGATTGCACAGGATTATATTATGGAAAGGTTAAGGGAGGAACCAAAAATGAGAAGATGGCATGTGTTATGTGGTTTGGGAAGGAACTAGTGTGTGAAAATGGAGGGGTAGGGGGAAAAAAAGGGCTGATCACGTGTAGACAGTTGGCTGGTCAGTACTCTTGTCTGGTCATGCTCTGTGCCTGACCAGCACAACCTGTCCTATCTTCTTACTATCTTCTCTTCTAACTTTTTCCTGAGCGAGGTACTGTCTCTTCTGTGTGCATCTGTGCATATAAGGAGGAGGGAGCGCAGCAACTAGAGTCAGACTATGGGCTGGAGGGCCCATGTGTCCATGGTGTCAGCAACTGGAGTGAGTGCTGGTATGCAAGGGAGTGTGTGACCACTAAAAAGATGAAGCTGGATGAATAGATAAAGTGACCTGGGAGCCAGGGGTTGACTGAGTGTCTGAGATCCAGCTCTGGGTGTGAGCTCTGCCTGTACGTCCCAGAGCGTGAGAGTGTAGGGGGTCAGATATGGGACCAGGGAAGTCCTGGCCAATTTGTGTGTGTGTGCATGTGCATTTGTGTGGAGGAGGGCAGGTGGATGTGTGTATGTGACAGTCTGTAGCAGCAACAGTAGTAGGGCTACAGTTTCAGGTTCTCGTATGTCCAGGCACCAAAAGGTGGGGAGACTGGGATCCAGTGGTCAACTACTGGGTGTACTGAGCTCAGCTACTGGAGGGATCCACTTTGTACATATGTATATATATTCTCATCACTGGATCTCCATTCTGATCAGCCAGTGAGAGGAGCCGGATGAGTCTGTTGGTGCTGTCTGGTTTTTTGTGGGTGCTCCAAATATCTGTCTGTGACCTGTGTGGCTGTTCCTGTATATATGTTGTGTATATTTGTTCTCTATGTGCATGCACCTGTTGAGAATACACCTCAGGCCTTGCTGCTGGTTGGACCTGTGGGCATGGAGCAGCAGTCTCTCTCAGGCTGTTGGATCCAGCATAATATATTTCCCTCTAACAAAAAGCAACATTTGATCTCTTGAGCTTGTAGCAAGGTGTCTCAAGTGATCTAGCATTGTATCCCCCTTCAGTTGAGCACAAAATTTATTTTGGCATTAAACATTACACATGCCTGACAGATGCCTAAGAATCAGTAAGCATATCTACACAGAAATACATATTCTATTGTATCCACTTTCATGGCAAAAAAGACCAATGGTATTCTGGGCTGCATTAAGTGCACTAGCAGCATGTTGAGGGAGGTGGTCTTTCCTCTGCACTCAACACTGCTGAGACCATATCTGTAGTGCTGGATAAGATATGGACTTACTGGAGTGACTCCAGCAAAGAGACACAACGATGATTAAGGGACTGGAGCCTCTCATATGAAGAGACACTGAGAGAAGAAGGACTGTTTGGCCTGGAGAAGAGAAGGCTCAGGGGGATCTTGTCAATGTGTGTAAGCACCTGATAGGGTGGAATGAAGAAGAGGGAGACAGATTCTTCTCAGTAGTGCCTGATGACAGGACAAGAGGCAACGGCACAGATTAAAACACATGATTTTCCATGTGAACACAAGAAGATACGTTTTTAATGTGTGGGTCATGGGTATCTGACATGGTCCTGGGCAACCTGTTCTGGCTGTTCCTGCCTGAGCAGGGGGATTGGCCTAATCATCTCATGAAGCACCTTCCAACCTAGATGACTCTCTGTTTCTATGACTGTGTGCAACATTGATGATACAATATATAATACAAAAAACCTCTCTGTAATAGTCTCACTTGCATAGTTACTCCTAGGTGTTTCATACTGGACACTTCAAGACAAAAGTCAAGACCTTGCTCTGAAATTTTAAATTGCACTCTGTTTAGAAAGGCACTGTGGCAATATGAAGACATTCTTTTTTTCTCTTTCTTTGTAGCATGTATGTAAGACATGTGGATTGAACGACACAGCTACTTAGACTGCATATTATATTTTTAGAGGTGCCATGTGAATTGAAATTTTTCACAATCTTACTTATAATTGGTAAACAATGTTTTGGTAAAATTAAGGGACATTAGTTCCATATTCATCAATTTAGAAAAAAAATTAATTCCTCTTTTAAGAGGCATTCTTGAGGTAATTTTTGCATTTTAAATTCTGATGGGAAAAGCTTCCACAGCTTGTTCTGTAAGCCCTAACTTCTATCACAATGCGAGACACTGAAGATACAATTAATTTGATATGACAATTCCCCTCCATCTTAATTCTTTCAGTAATGTAATTTGTTTCATACTCAAATGTTATCCAGATCTGTTCTGGAAGGAGAGAAGAGTCATAAATAAAACAACGACTGTAGATTTTATTATTAACTACTATGTGGAAATAGTGTCAAGCAATTTATTTCTGATGGAGACTTCATAGCGTAACTTAGGTTAAAATGAGCTGTGTGCAGCAATTACAAAGAGAATGGATATATTTTTAAAGTACCTTGCAAACCATGTACACTAACAAAGTACATTTATAATATCCCCATACCTAGCTACAGAGAAAAAACAAAACAAAACTATCAATTCACTGAAATATTTGAGCTGAATTTCAATGAAATTCATTGCTCTGCCTTCGCCTCTTCCCAAGGTTCCACTCAGAAAACAAAGCTTTTTTATGTAACATAACTCTTTACAAGAGGATCCTTTCTGAGCTTTTTTTAAACTTTCATTCAGCAGTGAAGTAGTTCACATTATTAACTTTCAACATAACACATTTTCATCATAATCTTGAAAGCTCATTTGAGATGTCATGGGGCAGTTTTATTTCTCAATGATAGTATTTATGAATTTCATTGTGAAATAACCACTGCAGGTGATACATGCTCTTTACAGCATTGAAAATCAAATTAGATTGGTATTCTTCTGAACACTGCTCTAATTCAGCCGATTAACTTATCCTGAGGCCTTATCCACAGCTAACTAAACCCAAAAGGAAATTACTTTTTGTTTGTCAATATCATATATCTTTCTACTCCTAAATATCACAGATGCAATTCTAGTTCTTTCTTTTAAAACAGTTAATCAAGTTACCAACCAGGTAAGCTATTAAGTAGAGTTTCATTCTATGTGCAAGACTGCAAGTGCATAAAATCCCAGTAATGATCCTTACTTCAGTAGAATCAATATATGTTCCGTATTATAAAATGAGAAGATCAGATGTTTGTAATTATCTATTTTAATTCAAAAATCTATGAATTTGTGACCTATTAATTAGTAGAAAGGAACTGTGGTCATTTCATATCATATTATATCTCTTCTCAAATCTGAATGTCAGACTCTGAGAACGTACTGTAAACCCTTAACAGATTAGATTTCTTGTTAGTTGCTTATTTTTTGTCTCTCTAATGTCTGATTCTGTATCCAGGTTGTCATTTCCAAGTAAATGAATAGACTTGAAATGTGAGTGTGCATGAGAGGCAAAACATTTTCAATTTCTTTTTAGTTTTCATCCATTAAATTTTTCAGCATTCTTCTCATTTATAAATTCTTTTCATCAGAAAACAATTAAACCACCAAGAATATTGGAAAATGGGACATTGAAGAAAGTGTATAATGTTTATAGAAAGCTTTTATTGAAGATTATTGGGGTAGCAGTTACTGGAATAGCTATAAAACCAAGCCGTCCTGGAAGCAGTGAAGAAACTGTTTAGCAGATGGCAACCTCAGACAGAGAGAACAATATAATAAGAATAAAAATATTAATTTTTTAAAAATCAAAAGTTTCTCATAAGTGATAAAGTTTAACAACCGAAGAGATGGTGGTTTGGGGTTTTTTTAAGAATAGAATACAATAGTTGGAAGGGATGTACCACGATCTAGTCCAACTGCCTGACCAATTCAGGGCTGACCAAAAGTTAAAGCATGTTATTAAGGGCATTGTCCAAATGCCTGTTAAGAACTGGCAGGCTTGGGGCATCAACCACCTCTTGATGGTTGCAGTGAAGGAAGGTTGCACCTCTAGGAAGCCTATTGGAAGCCTGTTGTAGTGTTTGACCACACTCCCAGTAAAGAAATGCTTCCTGATGTCCAGTCTAAACCTCCCCTGATGCAGCTTTGAACCATTCCCATGCATCCTGTCACTGGATACCAGGGAGAAGTGATCAACACCTCCCTCTCCACTTCCCCTCCTCAGGAAACTGTAGAGAGCAATGAGGTCACCCTTCATCCTCCATTTCAGTTGGGGTCCCCCCCCTGCATTCTCTCTCCGAACCTCTCTGAGTGTGCTACTATGAAGCTTCATCCCTTAAAGTGCAGACTTGTAAATTCACAAAGCTAAAAGTTCAAAACATGAAAATTAATCTGTTTAATCTTCCAGTTCCTACAATATTCAACTTTCAATCAGAGTATAATGACTAATTGCTGACTTTTTCTAAACAGCAACATGATTTTATACTATTACTATTAACTTCGTTAAGCTCTAATCACATGAACTGCACATATGAGCTCTTTTCTATATAGTTACTTTATCATAACTGGATAATTTTTTCCCCACTTTCTTATCTTATTGCTCTCAAATATTAATACAAAACCTGTTATACAAAATGTATCTTACAAAATCTTTTACAGATCTGGATTGTGGATGTGGGAGGAAACTACCAAACCTCACTCATGGTTGCATGATGCAAACATTTATATTGTTACTCATACACTATTAACACACTATCCCTTAATGACTTCCTTTTAATGAAATGTATAATATACCAGGACAATGGTTTATGAAATAAGAGTGTTTTCAATTCCAAAATTTGGCACTGATTTTGTCATGTATCTGAAAACTTAACAATACATTGCATAGTTTCAAGTTATATGCTTAAGAGGTAGAAACATGAACAAATGTCTACTTATTCTTGCACAGTACACTTGTCTGAATAAAGATATTTATTATTATTTAGGTCCTGAAAATAAGATTAATTTGAGTAAACTTTAGCTCCTCAAAATTTAGGTATGTACACTAGAGATGGTTTGAGGATTTTTTTAAAAATCCCTTCTCTAGTCAACATAAATAGGTCTCTTTAGAGACTTATTTACCTTAGTCACTTATTTTAAAATAGAAGTATATTAGCTTAGACTGAAAGTCTATATTCCATAGATTTCATTGTAATAATAAAGTGGAAAAGCAGATTATATCCTCTCGTTGCTCTTGAATAAACTCTGTTTTTTTTTGTAATCATACAAGATATTACTTATGTAAAAAGTCTTCAATCTGCTTTCCCAACTTTATAAAAAATTCTCAGTTTTAAAGGGCTGTATTATTTAGAGAACTATTTGACCTTTTACACTACCAGTGGGATCCACCTACAACATAGGAATGAAAACAATGTTATAGTACAACAGTGTATGCTTTGTCTGTGTTACCAAGTGGTGCTCTGCAGGACAGGTTCTGTAGAGTGAAATAGGTGGTGCTGAGGATCTCCTTTCAACATCATAGGCATTTTAGTGACAATAATTTGGTCTAGCTCTGGACTAGTCTGACATCATTGAATCAGGTGCTTAACAAAAGTCCTTCCTCCAACCTTTTTGTTTTGAAAAAATAAATCAATCATTCAGGATTCTCTTTCCAGGATGTCTGTTATTAGATAGTAAGATAAAACAAGACAATTTCAAAAGTGGTTTAAAAAAAAAAAAAAAAAAGATGGTTTAATCATTATCATTTAACTCACAAAATAGGAAATCATTATTAACAATTGATTACCCTTTACTAATCAGCCATATGTGATGATATCCACTGAGTCATGTGCTTAATGTTTTATTGAGTCCTTTATTTTAGAATGTGAACAAAAACAAAATTGAAAATATCACTTGAAAATACTTGCAATCATTGGCTAGAAGATTTTTCATGATAAATTTACTGAAGAAAAAGCCTGATTTATTAGCAGCATTATGTATATCTTTTTTACTGATAAGACTAAGAAATACTCCATCTTTACCCATTAATTTCTGGACACAAGTTATTAAAAACCATCCAGTGTAAACATTATGAAAAGGGTTTCAGTTACGTTCTGTCATTTTCCTTTTTATTTAAAAATTATTATGTTTGCCTGAAACACATTTCCTATTGTTTGTTATTCAGCATCAAATAAGATACAATTGGCATAGCCATCAGGGGTTTCTTTTTGTCTGGAAAATAGAAATAGTAGATTTACTTTCTAGTATATAGTTGCCAAAATATATTTTATGTCTTTTTTCTTATTTTCTTAAAGTGTTTCAAAATCCAACAAGTCACCCAAACATTACCATAAACTTTTTGTGCATTACTTTACATAAAAATTCTGTATCGATACACAGAAAAACCTTCAGAATCACAAAGTATGGGCAAACAAAAAATTATATCAGTAAAACCTTATTCTTGTAGCAGTAAACTAAGAACTAATATGTTAATATGTACAGGCAGGTGTTTCTTTGAGATATTACTTATTCTTGGTTTATTTTGCTTGCAACTATAACCAAGAGCCAACATATTCAAAAAGATTATTAAAGTTACTGCCTATGAAAATGGGTTATCTGAATATGGAACCACTGACTTACAGGGACAAATAAATAAAATAAATGCCTTTTTTTTTTTTTTTTTTCCTATTGTGAAAGAATGCTGGACAAGCAAATAGTTATATTTATTACAGCTCATGGAAAAAGTAATTCCAAAAAATATTTTGAAAAATATGTCATTTTTGTTTTGTGGAGATGTTTGGCTTTAAAAAATGTTGAAATTGGTTGGATGTTATGAACAACTTCTAGAATATTTTTAATAAGATTTTTCCATGGCATTCTTCATGTATTCTTGATTTACAGTACCAGATATTAGTAGTCTTCTTTCTTTCTTTCTTTCTTTCTTTCTTTCTTTCTTTCTTTCTTTCTTTCTTTCTTTCTTTCTTTCTTTCTTTCTTTCTTTCTTTCTTTCTTTCTTTCTTTCTTTCTTTCTTTCTTTCTTTCTTTCTTTCTTTCTTTCTTTCTTTCTTTCTTTCTTTCTTTCTTTCTTTCTTTCTTTCTTTCTTTCTTTCTTTCTTTCTTTCTTTCTTTCTTTCTTTCTTTCTTTCTTTCTTTCTTTCTTTCTTTCTTTCTTTCTTTCTTTCTTTCTTTCTCTCTTTCTTTCTTTCTCTCTTTCTCTCTTTCTCTCTTTCTCTCTTTCTCTCTTTCTCTCTTTCTTTCTCTCTTTCTTTCTCTCTTTCTTCTTTCTTTCTCTCTTTCTCTTTCTCTCTTTCTCTCTTTCTCTCTTTCTCTTTCTTTCTTTCTTTCTTTCTTTCTTTCTTTCTTTCTTTCTTTCTTTCTTTCTTTCTTTCTTTCTTTCTTTCTTTCTTTCTTTCTTTCTTTCTTTCTTTCTTTCTTTCTTTCTTTCTTTCTTTCTTTCTTTCTTTCTTTCTTTCTTTCTTTCTTTCTTTCTTCCTTTCTTTCTTCCTTTCTTTCTTCCTTTCTTCCTTTCTTTCTTCCTTTCTTTCTTCCTTTCTTTCTTCCTTTCTTTCTTCCTTTCTTCCTTTCTTTCTTCCTTTCTTTCTTCCTTTCTTTCTTCCTTTCTTCCTTTCTTTCTTCCTTTCTTCCTTTCTTTTCTTTCCTTCTTTCCTTCTTTCTCTCTTTCTCTCTCTCTTTCTCTCTCCCTCCCTTCCTTCCTTCCTTCCTTCCTTCCTTCCTTCCTTCCTTCCTTCCTTCCTTCCTTCCTTCCTTCCTTCCTTCCTTCCTTCCTTCCTTCCTTCCTTCCTTCCTTCCTTCCTTCCTTCCTTCCTTCCTTCCTTCCTTCCTTCTCTTTATTTAGAGTGAGTTTTCCCTTACACTTATGTTAATGGAGAAAAGTGAAACAACAGAGGTTAATTTGGGGTTCTGTGTATGTATTAGTGATATCCAGAAACACACATAAAGCAGCAACTTTGCAAATGTGCTTAAGGTGAAATTTGACATACTGTATGCTCTTGGACCTTTTAGCATCCACGTACCAAAGTGAACTCTGAGGTTATCAAATGTTCTTGCAGTTATGTCACTGAAGTTACATCAGGACCTAATTTGTTTTTGCATTTATATAAGAATTTCTCTTTTCCACCATGTTGTCTCTGCTACAGTGATTCTTTTTCCCTCTTAAAATACAGATAATTCCTGTTTTACAATTTTAGATCAGTTTAAAAAAACCCACTACTTAACCAGATTTCTCTAAGGCTGAAAGCCATGGGCAGAAGCTAGAATCGTGAATCAGAAAATGTTTCAGTGAAGACTAACAGCCATTCAAAGCTGACACAATAAATACAGAATATAACTGTCTTTGAATCAAGAGTTCCTGACTAAGAGAGGCTGGACATAGCTGAAGTGCACATCCACATGAACAGCACAATAAAAGGAGGAGGTGAAAAGGACACAATGAAAAGACAAAAACAACACACTCACATTGTAGCAAGGAAGTTTCCAGTTAGACATAAAAAAAAAAATTCTTCACAGTAATGTCAGCAAACACTGCCCAGAAAGCAGTGGAATCTCAATTTCTCACAATTTTAAGATATGACTATGCAAAACACTGAATGACCAGATCAGCCCCTGCCACTAACTGTGTTTTTAGCAGGACATTGAACTAAATAGTATCCAGGGACTTCTTCCAACTTATATTTTTTAGGTTCCTGTGACAGTAAATCTCAGAGTCCATGCTAGGGACAAGAATCCAAGGGTATGACTAATACTGTTAGATCAGAGAGAGCCAGAAACCAGACTATGGCCACAAAAATGATCAGAGGGATGGAACACCTCTCCTATGCAGAAAGGCTGAGAGAGTTGATGTTGTTCAGCCCGGAGAAAAAAAGGCTCTGGGGAGACCTTATTGTGGCTTTTCAATACTTAAAGGGGGCTTGTAAGAAAGAGAAAGACTTTTTAGCAGGGCCTGCAGTGAAAGGACAAGGGAAAATGGTTTTAAACTGAAAGTAGGTAGATTTAGATTGGGTAAGGAAGAAGCTTTTTATGATGAGGGTGGTGAGACACAGGAACAGGTTGCCCAGACAAGTTATGGATGCCCCATCCCTGGAAACATTCAAGTTCAGGCTGGATGGGGTTCTGAGCAACCTGATCTAGTGAAAGTTGTCGCAGCCAATGGCAAATGGGATCAGAACCAGATGATCTTTAAAGGTCCCTTCCAATCCAAACTATTCTATGACTCTATGACTACTTTGTAATAGTCCATACTGCTTATGACTAATTGTTTCACACAGCAGAATTGCTTTGGAGAGTCTTAACTAGGCCAATTAAGTGAGGTAATTGCAGGTCAGTGCTCAGGTCTGGAAAAAAGGCAGTGACAACTTCACTGAGTAGGAGATACTGTTAAAGAAAAGAGGCTGCTGATGAATGGCCAGTGTAGCTGCTAACTACATTTTGCAGAGCAGCCTACTGATTAGAATGTTACAATATGCAAAAGACAGTATATATATGTTATTGTCCTGCTCATGTGAAGAGTAAGACTCAACCTTCCTATCTGCAAAACAATGTCAAATCCAGCAGGCTGTAGGACAGTTAATGAGGGTGTGTTGCAATTGGAGGAAAGAATTGTCTCTACTCCTATGGAAAACAGAATGTTGGGGAACTAGTTGTAGATGCAGGGGGAGAGGATGCAAAAAAGACTTGACTGGGATCCTGTAGTGAGAACACTGATACTCTATATGTGTTTTACTCAAAGATTTTATTGGGTATAATACACACATGAGTTTTACACATCAGTTTCTCTTTCAGATACCAAAGGATATAGATTAGATTTTGCTCATGTCTTGTCCATTAATTTTTTACTGTGTTTACAGAACTACTCATTGTCCCAATCCAATGTCAGGGGAGGTTTCGATATGATCCCAAGAGCGAGATTAAGACACAAACGAGGTCAAATGCCATATACCCAAAACAGGTCTTTGTTATTAAAGAAGTGAAGAGGGGTAGCAATAGGACAGAATGGAAGGAAAAGACAGAAATAAAGCAAGGATGCGGGATAGAGCTGCAAGAACAGTCACCACCATGGATCCAGCGGCATCCTGTTGGTCCTCAGTCTTCAGTTCTTTGCTGGTGGGTGCACACGGATCTGGATCTGGCTTCCATGGTGGATGCACACTGAGCAAAATTTTCTGCTGCCTTTTTAAATTCATCGTATCCGCTGATCAGCATATCTGCCCACCTTTAGTTTCTTTTTCCTCTGGTCCCACAGGTTTTTTGTTGCATCTGGCTTCAGGGCAGGAAGGTTTGCCTGTCAGTTCATTAGCAATGCATGCATGGGGTCTGGCCTACACAACAGAGCCACAAATGGCTACAGGATGGGGCCAACTCAGTACAGGTCTGCCCCTTTGAGGCTTATCTAAGGAGTCCGACAATGCAACCGCAAAGAAGTGGGGGGGTGCATCCTTCAATACACTCCAGCTTCTCTGGGAGACGCTCCCCAGACCAATTCACAGGCCGCAGCAGCTTCTCTTGGAGGTTTGCACAGAGACAAGCAAGCTTTGAGGCAGTCATAGGACATTTCAGTCTCTCACACTCATTTATCTTCTGGTGAGTTTCAGTGAAAAATAATTGTCTATCCCATCTTTCTGTAGTTTTAAAAATGTCTCTTGTACTTCATTTAAGTCTTTATATTCATACATTTGAGAAAACATGTGGAGATACTAATGCATGAACAAAACTCATTAGGTATTTTTCCTAGATATTTTATGGCACTCAAAGCTATTTATACCGTTGCCTAAAATAATTAACAGCAAAAATATGTTGAAATTTTTCTTGTTGTAAGAATCCTTTTATCCCACTGATGGATCATGCATGGATTTAATATTGTTGAAAAGCTATTTGAATTCATTCTTTCCTTTCTTTACCTTCTCCATTGTTGTCATTTAAGCCAAACCAGCAACTAAGCACCACATAGTCACTCGCTCACTCCCTCCCCGTGGGAAACTGTCACCAAAACGGGATAAAAGAACTTATCGACACCAATTTGATGCAGATAAGCAGACACTCCTTTATTAACGGCCCAGTGCACGGGGGAATCGTCTCACCAACAGCACACACCTAACTCGTGTAGCATGCTGATTATATTGGATACAGTAATACATATTAATCAAATTCTCATACATAAACATGTTAACTCCCATAACTCATTTTCATATTCCCACCTCTTTCCGGTCATGTGCACTTGAGTCCTGAAATGAGTCGGGGGGCTGCTTTTGCAACCACCACAGACTACTGACTCAAAAGAAAGACCCCCCAATGTCCTTGACTCAAGGACTTTGGCTCACATTGCAATTTTAACATGCTTCAAGGCCCTTTCACAATACAACTTTTAAAACACCTAGTCTACAGGGCTATAAATCATCCTTACTAAACAGTCTAACAATGGTACCTCGTCTATCAGTGTAACTGGTTATATGGTTACTTTAAACTAAACACAACATCTCTATGCTTAAAACATTACACCACTATCTTCTACAAAAGATGATATTTTTGTGAGATTCCATTTAATTGATTAGTCCTAATAATTCCTTATCAAAAATCTCCAAAAATCATCAACTCAAATTAATAACAAATCAGTAACGATCAGTAATAGGATGAGGGAGACAATCAGGAGTACGAGTGAGAAAATGCATGGGTTGAGATAAAAAGAGTTTAACAATTGAAATAAAACGTTACTACTACTAGTAATAATAATAATGACAACAACAATAATAATTGTGAGAAACGCTCAGTTGCCAATTATCCATAGCTCAGACAGGATGCGGTGTGAAGCACTCTTTATTATGTTCTTGCAAGACCGGGCGCCCCCATCAAGTGGACGCACCTAACAGCCATCATGCAATGGTTTATATCCCTTTCTCCCAACCGCCAGTTCCCTCCCCTGATTCCTCATTGGCTGAGTACTACAGGGTGTACAGACTTCCCGAACCGCCTACCGATATGCCCCTTCATGTACGTGTTCATACATCGCATGTTCATGGAAATGAACCTTGGCTTTCTCCAGGGCAGAGAAGTTAATATGCATGAGCTCATCACGCAAGCATACTAAGATGGAAAAGTTCGAAATTCAGGTTCCCCAAGTCTTTTGGTATCTGCATCCATCTAAAGCCAGTTCCAAGTACTGGGTCAGCACAGTTGACAAAAAGATCACTTGCCTTCTAACCCTAGGCCAGGGATTTCAATGGTTGTGAATTGCTCTTGTTGATTGCTTTGGTGAATCGCTCCTGCCCTTCCCATCAGGCTTATTATGCGAAAACAACATTCTTTCCCTTACAATAATAATAATAATATAATATTGTAATGAAGGTGATAATAGAGATAAATAAAACCCAAGAGAGACAAATGATGCAAATGTAAATAATTGCTCAACATCAACTGACCTATACCCAGCCAGTCACTAAGCAGTGGCCCCCCTGGCAACATTCTCCTTAGTTTTGTTGCTAAGTATGACATCATATGATACGGAATATCCCTTTGGTCAGTTGAGGTCAGCTGTCCCAGCTGTGTTGCCTCCCAACTTCTTGTGCACCCCTAGCCTACTTGCTGGTAGGGTGGTGTGAGAAGCAGAAAAGGCCTTGACTCTGTGTAAGCACTGCTCAGCAGTAACGCAAACATCCCTGTATTGTCAACACTGTTTTCAGCACAAATCCAAAACTTAGCCCCGTACTAGCTACTATGAAGACAATTAATTGTATCCCATAAAAAACCAGCACACCCTTCCTATACCTTTTCTTTTATGACCACTTAACCTGTATGGAATATTTTCACTCACAGAGGATCAGCCAGGAAATGAGATAAACAATGTGACTGGCTTCTAAAACATTTCTTCAGAAACATGCAGTTCAAATATATGAAACATTTCTCACTTGCCAAATATGTTGATCTGATGGGCATACATCATGATGTGGACGTGCTTATGTATACAAGTAGGAGTTATCATTCTGCCCTTGCCAATACTTCCTTGGTGCTTGTTCACTGCAGAGCTGCTTGCTTGTACATAGAAGCAAATAGAAATAAGAAAGACAATATTTTTGCAAAATGCAGAATGTAATCTTTGTTTTGGTTGGAAAATAATATTTGTACAGATATTTTTAATTCATGCGAATCTCCAAAGAGGATCTCTCTTTCTGAGAATAGAGATACCGTTGTGTGAACAACTGTATTTGTTCTGGAAATATCCACCCTGTTGTCCTAGTTAAATAGATGTGTGGCATTTAGGAGACAGGCAGAAAACAGGAGAATGTTTTAAATTAATTGACTTTCTTGGTTATGAAGAACTACAGAGTCATTTTAACAGAATTGGAAGAGCAGAAAGGAGACTTAATAGGAATGCCCCAACAACAAAACAAGTCTTCTGTCAAGATTTAACTTTTGGCATTTAAAGTGTGTTCAACTACATGGTATGTGGAAAAGCAATGTCTTCATAAATATGCTTTACATTTCAGATGGCACTAAACAATTCAAAACAGTTTTCCAAATGACTATGTCCAAAGTACTGCAAGACATGAATTTAAATATTTAAATTTAAAGGAGTTCACTGTAACCTTCACAATTAGGACAATACAAATTAGCTCTTTCCCCCCCCCCCCCCCCCCCCCGTGCTTTTTTCTTTTGTGTTTTTCTTTATTTTTGCTTTGTCTTTTTAACATCACAAAGAAGCAAAGGTAGCTATCTATCTTTTTTATTTCTCCCCTTGTCAAGCTGCCCATTTATCAGCATGAAACGCTTCACAGACCTTATTCCACAGACAGCAGAACATGGAATCAGCTGCTCTCTGGGATTTGCATTACAAGAATGTTCACTGTAGCTTCCAGAGAAAGGAACTGAGGGGACAGTCTGAGAGACAGGACCAATGAACTAAACTTGGAACTAAAAAATTCTAATTCTGAAGAGTTCTAAAATGTAGATCTTTTTACTTTGGACTTTATTTTTTAGGGTTATTCATTTTTTCCTCTGGCACTTTTTGTGCCCTATAAGGAGCATAGCTCATATAGCTATGGAAAACTACTGCATAACTTAAGGTTGCGTGGCTTGAAGGACTGTGTATTGGACTCAGTCATATGATTGATCTTATGGCCTCCCACTGAAAAAATTTTATACATTTATGTTAAAGATGCATAGATTGTCTTCACCAATTCTTTCTACACATAGCTTTGAAAGTCCTGTAGCCAGGATGAGTGTGCCACCTGACTGGACTCCCTGCTCAAAGAAAAGTTGCTAAAAGCTCTGCTCCCTGTATATGACCAACTCTTCTGGCCTCTTCTCAATTACCAGATCATATGGTGACTAATCACAGGACCAGTAAAAAGACAGGTGCCATGTCATACTACCTTATTAAAGAGCTGATGTCTCTTCCCCAAACACAAGCTTCTTCAAATATAGGACCAGAACTGAAACTTGTAATGCCTCCTAACTAGTAAGCTAGTAATATGAAAACTATGAAATGGTAGTGAAATAACAATGAAATGATATTGTTATTTCATCCAATGGTGGAATAACTTTTGAAATTGTGAGACTACTCATGTACCCAGGAAGACAACATGCCAACTCTATCACTTAAAGAATTAGAAGCATCGGTGGATGTAAGGAGTGTGGTGGTTTCCTTATTAAGTGTAGGACACCTGACCATTTCAGTCTCATGTTTCAAAATGCTAAACAACACCTGAGATAGGCAGGAAATGACACAGTTGCTCCTTGTAGTACTCTTAATCCTCTAAACTTCTTTTAGAATCAGGTAGACAACCTACATAGCGATCTCAGATAGAAGATAGTAGAGTAACATCTTTCTCAATTCCTAGCACTTGGGAGATGAAACGCAGTTTCAATTTCCTTTTTACCTGAGAGAACTAAAACTTGCATCTCCTACTCTTGTTAAACTGTAAATTATAGGTTAAGTTCTTAATCCTTTTTGGGAAAAGCTGTTCCACTTTAATATTAATTAAATGTTCACTGGGACAGGAAAAGAAGTTTGATCTGTACAGCCTTGATTTAAAAAGGGAAGACCTATTTTTCATTTTACATATTAATGACAATTTAAATATTGTGACTTAAATACTCACTAGAACAGCCCTTGGAAGGCAGGTTTCCCCCATGACAAGAAACAGCCCTGACCATTTGGTTAGAATTTCATGTTTCTTACTCCGTCTTTCTCTGGAACAATGTATATTTAATTATTTCATGCAAAACCTAATAATTTCAAAGAGGGAGCTGAAGATTCCCACTCCTATACCTGACAGTCTGCTGGTTAGTTAATTGATCTGGAAGAGCAGATTGACAGAATCAAAACCCCTCCAGCAGAAAGGGAAGTGGACCTAAGTTTCTGAATGTTTGAGTAAAACTCTGGGACACCATCATCTTTTCTTCTTTGACTTTTTGACTTTGGAATGTTAGAAGTCCTATCAGTTTAGGTGCCACAAGAAATCCAGAATTGTGTTGCCTGGATTGTGTGTGTGCAGCATCTTTGTGTATAAATTTGTCTTTTTATCCCTACATATTGTTAGAAGCAGGCATTTAGTCCTTATTGATCTTGGAATCACAGAAACAAAGTAAGTAACCATCTGCTTAGCTTTGTGGTGCTGTTGCTAGATTATTAACAATACCAGAACTAAACAGTTTAAAGCTCATTTAGCTGTCATGTAAAATGCAATCACTGTTGTAAGGGTTATGGAAATGTCCATTAAGGCCAGCATAGCTTAACATGAGGAATGTCAGATGCTGATGTCCTCAGAATAACCTTACAGTTAATGAATAGTTGAAGATTGGATCCACATTTTGGAACGAATTTGGATATTAGGTCACTGTATCCTTAAGGAACACTCGTTAAAAATATTCTCCTGCACTTTGGTGGATACTGGTCTGGTAGAAATCCAATCAACTCAGTTATTTGTCTGCAGTACTGCACCAACAGTAATACTACCATGTGTGTTTCTCACCTTGTATTGCTGAACCACCCATTCCCTTACATTCCTCCTCCTTAGCTCACCAGACAGGAAAGCACACATCTAGCCATGTAGGCAAGGACTACTTTTTCCTGACTCCTCAGGTGCAGCAGAGCTCTGGAACTACTCTTACACTTGTAAATGCAATAATCTTGGGATCATTTCCAGTGACTAATGACAATTAATCCATGTCTGTGTCATTAAATTCTCCAGTTCTTCCATGCTAATTCTCAAATTGTGCCCACACACTCTTCGAGAGAGTACTAGCTGGCATAGACCTTAAATCTGAAATGGATCTTTCTAGCAGTGTATGTAACCTAAGTTCCAGGGTCTGGAGAAGTTTTGTGGAACTGACTAATTTACCTGTGTCTCATCTCAAGCAGTGGGTTATGAGGGGGGTGAATCTTTTGAATTCCCTGACAGCCTGCATGCCAGTGGAAGAGCTGGTCTCTCCTTGGCAGAGCTGCAGGGTGGGCTGAGTCACCACAATGACTCAGAGGAACAATTGTGCTGGTGACTTTATTAACTGACCACTTTAGTAAGTGAATGGAGACAATTTGGCAACAATCAACTGATAACCATCTGGAGAATGAATAAAGGCACTTAGGCGATGAAACTATTTTCCTAATAACCCATCAATGATCAACCAATTGCAATTCAGTTCCTACAAAACTTATACACATGAATATATGTAAGAAAGTCAGAACAGAAAGAGGGAAAAGAGAGGAGGAGGGAATAGGAAAAGGGTGTCCTGATTTCGGCCAGGATAGAGTTAACTTTCCTTGGGCTGAGAGGGAGCACAGCTGGAGGGCCGGGTCCAGATTGATCATTGGAATATTCCACATCATGTGACGTCATGCTCAGTATATAGGCAGACCCGGGCTCTCTCACACCCCGTTTAAGTTTCCGGGTCAGCGTGGTGGGATTTTCCAGTGTGTTTGGATCGCTGCTGTGGGGGAGCGATCTGCACACCTGTCGCTGCACTCGGTGAGCCACTGCTGCATTTTTACCCATTTTGGACCTATTATTGTTACTGTTGGGCTTTTTTAATTACTATTACTATTTTTTTTTTTTTTTATTCAACCGTCGAATTTCTTATTTTGTCCTTCCCCTGTTTCACCGGAAGGGGGGGAGGGGAAGGGCGGGAAGTAAACAACTGGTCATGTGGCGATTGGCTACCGGCTAAGTTCAAACCACAACAAAGGGGAATCACCACCCTTGGACCTCATGTTGCTGCAGAGTAACCAGCTTGGACTGTAGGTGGTGGGTCAACAAAGACACAAGTGGATTGTTACCCTTATATAGTCTTTCTTACACATGAGCAGTACGCTGTTCCAGAAGGTTCTCATTTTCTCTGGCTTGTACATGCGCAGTTAGGCAAGTTCTGTCTCTAGGCAACCACAGGAGGGAGGGGGAGAGAAATGACCCACTGCCCCACCTCCACAGAGCTTGCTCCATTTCTCCTCCGCAGAGCTTCCCACTCGAGTTGTTTGAAACATCCTCTTTATGAACAGTTTGTTGTTTATGAACAGTTTGTGACAACCTGTAACCATATAGCTGTTTATTCCACAGTCCTAGCAAGGCATTTGTCACATATAAAGTCTTTAAAATATGTGATAATAATATCAAGTAATTTATTAATAATTTTTAACCCTGTCAAAAATCCTTAGAATACTTCGATACTTAGACATCTGGGAGTATCAACTAATCCACAGATTATATTTTCACTAGAAACATTCATACTAATGAATTAAAGACAATAGAAAATAAACTGACTTTGATCAGTATTTAACATTAATTAATATATATGTTTGTCTAGAGATCACTCTAGACCCATATCCCTATAGTTATTACATAACTTCAGTTAAGTCCCAACATATGTTAAAAAGTGAGCTTTGCCTGCTTTGTCTTGATTAATTGTAAAAAGTAAAGTTAAAATCATTCAACAAATCAAATATCTTGTAGAATATCTTGTGAAACTGTAGTAATAAAATAATTTTAAAGGTTTTTTAATATACACGTGATGGTCAACAGATATCCTTACAAATGTCTGGGAAGATGTTAAAATCACTATAATGTTAGTTTTTATGGGCTACACTCTCTTCTCTGAATTTCCTCTTTAAGAAATAATATTGAGTTCATTTCACCTTTTCTTATATCTTCAGGGGAACCTATTCTATTCTGTTAATTATAAAACTGTCCAGAGTTCTTATTCAGGTATTTATAGCTTCTATCATGGTGCTTCCCAACTTATAATAATTTATTCTTATAGTACCAATTGGAGTAGGTATTAGTAAGTTTTCATTCTGTTGAGGTGCTGAAGACCTTAGCATAAAATTAAATACTGGAAGTCTGAAGAGAAACAGTTGGATGACTTCTGATGACTACCTGATTACTTCAGGTAGATACATACAGCAACATGTTCTGTACTTTAAAAAAACCCCAAACAAGCCAGAAGCAAAAAAACCCTCTGACTTTCTTCTTGTTCCAGATTAATTATGTTTTTCTTTCTGAAACTTCCTCGATGTCTTATACCATGATTAACTCTTTCAGTCCTCACAAAGTTACATTGTATATTATGGAGTGCTATGAAACCCTTCATCAAAAATTCCATGAGATATACGAAAATACTTTGAAAAATTATCATTTTACTCACAAGTGTTAGGTTGTTAGGGTTTTTTTTGTTGTTATTGCTGTAGTTGTTTTTGATGTGTAGCCAGAATATGAATCACTTATTGTTATAATTTGTCACTGTTCATAGAAAGAGGTCATGTGAACAAGTATACTTGCTAAGGTCACATTATGTTTCAGCTGAAGATGCAAAGGTTTCTGTGCTTGTTCTTACTGATACATTGGATGCATTGAACCACACAAGGAACCTATTATAAAGCCAATAAATTTACCTTTACTACTTCATAATCCCCACTCCTCCCTTGGCTCTGATCTCCCTGTAGTGCCAACACCTACCCAGCCTTAGACCTTCCCCTCTCCACTGTTGCCCAGTCTCTGGAGCCCATCAGAGGTGGCCAGAACCCTTCACCCTACAAAATAGAGGATTACCATGTCCCCATACCCCCAGGTCTTCCATGTCATGTTCCTTTCCCAGACAGCTGTACTTGACCTGCCTCTGTGTAGCCTGAGAAAGTCCACTGTCAGCCCACAGCAATTACATGCCTTCACAGCAGATCCCTTGTGAGACCAGATCTCTGTAAATTGTGAGGACACACTGCACTGGGAGAGGATGCCTGAAGGTCAGTAACAGGCCTTACTGCCCCTGTGATGAACTCCATCCGTGGTTTCCCCTACCCTGCCCATGGCCAGGGACCCCATTTCAGCCCCCTGAGACCATCATCTCCTGCCCCAGTGATCCCACAGCAGGGTCATTCTCCAGGTCTCCACAGCCCTGCCCAGTCTAACCATGGGCAGATATCTTTTAGTCTACTTCTTTTTCTAAAAATTATGTTGGTATTTTATAACACAGAACAAAAGGAGAATACACACAGATAATCTTTAGTGAAGATGAAAGAACCTTTGCTCTAGTTGAAAACATATAGGATTAAAAAGGAGGTGGGAACAGCCATGGAACTAATTATTTAAGAGAAATAACTACTTTAGTTATCTTTCCGTCAAAACACTGATAGAGGTATTGTGAGAATGACCCATAGAATCATAGAATCATAGAATCATAGAATCATTCAGGTTGGAAAAGACCCTTGGGATCATCAAGTCCAACCATCAGCCTTACTCTACAAAGTTCTCCCCTACACCATATTCCCCAGCATCTCATCTAAACAACCCTTAAACACATCCAGGGATGGTGACTCCACCACCTCCCTGGGCAGCCTATTCCACTGCCTAACCACTCTTTCTGTGAAAATTTTTTTCCCAATGTCCAGTCTAAACCTCCCCTGTTGGAGTTTAAAGCCGTTCCCCCTTGTTCTGTCACTAATCACTTGTGAGAAGAGACCAGCACCAACCTCTCTACAATGTCCTTTGAGGTAGCTGTAGAGAGTGAAGAGGTATCCATCAATGTGAGAAAAGCAAATAAATATGTGATTTTTGTTCCTCACCTAAGTAAACTGAGTAATATGTCCAGCTACTCACCTCTATCAAATGAAAGATACTTCTGTCTGTGTACAGAAGCAGAGTTTTAAATATCTGAGTAATTTAAAAGAAAGCAGTTGTTCTTAAGATGGCTACAGAATGTATCTATTTACACTATTAGTAGAGGGTACAAGTATTTAAATCTTGTATTTTGGACTTAAAATCCTATTTTTTGTTTAAATTTCACTTTAGGTGGCTGAGTCTTGTTTCAAACTTTACTCAAGCATTAAACTTAGGGTTTAGTACAATCCTTACTTCACCAGCTAGTATATCCTAACATTGTAGCTGGAATACTGAAGAAAACCTATATACTAAAAACAGTGACTCTAGTCACTTTAAAAAAGTAAGTATTTATCACTCTTCATGAAAGGTTATTTTAATTTGTGGAAAATGCGAGCATTCTAAGTGATATTACAACAACTTTTACTTATTCATATGTTCTCAGTAGTTTATCTTATAACAGTAGTAAGTCTTAGTGTATTTCTGATAATACCTTCTTTTCTTCTATTGATGAGTTTCCCTCCCTCTCTGAAATGTGTTTTGAAGTTGCACGGCTGTCCCTTATTTACAAGTTGCTGGAATCTTCTTGTACAGATTTATTTTCCCTTGTTATTATCATAGCCCTTTATCTTGATTCACTGCTTCTCTCATGTTATTATTGCATCAGCAGTTTCTGTGACTGCAAGAACGCTGTTTGCTTTACATGCTATCAAATGGTTTTGTGCTGCTGCTGCAGATGGTCTTTACAAAAGTTTATCAGCCTAATATTCATCGTATTTTCCTGTTCATTGTGGCTTTGTTAATCTACTGTGAAGTGCTGGATTTTTACAGGCTTTTCAAAGGAACATATCTATAATAGTTACATCTTTCTCTTCTTCACACTTTATGAAATATCCTCATTGCTGATTTAATAACTTCTTCAGCTTAGCCAATAGCAACTTCATAATGTGAGTATATCCCTGCTGCTCAGTGCTAACTTTCTCTTTCCATTTTCTTTGTGCACATCTGTGAAACACACAGTACAAAAGAGAAACTAAGTTTCAACCTTCAGTGTCAAGGAATTGAGGACAGTAATAGGCCTCAATGTCCCTGACCCATGGGACCCAGGAGAAGCCCCATGTCATCCCCTCTGGGACCATCAGCCCCTGTCCCAGTGACACCACAGCAGGGCTGGTCTCCACCTCCCCACATTCCTGCCCTGCCTGGACATGGTCCCACTGCCCAGCACCCACCCATAGGCCCATGTCCTGATTTAGTCTCAGACCATCCCTGTCCCCATGGAGATGCCTGATGTCTGGGGCTGGGGTTGCTCTGGTGGTCCCCAGCTGCCCTCATCCTGGCTGGGGTGATGAGGCAGGTCCTGGCTGGCAGCTCTCTGTTTTTAAGAATCTGCCAGTTCACATAGTACTCTGATGACATTGTTCAAATCTTCAAACCCCGAATCTGGGATCCTGATTTTAAGCCTGGAAACCCACTGGCCCTTCACCAGTCAGCATGAAGAAGCAGCTGTGTGTTGGATCAACGGGTAGTGTAAATACATTTCATGGACTACTGTGAGGATTGTCTGTTCCAAATACTGGTTACTGTCTCTTGAATTTTCTTTGAATTCTTGATGTCACCAAATATCTCCAAAAAGAAACTTTTATTTCATAAGTTGTCAAGGGTGTACTTCTTTAGAGAATAAGAAAAAGAAGAAAAAAACAAAACACAAACCACAGCTAACACAAAGTTAAAATAATTTGTTAGCAAGTAGCTGAAGCTGAACCTCCCTGTGATTATGCAAAACACAGTGAGAATTAATACCTTATCGATTAGTTGAAAAAAAAGAAAGGTAGCAAAACTAAACACAAAGTTGTCTGCAATCATTTAAAAAGTAATTCAAAGTAATCCTCAAATTTCCATTCCTTCCCTTTGGGGACTTTCACAGAGTTTTCTAGTTACCCTGATGCCAACTGCACATTTTTCTGCCCTACTTAAACTCAGTCAGCAGTCTGTCAAAGTTCCTAAAGCACCACGTGTGTAAATGTGTCATTTTTTCTTCCCTAACTTTATACTTCTATATACTAAAC